>NC_090272.1:128165866-128484700 GCF_040414725.1 Anabrus simplex | reverse complement strand
GAACAGACAGACAGACAGACAGACAGACAGACAGACAGACAGACAGACAGACAGACAGACAGACAGACAGACAGACAGACAGACAGACAGACAGACAGACAGACAGACAGACAGACAGACAGACAGACAGACAGACAGACAGACAGACAGACACCAAAGGGAAAAGTTCTACCTCATGTTTCCTTGCTGTTCAGTGGAGTTAATTTTCAAGCCTAGCAAAATATAATGTATCCTCTGATTTTCTCCCATTATGTATCCTTCAAATAACTAGGTCTGCAAGGGTGTGATCAAAGAATGAGATGTTTACGGGTGCCCGTATTTCTGATTTCTTATAACTGGAAAACTACTAGATATGTTTCTATCAAACTTCATATTTAGAATCCACCTATTCAAAGATAGTTTTTAGGGTTCATACCATTTCAAAGTCCCTGAATGGACTTGGGATTTATACAGGAAGACCGAAACACTGATTTTACTCGCCAACAAAATATCCGTGACCAACCTAATGGAAATCTTCGAACATTACTGGAAATCTATGTCTAAAACGTTTTCCTATGTGCACTATCTCGATAGGAGGACTTATAAGGGAGATGTTTTACGGTCTAGGTCCCAGTGAACACAGCTTGGCAATGCGCGCGCGTAGTGCTAATTTCTAGGAACCAGAAAACTACTGGAGATATTTCAACCAAACTTAATATTTAGAATTCAGCTATCCAGAGGAAAGTTTGGTTTAATACCATTTCAAAACCCCTGAATGGACTGGGGTTTATAGGAAGACAAAAACAGTGAATTTACTCTTCCACAAAATACCAAAGACCGAAAATGGAAATCTCCCAGCGTTAATAGGAGCCTATATTAAAATATTTTCTCACGTACAGTTTTTCGATGGAACGAATAATGAGGGAGATATTATTAACGGAATGTTTTGTAGTCTAAGCCGGTCCCGTGGTGTTAGGGGTAGAGTGTCTGACTTTTACTTGGGGGTGCGGAGTTCAATTTGCTGACAGTACAGGTATTTGTACCTGTATCTGAGGGCTGGTTCGATGTCCACTCACCCTATGCGATTACAGTTGAGGAGCTATCTGATGGTGAGGTGGCGGCCTCGGTAGCCGAGAATAACGGCTGGGAGGATCCGTCGGTCGGTCGCTTAGAAGGCCAATGCCCCTCGAGGCTATTGCGCCATGGGGTTTTGTTTATTTTTTGTGTTGGTTTTACGGTCTAAACTCCAGCAGCGGGTGCACGTAGTAATGGTTGCTTATAACTAGAACACTGCTGGACATATTTCAACCAAACTTCACATTTAGTATCCACTAATCCAAAGGTTGTTTTCGGGTTCATACTACAGTATTTCAACATCCCTGAATGGACTGGAAGTTTATAGGAATACCAGAACTGATTTTTCTCTCCCACAAAACATTCACGACCAACCTTAATGGTTTCTAAAATGTTTTCTCCGATAGGAGGATTAATAAGGGAGACTTTATTAACGGAATGTTTTAGTCCAAGTCCTAGCGCACATTTCCCAGCAGTGGGTGCGCGTAGTGCTGATTTGTTATAACTGGGAAACTAATGAGATTTTTTTCTTACTTCTTTGGTTCATTGTACTGTTCGGAGGCATAGAATTCGAATGCGGACGCCTACACCGGTTGTTGTCAGTTTGGTAATTCCATGTAGTTCCTCCCATATTCCAGAGAAATGCTTAGGTAGTATCTCTTGAGATTTGCAGGACATGACCTCAGGTCAAACTGCTTTGCACCCGGCTAACTGTACGTCGCTTACTTCCGTGTTAGTAGCAATAAGTCACCCTTCCTTTGTACTCACGGTAACAAAAAAAGGTCTACAAAGAAGCATTAGATTAAATAATTGACTTCAAATATCTCTAATAAGTACTACCAAAAAAGTTTTCATTTCGTCCCTGAAGGGGGACGGCGGGCCTTCTAGATGATAATGCCGTCTCTCAGGCCAGAGAGATGTGAAAACCACCATTTTCAGGACAGCCGACGGTGATGACCAGCTCCTCACCGTCTCCCGAATACAGAGGCGTAGATCCATGGCCACCCGTCTTCTGCTCCGTTGGTCGGTCGGAGTGCAGAATCGTGGCCACCTGTGGCTCACTCTGCATCTCCCGACGTCTCTAATAAAGCATTGGTCCACATATAAGCGCCTAAAATTAAATATGTCAGCAACAAAGAAATTACGTATCCTTTGTGTGTATCAATATCTTGTGTTACGGGTGTATTGTTTCGGGCAGTGAAGTGCAAATAGTAACGGACGGTGACCACGTTGCCTTCAGCCTCTATAGCATATAATATAAAACTAGCATTCTGTTTTGGAATATTCGTCTTAGTGTAAATGTGCCTTCCTTCTGATAAATCCGTCAAGACGGGTGGATACAGCTAGAAATAAATACATTCAACATAGTATGAAATAAAATGTGTTTCACGTATTCGTTTCGAAATTTCATGAACATCTCAACTCATACGTAAGACTTCACTTTCGGCCCATGTAAGGTAAGTAAATATTGCTATACAGGGTGTTTCTAAATTACCATTACAAACTTTGAGGGCTTGTAGTGGGGACCAAGACGGTTAAGTTCATCACAGGAACTTGTGTCCGGAAATGTACCGTCTCCCCGCTATCCTAAAAAAGCCACCGCAGCACACGTTCAAATCTCCCGCATTTTCGGCGATCTGTCCGACTCCTGCTGCTTTTCGTCTGGGTCCAATTACAGGTGGGGCTCAATGTAATGACCACCGACATCAACACAGATACAGTACCTATGTATCATGTTCTCGTACATACGGCCACCAATCCCTGGTCCTCCAACATCCACCGCAGCCATAGCCCACGCCAGTAGGTCTTCCTCGGATTCCACAGCGGTCTCGTAAATCAAGTTTTCATGTGACCTTACAAGTAGTAGTCTAGCGGTGTAAAGTCGGGTGGACGTGCAGGCCAAGCAATCGGGTCACCACGACCTATCCACTGTTGCCAAAATCTTTGGTGCAGATGAACTACTGTAAGTACAGCTTACTGCTGTGTACGTAGTAAAGAATTACTGCTGTACTGTAGTATGAACGAAGATCACAAGCACAACAGCAGGTACAACACGTCTTCGTGCGGATGACACACTCAACCGAATGCCATGGAATGTCAACAATGACGTACTTACTCCAGTCAGTGGCGCCGACAGTGCGGGAGATTTGAACGTGTGCTGTGGTGGTTTTTTACGGGTAGCGGGAAGACGGTACGTTTCCGGACACATGTTCCTATGCTAAGCTTAACCGTCTTGGCCCTCACTGCAAGCCCTTAAAATCTGTAATGGGAATATAGAAACACTTTGTATATTTTGATATATGGAAGTTCAGATCTTACCGAATAGCCTCGATCATCTGTAGTCCCATGTTGACACAGTTGTAGGCATGGTTGGGACGTGAAACAGGCAGGCCTGAGACACAGTAGTAGCAGTCTCCCAGGATCTTGATGCGCATACATTGGTTGTCCTGTAGACAGAGCGAGAGAGGAAAAGAATCACTCTACGGTCGAAAATCCCTAATGAAATGAAAAAAAGGGGATGGTTATTGATGTAGACTAGAAGTGTCCAATCTAAGACCTGCGGGCCATATTCGGCTCGCGTAATATTTTTACCGGCCTCCGACAAAGAAATCAATTTTACAGTTATACTACTCTTACACTGAATCTCAGAGAAAAACTAAGCTATGTTACTATTATATATACGTTTATAGACCATTGTTATAAAATATCCAACGTCCGACTCATTGGCTGAATGGTCAGCGTTGAGACGTTCGGTTCGATTTCCGGCCGGGTCTGGGATTTTAATCGGGTCTGATTAATTCTTGTGGCTCGGGGACTGGGTGATTGTGTTTGTCCCAAAAATTTCATATTCAGAAAACACGCCACACTACCAACCACCACAGAAGCACGCACAGATGTTTACATCCTTCCATACAGGGTTGGTGTCAGCAAGGGCATCCAGCCAAATCCGTATGTGCGACACAGTTCGCACCCGCAACCCCATAAATGTGGGAAAAGCGGTAGAAGAAAAATAATTATAAAACATCCAATGAAATGTACAGAATTATTTCTTAATATAACCGAGCGAGCTTTACACGTTGTTAGGGTCGCGCAGCTGTGAGCTTGGATTCAGGAGATAGTGGGTTCGAACTCCCCTGTCGGCAGCCCTGAAGATGGATTTTTCGTAGTTTCCCGCTTTCATACCAGGCAAATGCTGGGGTTGTGCCTTAAGGGCACGGCCACTTCCTTCCCACTCCTGGCCCTTTCCTATTTCATACTCGTCATAAGGTCTATCTATGTCGGTGCGACATAAAGCACATTGTAAAAAGTCTTTAAACCTGCAACCACAGGACGCACAACGCTGTTATACAATAATTTTATCAAATAAGCTAATATACAGTAGACAGTTAAATGTGTAGTTTTTCGTAGTCGCTCATATGATCCAGTGGTTGATTAACTAAAAACTCTGGAATACCATCTATCTTCCTTGCACTCCCTGTTGCGTTCACAACACTGATTTGTACATGTTATTTTTGTGTTGTACTTTAATTCAGTTGTGAGTAGTGGTAAAATGCGTTAAAATTATTTTTGCTTGACCCCTTGTAATATGGTCACATCCTTCTTTCTGCTTAGTCAGTTCGGCCCCTTTACAAGAAGAATTGAAGAACCCTTGTGTAGGCACGGACAACACCTAGAGGAAATTTGTCGTCTTCTGGACTGTCAGACCCTGGTCAAAATGTGAACAATTCTATCACGTAGTCGTTAATACGACCTATAAAGTAGTTATTATTTTATTTATTTATTCGTGTCAGAGGTACCAATATATACAAGAAAGACATACTGAATATAAGTGCTGAATATGAAAAATGTACATGAACAAATTAATCGTATATCGTTATAAATGAAGCACTTGAAACATGTGTATAATTATGAAGAATATACATAAAAATCAAAAAGGAGAAATCAAGTATTACATGAAAATATCTACACTATATATACATTATTTACACAAGTTGTCACCAATATTTGGCTACATTGATGGCATTGTTTCCAGCCAGTGCCAATTCCAACCCTACACATGAATCTGGGCATAGACGACAGTGCAAGAGAAGTCCGTTCCTCTCCGCATTCGCACAATGAGCCCCCACCATGCACGATGCCCCATTTCATAAGATTGTCCTTAGATCTTGCAACGCCGGTCCATAGTCCTTTAACCACTTCCATATACATCATCCCTCTTCGTGACCATGTGGTAACTTTTCTTCAATTTCAACACGTTACGGATGATCTGGGCACCTTTGTTTCCATAGCTTAACCCTGGCCTTTTTTGGGTCACACTCAAGTGGAGCAGAAGACTGTAGAAAACTCTTCCTGGATTTCAGTCGAGCTGGTGGTGGCTGATGTTCATGAAGGGGATGGACTGAGATGCTGTAAACCTTTTGTCTCTCGGTATTAGCGGCCACCTCACGTCTAATATCAGGTGCGGCTATACCTGAAAGATAATACAACTTCTGTGTGGGTGTTGATTTTAAACAGTCTGTGATTAGCCTGCACGTTTCATTCAAGGCAATGTCGACTTTCTTTGCGTGAGCTGATTTGTACCACACGGGACTAGCATATTCAGCAGCAGAGTAGCAGAGTGCTAGGGCAGTTGTCCTTATTGTCTGGGGATGGGCACCCCATCCAGAACCAGTTACCTTACGCAGTAGGCAGTTTCGTGATGAAACTTTTGCATTGAGTTTGGTGCAGTGTGTGGTGAAGGTCAGCGAACGATCCAGGGTAACACCAAGGTAAACTGGAGTATTGCAGTGTTCCAGCTCCATTCCTTTCCAAGTCACACGCAGCTTCCGCGGGGCGTCTTTGTTCTTTAAATGAAAGGCGCACACATTAGTTTTGCAATGGGTTTGGCTTGAGGCGATTTTCCCCATAATAATCTGAAAGCATCTTCAAAGCAACAGTAAGGTTTTGTTCCAGTTGCTCGAAGTTTTTACTCTGAGTTGCCAGGACTAGGTCATCTGCGTACAGAAAGCTCCTTGTGTGAGGTGGAAGAGGTTGGTCGTTGGTATATATGTTAAATAGCATTGGTGCTAGGACACTGCCTTGTGGGAGACCGTTCTTCTGGACTCTTCATCTACTCCGCTGTCCTTGGAATTCAACAAAAACGTTGGTTCTGCAACAGCGTGGCAATAATTGTTGTGAGCCTCAAATCCATAGTAAGATGGTAAAACTTCCTTAGAAATATCTAGTGTTGTACAGTATCATATCCTGAAGAGAGATCAACAAAAGCCACTCCAGTAATATCACCACGCTGAAATCCATCTTCTATGTGCTGTTTCAGATTAAGAATCTGTGTACAGCAGTTCCTTCCTGGTCTAAATCCAGCCTGCTCTGGGATTAGAAGAGGTTCGACCACTGGTGTTACACGGTTCAGAAGCATTCTTTCAAAATTTTTATATAGATGGCACAGGAGTGATATTGGTCTGAAATTCTTTGGATCCGTAGGATGCTTACTAGGTTTCAGGATTGCGACCACCTTGGTCTTCCTCCAGATTTTAGGGATTTGACATCGTTCCAGACAATTATTGAAAAGCTGTAGGATCCATTGTTTGGCAGCATTCCCAAAGTGTTGAATCTGCTCCATACGCATGTCATCTAGACCGGCTGCCTTGCCAGTTTTGCTCATTTTTATGGCGTTTTCCAGCTCGTTCATAATGAAGGGATTTTACAGACTGGATGTTTCTTGTTCGATATTTCTTTGAAGTTTTGGTGGTCTTTTTCGCTTATCTGTTTTGCCATTTATTAGGAGTTGATGAGCTGTCTGGTTAGGAATAATGTTGCTATGTAGAGGACTTTTCGTGAGGTCATTATTCGGACGTCTAAGTAGCTTTCAAGCTTCTCTGCTGTTTTTTGCCATATCTAGTTCTTCCATCAACTTAACCCAACATTCTCTCTTTATTTCACCCATGGACTGGATTGGTTGTTGACCAGCCTGAATAGTGCCCTCACTGAAAGGATTTTCTTCATAGAGCAGTAGGTATTCACTTAATTTATCTACTGTACTGGCGTCTAGACCATGTATGTACTAAGACCTACAGCCTCTTGGGATTGACGTGCGAGAGCATTCTTGCACGGCATCGATGAACACGTCATATACCTCTGGAACAGGTTCGATATCTGCTAGCATTTCATCTAAGCGCTTTGTGTACTTCAACCAGTCAGCTTTCTGAATTGCACAGATTATGGATAAACTGCTGAGAAAACTTGACACATAACGAGTCTGTGTTGTGTGTTGGGTATAGGTTCGCAGACAGACTTCACACACTGCTGTGATATGGCATCGCTGACAAAAATAAGGTATGGGTTGTATCCACGTCTCCAGCGACGACTGTTCAAAGAAGCGGGAAGTTTACTGTCGTGTATTAAAGACAGTTGACTAGATTCTGACCACGTAATCACAGCTTCACCGTCTTCATTGTCTTCTCTATATCCCCTGTTGAAATCGCCCACGATGACACGAACCTTCTCTTCTTGCCCTACAGCTGAATCAGTAACGTGGAATGGAACGCTCGGTGATTTATAGACAGATGTTATGATACAGTTCGATAGCTCCACTGTTAAGATTTCTACATCATTGTTGTCTGTAGATGAGGTAATTATTACGTTCAGCTCTGGCCTTGTGAATATAGCACTACCATAGTTTTCATGTGGTCTCTCGGCTACCAAACGCATTTCTAATACTCTTGGTCGTCTTTGGTCGTTACTTCTGTGAGTTTCTTGAACACAGAGAATGTCACACTTGTGTATTTGGCAAATATTTTGTAACAGGGTTTCCTTTCTTTTCACCTGTATAAATGGATAAATATTGTAAACAGCGGTAGTTTTACGGCACACCTTCAACTGTACAGTCAATTATTGACAATATTTATTCATTTATACAGGTGAAAAGTTATTTGTTGCCTAACGGCAACAGTATGCAGTAGAGGGTTAAAAGTCAGAAACGCAATATATTCCGATGGGAGTGTATGTTCCTCAATTGTGCGGATTAACTATTTGAATCGAAAATTCTCCCAGACATTTCTTGGTTGGCCTAATTTCTGTAAATAAGGCTCTAAGACTTACTTTCTAAAAGAAGGCGAAAAGTTTAGACCTACAGGTCTTATAGTCTCAGAATGTAATTCCAGTAATTAGGATCTAAGACTTACTTTATAGAAGAAGGTGAGAAGTTTAAACCTACGGGTCTGATAGTCTCAGAA
Organism: Anabrus simplex; assembly: GCF_040414725.1. NCBI lineage: Eukaryota > Metazoa > Arthropoda > Insecta > Orthoptera > Tettigoniidae > Anabrus > Anabrus simplex. The sequence goes on along the minus strand of NC_090272.1, from coordinate 128,476,415 downwards.
TGTAATTCCTGTAATTAGGATCTAAGACTTACTTTCTAAAAGAAGGCGAGAAGTTTGAACCTACAGGTCTGATAGTCTCAGAATTTAATTCCTGTAATTAGGATCTAAGACTTACTTTCTAAAAGAAGGCGAGAAGTTTAAACCTATGGGTCTGATAGTCTCAGAATGTAATTCCTGTAATTAGGATCTAAGACTTACTTTCTAAAAGAAGGCGAGAAGTTTAAACCTACAGGTCTGTTAGTCTCAGAATGTAATTCCTGTAATTAGGATCTAAGACTTACTTTCTAAAAGAAGGCGAGAAGTTTAAACCTACAGGTCTGTTAGTCTGAGAATATAATTCCTGTAATTAGGCTCTAAGACTTACTTTCTAAAAGAAGGCGAGAAGTTTAAACCTACAGGTCTTTTCATCCCGTTTACCATGATACAACATTGTTAATGTCTTTTAGTAGTTGCACAAAATCCTGTAACCTATTTACTACTCTATACAGAATTACATCGTCCACAAATGCAGATAGCCTTATCTGTGATTCCAGTTCTTTACTCTTATCATTTTCACGTAAGAAAACATGAACGTCCTATAACACTACCCTGTGGGGTCCTATGCTGCTTATTGCAGGATCAGATAACACTTCACCTATTCCAGTTCTGTGAGTTCTATTTTCTAGAAATGTAGCATCCATTCAAACATTCTTTGGTCTAGCGCAGTAGCCTTCGTTTTCGTCAGTAATCTCCTATGATCGATCTTATCAAAAGCCTTGGACAGGTCAATAACGATACAGTCCATTTGACCTCCTGAATCTAAAATATCTAGTATACCTTGCTGTGATCCTATAAATTTAGCCTCCCTGGAATAACCTTTCCGAACCCCGAACTGCCTTCTATGAAACCACTTAGTAAATTCGCAAACGTGTCTTCTGTAATAAATTAGAAAGAATGCTTTTCTAATGGTTACAAACAACACATGTCACAGTACACCTTTATGGCATAAGTAACCATAATTTATTACAACAGCTACTGTACAACAATGACTTCTGAAAGAATAATAGGAAGAACAATTTCTGGTGGATCAGCACTAATAGTTAAAAATGGGACTTCACATAGAGTTTCACTTCTGTATTTATTTGAAGTAAGTGTCTAAAGAAGCCGCGACGACCAGTAAAAGGATACGTACCGGATGCCGGGTACACTGATGGTGTGAGTGATGGTGGGCCGGATGAGGGGGATGGGTCGGAAGGCAGGGTGAAGAGCACTAGTTTACAAACGCCCTTCAGCAATCAGTTCATCGATCGGGCTAAATTGGTATTTCGGTGCAAAAATATGAGTTGAAAACTGGGGTATTCCCTTTAAAGTAGAGCATCCAGTGTTTACTACACAGGAGACAATTGAACGTATTCAGTTCGTTAGATGAATGGAACTTGAGTGGCCAACCACCACCACCACCACCACCACCACCACCACCACCACCACCACCACCACAACAACAACAATAATAATAACAGCCAACCCCGTGGTGTATGGTTAACGTGCCTACCTCTTACCCGGAGGCCCTGGGTTCGATTCCTGGCCAGGTCAGGGATTTTTGTCTGAATCTGAGAGCTGGTTCGAGGCTCACTCAGCCTATGTGATTACGATTGAGGAGCTATCTGACGGTGAGATAGCGGCCTCACACGACACCTCGTAATCTGCAGGCTTTCGGACTGAGCAGCGGTCGCTTGGTAGGCCATGTCCCTTCAGGGCTTTTGCACTATGGTGGATAATAGTAATAACTAGCAGGTGTACCCGTGCTTCGCTACATTGTATACATTGTATACGGTTATTGAAGTAAATTACTGTACATGCAGTGAATAAGATTTCAAAAAAATTGCATGTCTTTGAGCGTTATCCAGAAACAGTAGGGGAAGATTCCCATACCTTGTTTCCAATGTAGAGCGCGAGTTGCGGAGTTATGATGATAACGGCAGGCTCACTTACCTACAGCCATTTATATTCGAGTAGGGAAGTTTTCATTATAATGGCAGGCCCTATTACCTACTGCGCGGTCACAATCGATTTGGGGAGTTTCGTTACAATGGCAGGCTCCCATTCCTACTTCCAGGTATGTTACAGTTGAGGAGTTCCTATTATAATGGCAGGCACCTTCCCTAATGCCAGTAAAAATTGACTTGTGCTGTTATCGTTATAATGACAGGCCTCTTTTCTTAACGTCAGCCACACCGAGTTGGTGAGTTTCCATTATAATAGCAGGCCACTGTGCCTAATGCCAGTCACATTTTAGATGGGTAAATTTGTGTATAATGGCGGGCACTCTTTCCTACTCCCAATCACAATCGGTTAGGGGAGTTTTCAACAAAAGTGCATGCTCCCATCACTTCCGCCAGTCAAATTGAGAAAGGATGTATTAATTACAATGGTAGTTCCTCCTTACTAACGCCAGTTACACAGGAGTTAGAGAAGGATCCCATTCCTACTGCCAGTCAAAGTCGATGTGGAGAGTAATGATTACAATAACAGCTGCCCTCCTGCTGAGAGTCACTATCGATTTGTAAAACATTAATTATAATGGCAGACACACCCTTTCTCAATCACTACAAATCTATTTCAATGAACATAAATAGATCGATATACGGAATGTATGCATGTTTACAATATTGCAAACCTTCATTTGCAGATTAACTGCTGCTAAGCGATACGTCGTATCGACAAACGGATTGTTACCGTAAGGCGCCTCATTTAGTGGTCTAAATGCCTGGTCTTATGATATTTTCGCCTATTTAATCTATTTATGTGTAAAATTGAGTTAGAAACGTTGAATAGGGTGAAATTTGTGTAAGATTTTCTCACAGTGCATTACCTTGGATACATATGTGAGAGCTACAGACATAGAATTTGTCTCACATACGGATGGGTGGACCATTGTTCGTGTAAAATTAGATGATTCTATCTTTCGTATATGCGATTCAAACTATGAATTATACGTGTACAAAGTGCAAAATGTCCGTACAATCGAGATATAAAGGCAAATTTAACGCATAAGGAATAGAGATACGACAAAGCCTCATAGGACCAAAGTTATAGATCACTCGAATTTGAACTGAGATTGTGCCATCCGTTTTTGGATACGACTTACAGTTTAGCCACGAAATACCTCGAAACGAAGGTCTGCACCGACATTAAAATTGCCTCAATATTCAGATATTTTTCGGAGATAAAAAGTGAAATATTTAAAGATCTTGGAAGCTTTCGGTCGGTTATAGGCTAAGACATATAATTTTGCCGAATTTCAATATTCTATCTCGTCTGACAGATTGTGCTGCAATCTTGCTTGGGGGGGGGAGAGATAAAATGAGGACTTTCAGGAAACTACAGCTAACAAATATGCAGATGGTCATTATTACACATGAAATGGATAACTGTTCGAAAATTTCGCCAAAATAGTCAATGTACAGCACACGGTCGTTACGATTTTTTTTTTTACATAGGTAAGGAATCTGCTCCACGTACACCTTTTGGGCTATGTCCGCTGGACTTAGCCTGCAAAACCGACCACTCATGATATCTCTCTTATTAATTCTCTTATTGAAACAATGCACACGAGAAAAGTTTTAGAAATGGATTTCCATCAGGGTTAGTCGTTTTCCAGTCAGGTTGGTCTTGTATATGTTGTGGGAGCTTAATATCACTGTTTCGGTTCCATATAAAGGCCCAGTCCATTCTGGGAATTTGACATGGTATGGGCCTAAAAACCTACTTTTTGACAGGTTTATGCTAAATATGAAGTTTGGTTGAAATATTTCCAGGAAATACGCTTTACACACACCCGCTCTTGAGGTAAGTCTGGTAGGACATGTACCGAAAAACGGTCCGTTAATGATATCTCCCTTATTCATCCTCGTACCGAAATGATCCACATGAGAAAAAAGGTTTAGAAATTGATTTCCGCTAAGGCATGTAGATTTCCATTAAGTTTAGTTGTGTATGTATTGTGGGAGTGCAAAAACGTGGTTTCATTTTTGTATAAACCCTCAATCAGTTCAGGGATTTAGAAACAATATTGGACCTAAACCCTACCGATGGACAGGTGCATTCTGAATATTAAGTTTGGTAGAAATATATCCAGTAGTTTTCAAGTTATAAGAACTCAGACAGACAGACAGACAGACAGACAGACAGACAGACAGACAGACAGACAGACAGACAGACAGACAGACAGACAGACAGACAGACAGACAGACAGACAGACAGACAGACAGACAGACAGACAGACAGACAGACAGACAGACAGACAGACAGACAGACAGACAGACAGACAGACAGTCAGATACCAAAGAAAAAAAATATGCATATGGTCATTGTTACACCTGAAACGGATAAATGAACGAAAATTTCACCAAAATAGTCAATGTACAAACACACGGTCGTTACGATTTTATTTATATTGATAAATAATAATAATAATAATAATAATAATAATAATAATAATAATAATAATAATAATAATAATAATAATAGTAATAATAATTGTTACGTAGTTTCCGTGGTTGAGAGAGAGGTGAAAGAAGGTGTGGGCCTGAATGGGTCTATCTACGATATCAACATAACCTTAAAAATGAAGGTTATATTTCTTTTCAAATCACAAACTTAACAAATTTTTCTCCGAGTGAAATAACGAGGAGACAGGTACAAGTACCAATCTTGAAACAAGAATTGGAAAACCCAAGATTAGAGAATTTAACAGATTTGGGCTTCAAGCCTCTAATTTCCAACTTTACAATATCTTCAATTAGGCTAGTGTTTACATAGACAAGGAGTAGAGCCCGGATTTGTGTGCATTAACAGGTTAGAATGCGAACTTACTGAAGCGAGTAGCAAGTATAGTCTACCTTCACAACTACTGTGCTATGAGGTGTGCGTAAACATCAGGGGTACAGCCCATCAGAACCCCTCTAATTTATGGTACTCTTGCTGCATTCTTGAAGAGCGGGTGGTCGACACTTCCTACCAACCAAATTAGTTTGCAATCTAACCTGTTACTGCATAAAAATCCGGGCTTTAACAAGGAGAAATCTCCCGAAACAAGAGCACCTTGCTACAAAGGTTACAAATACGGCCTTCCAAATTTACGTCACACCGACACAGATAGGTCTTATGGCGACGATAGGATAAGAAAGGGCTAGTAGTGGGAAGGAATCGGTCGTGGCCTTAATTAAGATACAGCCCCAGCATTTGCCTGTTGTGAAAATGGGAAACCACGGAAAACCATCTTCAGGGCTGCCGACAGTGGGGTTCGAACCCACTATCTCCCGGATGAAAGCTCACAGCTGCGCGCCCCTAACCTCACGGCTAACTCGCCCGGTGAACTCTTATCAACCTTGTTGGTAATATTATTCTTTGTTTAAAAATAACATACCGCACCTCGCGTTAGCACGACAGCATTTAACTGTCCATATCAGTATTGTAAAAAGGTCAGTGCACTGCTACCAATCTAGAGGACGATGATGGTGGAGGTGGTAATTCAACACCACCGATAATCATCCCCAGGTAATAATAATAATAATAATAATAATAATAATAATAATAATAATAATAATAATAATAATAATAATAATAATAATAATTGTACCGGGCGGTACACCTCTACACCGTTTATTTCAAAGTTGCGCCTGTTGAAACTCCTCTTCTGGAGGAAGGTTGAACTTTATCTACTCTATTAATTCTCTACTTTCTCAGAAGATGTCACCACGTGGAAAATTTTGAGTTTTTGAACTGTGTCACTTTTGATGTGTTTTTGTTTAGCTTGAAGTAAGAAGTGTGAACTTTCTCTTCTAGAGGACACTACTGAAGATCAACAATAGTGCAACCTAGTGCGGAGTCAAAGAACTATTTTGTTGGAGAAATTTTTATTTCAAATGTTTGTTCTTTGCTAAATTTCTTTCTGTTATTGTTTAAGTTGGCTGTATACCCCTCTCTTTCCCCTTGTTTTGCATGTAGCCAATCCCGAATTTCTTAAATTAATTTCTATCCAATCAGATGTATCTTCCCCCAACTTGAATCGATTGCGGGGTCCTAGCCAATAAAATAATTGTGGGCGGGTGTTTTCATTCCCCTAACGCCTAGAACCTTCCACGAGAGGTTATAAACTGCTGATTTTTGGGTCTCCGTGCCACTTCTGTTCCATCTTTCAGTGTATTAAGTACATCGCAGGAGGCGGGTAGCGCCTCTTTCTTCTGCAGCGGTCAACAATAAGGTAATGGCCGATTAATAAATTCTTTCTTTTCTTGCTCAGCAGTTTAACTCTCGGGGCGGGTGCGAAGCGTTCTACCATGTAACCTTTTCCTAAAATGTAACTACTCTTTTCTTCGATTCTCTTGTAAAGCTACATTCTGGGATAGAGAGTGCTAACCCTCTCGAGCTCCCACTCATATTGTTTTGAGGTGAACTTATTTTTCTCAACCTATTCTTCGATAATGTAAAACAAATTGTTCTCTTCTTAAGTCACCTCTTTAGTATGGGATTAGCCCTTGTATTAACGGCCTAGCGCCAAGTAGGTCTTAATCAAAGTGTATTAGGAGTGCAAGTTCGCCTCCTCTCAAATTGTTTTAGAGGTCATTTAATTAACCTTCTTGTCATTAATAGACCTCAGTAGGTTGGGTATTTTACCCCTGTGTATATGTCCTTTGAGGACAGCTTAAAGGTGGAGTTTGGTGTGGCCTGGGAGAGGCTTAAAGTTGAGAGCGAGTGGCTCTTTTGAAAATGGTATATTGTATGCCTCGAGGAGGCTTTTCAGTGTAATTTGGAGCAAGGGCTCCTAGGTATGAATGGGGTTTTCTGCCCCTCTGTTAAAATTGTGTTTGGGGTAAAACTGAGCTGATTGCCCAAGAATTATGTTTCTGACTTTTGAAGCCCCAAATGGGGTACCTATGTAAATGTATTTTTCAATTGTGTTTCGGCTACTAAGTACCTGTTCTATTTGTTGTTACCTAATTTTGAAAAGAAAATATAACCTTGTTAAATTTTACGTTAACTTTGATTCCGTAGTTTGAGACCCATTCACGCCCGCACCTTCTTACACCTCTACCTACCATCAAAACGCGGTAACAAGTGGTAGCAGAGCGTGGTTGAATGGGTCTCAATTTAGCCCCTTTTGACGGCTAAACACTGTTTTGATCCGAACTCTAACCATTTTCTCAGTTGCTGAAAATTTTTTATTGAGGTTGTTCAAAATTTTTCCGTCATCATGCCCGGCCCTCGCGATGTTCTCCTCCTTAACTATTTGCGCAAAGAGGAGTTGATCTACGAATTAACTATTAGAAACGTGCAATCTGGAGGCACGGTTGCTATCGACACTAACAAACTTAGAGAGTCCCTTGATTTGCCCATTTCCATCCCCAATTTGGGAGAGAAAGAAATTGATGACTCTCTTTCCACGATCGTCGAGAATATTTCGGGGCTAGCATCTGTAGTTAGTTTTTTTTGATGAAAATGATCCGTCTCCTAATCAAATTAAGCGTGTGCAAGGCAGACTATATCACTTTTCAAATAGAGTTAATGATCTGTTGTCTCTAAAGGTGAATGACGTTCAGAGGAAGGAAGCTAATACGCTCCTTGAAACTATTTCTGAATTGTCTAGTAAAGTCACTCAATTGTTAACTGGGGAAGTCCCTCCCAAATCTGATCAGCCCACCATAGTGAATGCAGGTAGTGAGGAAGCGCCTCCCAAGGGAGAAGTCAATAGGATAACCGTTGCTGCTCAAATTATCCCGGCCCCATTGGACACCGAATCTGAACGCCGTGCATCGTTGAGTAACATCCGTTCTGAATTAACTTCCTTACCATTGAAACCTTTACCTACTATGTCACCCGGGTTTAGCAGCTTGCCTCATCCATTGGCAATGTTGCTCAGAGGTATTTCTAAGTTTTCTGTTAACACCACCAGTGATGTAATTTCATTTTTAAGATTTCTAGTTGAATTTCAGGATCACGCCCTTGTGTTTTCTCTTTCCCCTTGTCAAATTTTGCAAATTATCTATCCTTATGCTATTGGTGTTCTCTCAGATAAAATAGTAAGAGCTATTGCTGAACAGTCATCTATTGAAGATTTTCACGCACACTTGCTTGCAAATTTCATTCCTGCCCGCGCGAGGTCATCTCTGATTCAGAAATACTATTATCGGGTACAGCGCTTGGATGAAAACTTGGCTGATTTCATACAGGACATTAAGTTTTATACTAGGGTGTTTGCTCTCCACTTCCCTGAGGATCAGATCGTGCAAGCTATTGTTGAAGGGATCTCCCCACCCTACAGGTCATATTTGTGTTTCGCGGCATGCCCGCAAACTTTCTCGGAACTTGAAGCATTGGCCGTCTCAGCGGAAGGAGTTAGATACGCCGATTCCTTGCGTGTTGCGAAAGAACCCCCGCCTTCCTTTAGTAACACTCGGCCTCCACCTCGCCGATCAGTCACCCCTCGTAAATGTTATGCTTGCGGGTCGCCTGACCATCTGCGCAATAAGTGTCCTCTGATCAAGTCTAGTAGGGCAAATAATGGAGCTGGTTCATCACAGGGCTGTTTTAAATGTGGGGCTTTCTCACATATCTCCAAGAATTGTCCCAATTCGAATAGCACCCCCTCCTGCTCAACTTCTGGGGTAACTTCCAACAACAGTCAAAAGTGACTAGTGGCTTCGGCTGAGTCAACTAATCCATCTTCCCAAGGCTCAGCCCCTGGCAAAAAGGTCGAGAATTCAGGGAACGATAAGTCTTCGAATACATCTTTTGAATGCCCCAAAGAGTGTCTTAGGATTGCGGCGGATATCCCCGCACCTGTTCCTTTTCTTAAGATTGAGATAAATAACGAACCTATAACAGCTCTATTAGATTCAGGTAGTGTTTGTTCCATTATTTCGGCTGAATGGTACTCCAAATTGAAATCTGTTTGTAAACTACCTGTCTATGACTCTTCTCCTGTTAAATATGTTTCGGCTAATACATCTCCATTAGAAATTCTAGGTTCTTTACTGGTCAAAATTCGTATTTTTAAGTTTACATGGAAAATCAAACTGTTTGTGGCTAAGCACTTGTCTTGCCCCATCATACTGGGAGCGGACTTTATTTCTCACACTGGTCTTGTGCTCGATCTCCAGTCTAGGTCGTGCACATTCAAATTTGCTTCTAGTTGTAAAATCCCACTATTAACGTGTAATTCTGTGTCATGTTTCTCTATTTCGCTTACCCAGGATGAGATGTTGTTAGACCTTAGACATCTACCTGAGGAGCAGGCTAATAGTATTCGTAAATTATGTCAGTCATTTCCAGAGGTATTCACTGATACTCTTGGTGTTACTGATCTTATTGAATACAAAATTGAGGTCACGGATTCGATTCCTGTCCGTTTTCCACCTTATAGGCTATCTCCACCTAAAATGAAGGCTCTGAAAGAAATCATCGATCAGATGTTGAAGGATGGTATTATTAGGCCCTCTAAGTCGGCGTATTCATCGCCTATTTTTCTAGTCCCGAAACCCCAAGGAGGCTTCAGGCCTGTCATTGATTACAGGGCTCTCAATCGGAAGGTGGTGTTGCAATCTGTGCCCCTTCCTGACCTTCATTCTTGTTTTTCATGGTTTCGTAAGGCCAAGTTCTTCACTATCTTGGACTTGAATCAGGCCTATAATCAAATTCCCCTTGCCGAAGAGTCTAAACACCTTACAGCGTTTGCCACGGACTGGAATTTATACGAATACAATCGCGTGCCTTTCGGGCTCCCCACGGGGGCAGCTGTGCTCACTAGGCTACTAGATAGGGTCTTCTCCGACATCAAATTTGAATACTTATATCACTACTTGGATGATGTCGTCGTGTTTTCGGAGACCTTCGAAGAACATCTAGATCATCTGCGAGAAGTTCTGAATCGCCTTCGTAAGGCTGGGTTAACTGTTAAGTTGTCCAAGGTTGCCTTTGCTAAGCCCTCTATGTCTTTCCTAGGGCATATTGTGTCACCTGATGGTGTAGCAGTCGATCATTCTAGAACACAGGCCATCCGTGATTTTAAACCTCCCAAGGACATTAAAGGCATCGCCAGGTTTATTGGTATGGTGAATTTCTTCAGAAAGTTCATTCATAACTTTGCTAATAGAGCGGCGCCCTTAAACCTTCTTCGTAGGAAAGGCATCAAATTCGAGTGGGGACCTTCTCAACAAGCCGCTTTTGAAGATCTGAAATTAGCTCTCTGTAATGCCCCTGTCCTTGCTATGCCTGATTTCTCAAAGAAATTCATCGTCCAAACGGACGCGTCGTCGTCAGCTGTAGCTGCAGTCCTTCTTCAAGAGACTGAACTAGGGAGGCGACCCATCGCCTATGCATCTAGGACTTTGTCGGCTCAAGAAGCCAAGTATTCCATCTATGAGCTCGAAGGTTTGGCAGTCTTATTCGCCTTAGAGAAGTTCCGTCTCTATCTGGAACATGTCAAATTCGACCTGGAAACAGATAATCAAGCCTTAATCTGGGTCTTAGGTAGGCCGCGTCGTACTGGTCGTATAGCCCGTTGGGCCATTCGTATTTCTGCCTTCCAATTCGATGTCAGGCATATCAGAGGTACTGAAAATGTTGTTGCTGATGGACTCAGCCGTATGTTTTCAAACGAGGTCGAGACCCACGAACCGGTCGACAGTTCATCACCTTCCGAGTCCATACTATCCGAGGTTAATGCCATCCTAACAGATGCTCCCATGCTTTTTAGAGATATTGAGAAATACCAACGTGAAGATCCGACGCTGGCTCCGATAATGGAAACCCTTTCTTCTGGGGAACAGGTTGTCCCTTATGTTCTGAGGAATGGTGTTCTATGTTGCCCATCGAGGCATGATAAGATGATGAAAGTTGTCGTTCCAGCTGTTCTGGTACCTATGATCTTCAAGTATTATCATGAGACCCCACTAGGAGGGCATCTGGGTATCTTTAAAACTCGTGAAAAGATTCGTGAAATGTTCATCTGGAAAGGTATGGACGGTGAAATCCGGGAACTTGTAAAAGCTTGTAAATCTTGTTTGCTCAGTAAACCCACCATGTCCACCAAGGTAGGCCTTTTGTCTTCGCATCAAGCGTCGCGCCCCATGGAACGTCTGTATATCGATTATGTAGGACCCTTCCCCCAGTCAAAGGGTAATGCCAACAAGTTCATCTTTGTATGTGTAGATGGTTTTACCAGATTTTCTTGGTTATTCCCGACTAAGCTGGCTACCGCTCAGTCCACCATTACCTGTCTAAATTCCATTTTTGCTTCTTTTGGTCCGTCCCAATATATTGTATCTGATAATGCTAAGGCGTTCACATCAAATCTTTTTCGTAAATTCTGTTTTGACTTGTCCATCTCTCATGTAACTACTTCTGCTTATTACCCTCAACCATCTCTGGCTGAACGGGTTAACCGTAATCTCAGGCCTGCACTTATTGCCTATCATCATGAAGATCATTCCAGGTGGGACACGTCCCTGCATTGGATAGCTTTTGCTTTGAATTCGGCGGTTCATGAATCTCACAAGTTTACTCCAGCTTCTTTGATGTTCAAGTTTGTTCCCAACTCGCCGCTCTCTAACCTCTGGTCTCTGAATGACATTCTACCCGAGACAATAGATCCGGATAACATTAAAGGTCTTTGGAAGAAGGCTAAAGCCAATCTTAAAGTGTCTCATGAAAAGGTTAGGGAAAGGTATGATCGTGGACGGAGACCCACCCCTTTGAAGGTAGGTGACCAGGTTATGGTCAAAAATTTTGTTCCCGCGGGCAAGCTTGCCCCCAGATTCCATGGGCCATGCATCATTCTCGATTTTCTCACACCGGTTACATTGTTAGTAAGCAATCCAGCCACCGAGAGGATATTTAGGGTTCACCTGTCCCAGGTGAAACCGGTGTAAATGTTGTGTCAACTTGCTTCATATAATTTGATAGGAATATGATTGTTATATTTTTTTTGAGTTCCACTTTTAAGGCATTCTGCTCCTTCTATTTTATTTTATATGTAAGCATTTCTGTAAACCTCCCCCGATTGTTAAACTGCCATCCTGTCCTTGTCACGGCCATTACCACGCTCCCGTCTCCTGCTCCACTAAATACAGTGGCTGGCTTAGATGAAATGCCATGAATATCGCCACGCCGCTGGCCCCTCAATCTACATGCCTGTGCCCTCAAAAAAAAAGATGATGGTCCAACACAATTTTGCCGCCGAGCTTTTATGTTTCAGTGCCCCCGCAGCCGCGCAGCGCCGTGCAGCAACTGGGGAGGGGGATGGGCCCCCTCCTCTCCAGCGAGGACGACATGTGTACGGCGAGCCGGAGCTCTCCTCCCGGCCAAGGCTGATGTGCGGCGCACGACCTGCTACTGGCCCGCAGCTTGTATATGTTCACCGCGGGCGCGGCGTATTTCAACACCTCTGCTCCCCTCATAGTGCGGGCGAGCGGTATCTCAGGGTACTTGAGGGGTCCGAGCGGCCTCCTTCGGACGCAAGCTGCAACGGCCGGTCTGGCCATCCAACTTAATCTACATCAACTACATGGACAGTCACCATAAGCAATAATTACACTTGGGAATTCAACATCAATATTTGGTGGACATTGCAAAATTTTCTTCACTTTTAAGTAGTAAAAGTTTATCTTCAGAAATTCAAATTCTACAAACATAAAGACTTTCATTCACCTGCAACAACAACATTTTGAAACTGAATTAAGAAATCTTGTAAATGCTCCTGCTATCTATCTTCATATCAACATCATTACTTGGACTTTGTTTCAAACTGATCTCATGCGTCACCCCTGGAGGAACTTTTGGGGGGGGAGGTCTGTACCGGGCGGTACACCTCTACACCGTTTATTTAAAAGTTGCGCCTGTTGAAACTCCTCTTCTGGAGGAAGGTTGAACTTTATCTACTCTATTAATTCTCTACTTTCTCAGAAGATGTCACCACGTGGAAAATTTTGAGTTTTTGAACTGTGTCACTTTTGATGTGTTTTTGTTTAGCTTGAAGTAAGAAGTGTGAACTTTCTCTTCTAGAGGACACTACTGAAGGTCAACAATAGTGCAACCTAGTGCGGAGTCAAAGAACTATTTTGTTGGAGAAATTTTTATTTCAAATGTTTGTTCTTTGCTAAATTTCTTTCTGTTATTGTTTAAGTTGGCTGTATACCCCTCTCTTTCCCCTTGTTTTGCATGTAGCCAATCCCGAATTTCTTAAATTAATTTCTATCCAATCAGATGTATCTTCCCCCAACTTGAATCGATTGCGGGGTCCTAGCCAATAAAATAATTGTGGGCGGGTGTTTTCATTCCCCTAACGCCTAGAACCTTCCACGACAGGTTATAAACTGCTGATTTTTGGGTCTCCGTGCCACTTCTGTTCCATCTTTCAGTGTATTAAGTACATCGCAGGAGGCGGGTAGCGCCTCTTTCTTCTGCAGCGGTCAACAATAAGGTAATGGCCGATTAATAAATTCTTTCTTTTCTTGCTCAGCAGTTTAACTCTCGGGGCGGGTGCGAAGCGTTCTACCATGTAACCTTTTCCTAAAATGTAACTACTCTTTTCTTCGATTCTCTTGTAAAGCTACATTCTGGGATAGAGAGTGCTAACCCTCTCGAGCTCCCACTCATATTGTTTTGAGGTGAACTTATTTTTCTCAACCTATTCTTCGATAATGTAAAACAAATTGTTCTCTTCTTAAGTCACCTCTTTAGTATGGGATTAGCCCTTGTATTAACGGCCTAGCGCCAAGTAGGTCTTAATCAAAGTGTATTAGGAGTGCAAGTTAGCCTCCTCTCAAATTGTTTTAGAGGTCATTTAATTAACCTTCTTGTCATTTAATAGACCTCAGTAGGTTGGGTATTTTACCCCTGTGTATATGTCCTTTGAGGACAGCTTAAAGGTGGAGTTTGGTGTGGCCTGGGAGAGGCTTAAAGTTGAGAGCGAGTGGCTCTTTTGAAAATGGTATATTGTATGCCTCGAGGAGGCTTTTCAGTGTAATTTGGAGCAAGGGCTCCTAGGTATGAATGGGGTTTTCTGCCCCTCTGTTAAAATTGTGTTTGGGGTAAAACTGAGCTGATTGCCCAAGAATTATGTTTCTGACTTTTGAAGCCCCAAATGGGGTACCTATGTAAATGTATTTTTCAATTGTGTTTCGGCTACTAAGTACCTGTTCTATTTGTTGTTACCTAATTTTGAAAAGAAAATATAACCTTGTTAAATTTTACGTTAACTTTGATTCCGTAGTTTGAGACCCATTCACGCCCGCACCTTCTTACACCTCTACCTACCATCAAAACGCGGTAACAATAATAATAATAATGATAATGGCTTAAGGCCCCTAGTGCAGGCCTTTCAAGTTGGAAACCATGGGCGACCTGTGCGTCTATAAAAACGAAATATAATGCTTATGACGGCATAAAGACCCAGTTCTCGAGCCAGAGGAAATAACTGATAAAGGATCTAATTTCCAACCCAGACATGAATCGAAGCCGGAATCCAATGAACCGCAGGCCAGCATGTTAACCAGTTAGCCTCGGAGGCAGACATCCCCAAGTTGTATGTATGCATGTATGTATGTATGTATGTATGTATGTATGTATGTATGTATGTATGTATGTATGTATGTATGTATGTATGTATGTAGTATGTTTATTGGGTATTCAGCCGGAAGTTTTGTTTGATCCTTAATATCTCTGCCATCAGCTCTCATAGACGGCCTAGAAATGAAATAGTTTCTCGTTGCTTTCCTCATCGAGCCGACAGTTGTTATTACATATCAGTCTCTCAAGCCCAGCAAAATGCACACACGAACCGACCCTATGAGCGACATTTTCACACCATTCCTAGGAGGAACTGACTGAATTAGGAATGGCTCATACTTCACTTTCATGTTATCAAAGCGAAGGATGGGACAAAGACAGGCTAATGAAAGCAACAAGTACCAGAGGACATAGTACACTGTATACACTAGGTCTTGTCAGCAAAGGCACATCTCCAAGTTAGAAGAAACATAATACATTTTAAGCAATAACAATGCTAGAGTGTACACCGGTCGCCATTCGTCTCCGCGCTTCAGTCCAAGTTACTGTAAACCTCACCTATCCATAGAAATCTGAGCCTTCCATAACTTTTCATGACATTCCAGTATTCACCAATTTGGTATGTCGAAAAAAATATGAATTTATTCTTCTCGATTTTTATAACTCACCCAGCGAGTTGGCCATGCGGTTTGGGTCGCGTAGCTGTGAGTTTGCATTCAGGAGATGGTGGGTTCGAATCCCAGCGCCGGCAACCCTGAAGATGATTTTCCGTGGTTTCCACATTTGCACTAAACCATTGTAACAATTCTAGCTTGACTCTGGATGGAATGGATATAGAAAGGGTAGAGGAATTTTGGTACTTAGGAAGCATGGTAAGCTAGGATGGATGTGCTTTTAGAGATGTGGCGAGTCGTATAAATAAAGCCAAAGGAGCTTTCGCACAGTTATGACCAATATGGAGATCCCCTCACATTCGTATAAAAACGAATTAAGGGTATTCAACTCAAATGTTAAATCTGTGTTACTGTGTGGAAGTGAGACCTGGAAAGTGACCAAGGACATTACCACAAGGTTACGGACCTTTATAAATCGGTGTTTGAGGTACATTGTGAGAATATGGTGACCAAAGACCATCTCAGACAGAGACCTTTGGGAGGCCACAAGTCAAAGTCCCATACAGGAACAGATAATGAGAAGAAAATGGAAATAGTTTGGGTACACCCTGAGAAGACCACAAGAAAATATCACAAGGCAGGCACTGCAAGGTAGTCGCAGGCAAGGCAGATCGAGGATTACCTGCAAGAGGACCAAATAAACAGGGAGATTGCTGGAGTTAACAAGACACGGAGGGAGGTAAAATCATTGGCCGCAGATAAAACAAGTAGGAGAAATTTCGTCGAGGCCTTATGTTCCATTTGGAATTAAAAGAAATAAGTCAAGTCCACATTTGCACACGTAGCAAATGCTGAGGCTGTAGCCGGGACCCTCTGAACCGAAGGCCTGAACGCTGACCATTTAGCCAAGGAGTCACTTAACACACATACAACATAATCTTCATTCTAGTTATATCCTATTGAAGTCATATTACGCCACATACATCTCCAAGTATTAATTCGGTTGATAAAATATAACATTCATATCCTTTTCCAAAATAAACAATACCGATTTCTTAGAGTCCGATGTCAGACTCCTTGGATCTCGGTTCAGAGGGATTTGGGTTCGATTCCCGGCAGTGTCAGGGATTTTAATAGCGTCTGATTAATTCTTCTGGCTTGGGGATTGGGTTATTGTGTTTGTCCCAAAACTCTCTTCATACTCAGACGACACCACAGAAAAGCGCAATGGTGATTATACCCCACCACATAGGTTTCGTATCAGGAAGCAATGGCGGCGATTGGTGGGTAGTGGTGGTGGGAGGGGTGTGTGTGTGTGTGTGTGTGGGAGGGGGTAGTTGACCCCTCCCGTTTTGTGCAGAGAGCATTACATTTTTTATTCCATTTTAGCCACCTGAAACTAGGAATTATAGGAATTATTAAAAAAGAGCAATTTGTTCAAGCCCTGTTGTCTTATCAGATAATACTTTCCTTTATTTTCTTTAATTATTAACAAAGTCGAGTACTTTTTCTTGTCTGTAATCCCCCTTTCTCCTTCTAATTCTCAATCGCCAATACTGTCAGGAAGGACATTCGGACGTTCAACAGGGCCTAATTGACAAGTGCGACACAGTTAGCACCTGCGACCTCGAATAATAATAAGAAGAATAAAAGAAGAAGAATAAGGTTCCTTAGAGTCCAAGAGGATACTCAGGAAGAGTGTTCAGTTAGGCCTATTGGTGGTAAAGCAGAATCAACTTACTTTCTTACTTCTCTGTCCTGGACTTTTCCCAATTACTTGTTGTCAACACTACGTGTGGATTAACCCCTGTTTTATGGGCCATTGGGGAGACTGATGTGTTTGTACACCTTCAAATGTCACCGAACTGAGCCAGGATTGATTTAGCCAACTTGGGCTTAGAAAGCCAGCGCTTTACATAGCCTGGATAACGCACGAGATCAAATCTCGTTCACCGAAAATATGAAATGAAATGGAGTACGGCTCTTAGTGCCGGGGTGTTCGAGGATATGTTCGGCTCGCCAGGTGCAGGTATTTTGATTTGATACCCGTAGGCGACCTGCGCGTTGTGATGAGGATGAAATGATGATGAAGGGGACACATACACCCAGCTCCCGTGCAATCGAAATTAACCAATGATGCTTAAAATTCCCGACCCTGCCGGGAATCGAACCCGGGACCCCTGTAACCAAAGGCCAGAACGTTAACCATTTAGCCATGGAGCCGGACACCGAAAATATATTTTGGCGCTACGGCTTTTCTCACTTCCTCTCTCACGGAACGGCATTAAAACCCCATTCACAATGCAAACGTAACCGTAAACTTAACGACGTAACGCAACCGTAAAATTTGTGGTATCCACAATGGAGGAACGTAACATGAACGTAAAGAGTGCACAGCAGCCAATCAAAACACTGCCTTGTTATTAGCACGGAAGTCGGGTTTTAGGCTACCTCGCACTTTTATATTTTAATACCTCGATGGAATCAAACAACGTGGTAGTGAAACTCATGATACTCCAAATATCTCTTGCTTTGCTCCTGGGAGCTGTGTATCTTAAAAGGCGAAGTAGAAAATGCCGCAGAAGATGGGTTCATTCCTTGAATCAGAGGAGGTTATCTCAAGGCGATTGTGGTAATCCACTACAAGAAATGATGCTCATCTGTTCGTTTTGTACATGCAGATGAAACCCGAACTGTCTGACACTATCTTATGATTTGTGTCCCCTTTTCTAATAAAAAGAAGCGTGAGGTCTCCTTTGCCGACATTGTTTTATCTATGACGGGGCTTGACACTCGCCCAGTCGCCAGCGTTACGAGCTTGTCTCCCGCCATTTACCGTCAGATTTCATTGCTCCAGCATATTTATTTCCACGTATTCTTTTCTTTTACCATACATACAAACAAGGATTGTTATAAAAGAGAATTACAAGCGTTCGTCGAAAGAAGTAATTATATCGCGCACAAAATACAAAGTTTACGTCTGCTCTGATTGGCTGGTTCTTAAACTTAACGTAAAATTAACCGCAAAAGCTTGGAGTTTGCAATCCCTTAATTTTATGGACTCGAAGTTAAGTTTACGTCGGCGTATTTTGAATGGTTCAATCAGAAAACATGGCCTCAAACATCGAAGTTAACGCTAATTTTAAGTTTACGTTACGTTACGTTTGCCACCCGCGGACCTGCCAGTTCTTTCAGAATCTTGATAGTGGAAATAAATGCCTCTCTATGATTGCCGCAACAATGTTCGGAAACTAATTTTTTGCTATTTCTTTTACATCTTTTTAAAATACCGATCGACAACAAAGAACGTGGCATTAAACGTTACAGGACCGAGCGAGTTAGCTGCGCGGTATAAGCCACCTGGCTGCTAACTCCCATTCGGGAGACGGTGGGTTTGAACTCTACATTCGGCAGCCCTGCAAACTAGAATAGAATACTCCCATCCCCTAGTTTCGGATCGCCTGGAAGTGGGGAGAGAGTCGTCATTTATTGCAATTCATATTTTGAGGTATGAATGCTTTCCTTATTACATTTATAGCTTTTTTAAAAAAGAATTATTTTTGGTCTAGACATTAACAGTGTGTTATTGTCTAGGACAACATGTATCTTACCCTTATTATTAATTGGCGCAAGTATTTGTTTTGTTACGAGTCCGAAAAGATTTCTCCTTAGCTTACAATAGACACTGTGAATTCTTGACCTACAGCTACGGAATTTCAATAGTTGAGGAAGACACATTTCATCTATTGTACGCTAAACAGATTCACATGCAGTTTAACCCATTAAAAGTGACAACAACAATGATTCCACACATTGACTTTGTTCTTGGTTTCTTTTCATACTTTTAGTTAGTGCTATTCTTTTTCATTTCCTTTTGCCACATACTTCTTAAAATAAAAAAAATAAAAAAGAAGTGCTGTTCGTCCTGGTGTGATCAATTCTTTGTTTAACAATTTAGTAATTGTATAGAATTATTTTTCTATTTTTGATTTATATTCACCAGACCAGACAAAATCTGAGACTGTACCTTATAAGGCCACGGTTGTTTCCTTCCAGTCGCAGCCCTTTCCTATCCCATCGTCCCCGAAAACCTATCTCAGTGCGTCATAAAAACACTAGTAAACATAGAGTTGACGTCAGAAGCACATCCAGCCGTAAATTTGAACCAAATTTACATGCATGTCACAGATCGCACCTGCATCTCCATGAGGGCGAGGGAAAACTGGCAGATAAAGAATAACCGTGGAAAACAAGAAAGAACCTATAGGCATGATGCTGTTATAGGTTTTTGGGATTATGCCGTGTCAAGAAAATAAGGCCAAATTCTTTACGTTTCGCAGAGAACTGTGCCCTGCGTCCTTATCGTGTTGAGTCCAGCACAACCGTCCGTCGTAACACAAGTACCTCTCTCTCTCTCTTAAAAAGATTACGCCAAATGAATGCAAGAAAAAATAATGGAAATGGTACCGCAAGACGATCATTTTGGAAACTGAGACTTATAAAGAACTACAAGCGAAGTTGTGTGACCCAAGATTGATTCAGCTATCTCAGCTTTCTCAGCATCAAATGTGGCATCCACTGATATAATTGAAATCGTCAATGCCTTTGCACGTTGTCCAGTTTCTTTACACTATAGAGCTTAAAAGAATTATGTTTAAAAACAAAAGGTAGAAACATTCAGTATATTTATGTTGTATTTCAATCCCTACAAAGTAATTACTAGGTCTGGGTGATACAACTGTAAAGGAGGACCAGTGCCTCGCCCAGGTGGCCTCACCTGCTATGCTGAGCAGGGGCCTTGTGGGAAGATGGTAAGATTCGAAGGGATAGACAAGGAAAAGGAAAGGAAGCGGCCGTAGCCCTAAGTTAGGTACCATCCGGACATTTGCCTGGAGGAGAAGTGGGAAGTCACAGAAAACCGCTCGAGGATAGCTGAGGAGGGTATCGAACCCCTCTATTCTCAGTTGACCTCCCTAGGCTGATTGTATCCTGTTCCAGCCCTCGTACCACTTTTCAAATCTCATGGCAGAGACGGGAATCGAATCCGGGCCTCCGCGGGTGGCAGCTAATCACACTAACCACTACAGCACGGAGGAGGACTGGGAGAGAACTTTAAGTTCAATAATGAACCCCTTGGTGGCATTAATGAAAGTGAAAAGAGAATGCCAATATCTTTGATGGTTTACGAGTTATTTGAGGTTGACATCTTAGTTGAATAACCGAGCTCGATAGCTGCAATCACTTAAATGCGGCTAGTATCCAGTATTCGGGGAATAGTGGGTCCGAACCCCATTGTCAGCAGCCCTGAAGATGGTTTTCCGTGGTTTACGATTTTCACACCAGGCAAATGCTGGGGGATGTATCTTAATTAAGGCCACTGCCGCTTCATTCCCCCTCCTAGCCCTTTCTTGCTCCATGGTCGCCATAAGACCTACCTGAGTCGGCGCGACGTAAAGCAACTTGTAAAACTTAGCTAAATAACACTGTATGTGATAGCATACATTTGTCCACATTGGGCCGGTCTGAGTGGCTCAGACGGTTAAGGCACTGACCTTCTCACCCTAACTTGGCAAGTTCGATCCTGGCTCAGTTCGGTGGTACTTGAAGGTGCTCAAATACGTTAGCCTCGTGTCGGTAGATTTACGGGCACGTAAAAGAACTCCTGCGGGATAAAAATCCGGCACTTCGGTGTCTTGGATAAACGTAAAATGTAGTTAGTGGAACCTATAAACAATAACATAATTATTAATTTCTCCATATTGTTGTCATTTTTGGTTCAATGAATAGACTTAACATGCAATTTTCATAGGCTACGAGCAAAATATCACTTACCTTAAAATAAAATAAAGTCTTCGTCAGACGATGAAGGGGTTCAGATTTTGGTCACCGAAACTCGACTGGGATTAACACGTGTGAATTTCGATAAATGCTTCATTGAGGCCACATTCGTGTAAAGGACCGGGGCGCTAGGGTGGATGGTATGGGCCGTGCTAAGGGTGGTGTAAGGTGTGGTGCTTCATTTTGGACGAGGCGTATAATAAAGCTCAAAGTGAGTACACAATCGACCATGAGTATACTATGCTTGCTATTACGTTCTTGACAGTCGAGTAACTGTTTCACCCTCTGCTCTCTTAGGCCTGAAATACACTGCACGTGCAATTGATTTGCAGTCGCGTCTTAGCAGATCATGTACCTGCATTGAGCACGCCACACTACCAGATTCTGAAGTCGAAAGCGACAGATGCAATTCGTTTTCTGGCTGTCGTCGTCAAGCGGCCGCCTTCAAATTGCAGTTCGTACTGAACTACACTGACAGCAGACAACTTGGTCATTTGTTTCTGTGCTGTAGAGCTAGATTGACGAAGATTCAAACGTACTCCATACTGAGACATTTATTATTGAAATTTAGAAACGTCCATTTATATGGAATTATAATGATCTGTCAGAAGTTTTCATAAAACATTAATAGATCGAGCACAAAGGACAAAATTCAATAGGTAAGAATCAAAATATTAAAAAATATATCTGCATTCAGTTCTAAGAATGATCATCTTGACTTCTGTTTTTCGAAATTCGATGTTCTCAGGATGTTCTAATTTACCAACACCTCTTCCGCCTTATCAAAAGAAATAGCAATGCTTCTATTTCACGCTCCACGCTGATAGAATGGACAGCACGATGCGTTCGCGGCAGAACTGCAAATGCAGTCGAGATGGACGGCAGCTTGCACTCAAAAGCAAGACGACTAAATATTGCTGTCCATTTCGACTGTAAAATATCGCCTGCCAGTGTATATCAGTCCTTACTCATCATCAATGGACTCTCGAGAAAGGAAAATTGGTTTCTGTGCATCGCCATCGGGCTCTATCATAGAGTTAGTTTTGGAAAATTCCCTGTATGGCTTGTTAGTTTACTGCGTCAGCTCCGATGTTCTGTTAATGTTCCTGGCTACCTCTGTTATGTTGTTTAAGCTCGTAAAGAAAGAGTAGCTATATGCCGGGTGGTTCACCAGCCCCTTGCGATTTAGTTTTATGCATCCCGCGGAGTTTACTACAATTCCGAAATTCATCGGTCCGTCTCCCTAATCCGTGGTAATATAGCGAGACGTGTGGTTGCGGGCTTAAAAACCTGGGAATGAACCCGTAAAACGAGCACAAATACGATGAATATGTACCTGACAACAGGAGGTGTACATGCAGACGAGGGACAGGTGTTATATAGTATCGAAATTGCGCGCTGCATTTCAAGCCTCGCAATAGCTTACTTGGACAGGAACGCGGTGGGAGGTTGTGATAGTTGACGGTGCTCGAGGGCTCGAATCTCGCGCCAGTATTTTTTTATTTTACAGCCAGTTGACTGGGATGTGGCAAGGTTGCATACTTAATAGTTTCCACAGACTGATTTATTTATTTGGCCCTGAAAAGGACCACTGGTATGGTGGCATATGTCATGGAGCTGGGTTGGAAGAGGCTAGGAAACATGTGACCAGATTTCAGTTACCTACGTCTTTTAACGCAACACCTCCTTGAACTGACGACCTTCGTAGCCGATACAGAGCTGCGCCCGATGTTGTAAGGACCATCTAGTACGTTGGAACATCTCCGTCGTAACGGATCGTTGATGAGCTATCTAAGGTGAGCAGGATTGCTCGGCTTATGTGGATACGCCACTTGTTTCACATGGTTCCACAGAAAAGAATCCAGGGGTGATCTGACAGGACAAGGGACAGATCCTCCGCTTCCTATCCATTTATCATGATACATCGCATGGAGATGGTTCGCGTGCGGTGGAGCTCCGTGATCACATCCTGCAGTGGTCAAGGAGTGGCACATGCTGCAAGAACGGTGGTAATTCATCTTGGAGGAACCATAGGTAGCGGTTTCTCCCGTCAGGGGTCCCTGAAAGGAATAGGGACCAATGAGGTGATCAGCACGTTTCCACACCAAACGTTCACGTCCCACCGTACTTAAAAAGCTGTCTGTCGTACCCAGTGGGTATCCACAATCCATTGATGCATATGATGTCGATTAACGGCCTACTCTCTTCATCATCTCTGGAGACATGTACGAGTAAACTTACGGATTTTATAATAAATATTGACAAGGCGGACGCAACAATTAACCGTGGTATTTTTCAAGAGGTTAGTCAATAACGGACCAATCTAAGATCAAAAATAGTCAAATTTATTGACAATCGGACAAGTCACGTAATTTTAAAGATGGGAATTCTTCAAAATCTTTTCCCTGCAATTGGTTTTTTGAACAATGGAAGTTCTATCTTAAAAGCACGAGTTCTGTTTCACATAGCACCAGTCAACACATTTTTGCCTTGCAGAGAAATATTTAACTCACTCAAATGGTTCACAATATCGTCGAAACGGCAACGTCGTCAACCCAGTGCGTGCGTTCCTACATGACCACAGCCGTAGGGACATAGTATAGACGGGGTCAGTCCTGGGTACGCTAGCCGTCAATGACTGGGGTATGGATGCATTTAACATCTTATCTTTTATTCTGTACGTGGAAGGCAGCTCAGTAACATTGTACGGGAATTGAATGTGTCTTCAGTCACATCTATACTCAACTGCATTTCTATGGAAGTGTCGTTCTCCTTGTCTTACGTAGGAGAATTCATTCTTTTGTATTTCAGACGTCAATTATATTTTCTGCTTCAACACTCTGAGCTTATTTAGCCAATACCGGTACACTAAATTCATTGTTATACGCAGCAGACCCAGAAGCTCCTCCCGTTCTTAATGGAATCTAATTAGGAACTGAAATTGGTTTGGTAAGAGGCTGAAAGAGAGTATGAAGCATTTCTGACGACAAGAAGAAACTTTTAATGGTACCATTCAGGTAATTAAATCGCAGCTACTAGAAGAGACGTTTGAACTTTTAAAATTGCCTAGAGTTTCATGGATTCTATTTGATTCAATTAAAGAAAGATTTTACACAAGGCAATTCTTTCTTTTATATTGAAGATGTTGATTATATTTACTACTATCTATGAGGAGACTGTAAGGGGCAAGAAGTAATGTAAACGGCCATACACAACTTGAATTCTGAATGTCCATTTGCTCATGTACAAGTGTACATGGAAAATGGAATTAACTACATTTTAGGTCCGTGACTGGTAGGATTGCTGTAGATGGGCCGAGAGCGGTTGCAGCCCGTACACCTGAGCTATTCAGTAAGTTTTCCTATCGGGCCACTTGGGAAAAGTTGTAGCCAGAGGCGGGCCACACTTATTGATTACAAATACACTTCTTACATATTTGTATATGGAGTCATGTTTTTACTTTAGGTCGTAATAACAGATATACAATAATATAGAAATAAAATGCAGTTTTATTGTACTTCATCTGAAAAGTTTATGTAACACGCATAAGTACAAAATATACATAAATGACATCTTCAAACTAATTAATGGAGAAGAGGTACTTTTGTCTCTTAATTACTTGTACACTGAGATTCATATACGGTCAGAACAATCCTGAAACAATCTCCCAAGCGTCTGTTCCGCGAACACCTGTTAGTTGGAATCCAACCATTTTCGATGAAAACCTCGATGTTGGTTCCCAGCTCTTGAAGGGTCGCGCAGGAGTTGGTTCTTCAGTAAACAATATTATCCTTCCTATTTCTAGTAGATTGAGAACAATCTACTTAAAATTAATCTTCCAGTTTCGAGGTCAAATAAATAAATAAATAAATAAATAAATAAATAAATAAATAAATAAATAAATAAATAAATAAATAAATAAATAAATAAATAAATAAATAAATAAATAAATAAATAAATAAATAAATAAATAAATCAATAAATAAATAAATAAATAAATAAATAAATAAATAAATAAATAAATAATCTGTTAAGGAATGTCTTCTAGATTGCTTCGTGTCGTTAATTATATAGCAGTGGGCTTCGGTTGCAGTAAGCTCATTCCCTGTGTAATTCTTTTGTTTTCTCCCCTCTCCTTCTCCATTGTTTACCTTTTCTCTACACTTACAGATAGGAAAACAATAAATATTATTGATTTTACTCGTACGTCTTACTAACTACTTTTACGGTTTTCGGAGACGCCGAGGTGCCGTAATTTTGTCTCGCAGGAGTCTTTTTACGTGCCAGTAAATCTACCGAAACGAGGCTGACGTATTTGAGCAACTTCAAATATCACCGGACTGAGCCAGGACGGAACCTGCGAACTTGGGCTCAGAAAGCCAGCGCGTTAATCGTCTGAGCCACTCAGCCCTATTATAGGAAAATATCACTGATATCGAGTATGATGGCAACACTGCGTCATGTTGTATTTCCATCCGGGAAACTTCGCGATAGATCGATGCTAGTGTAAATGTGAACTCTAAAAATATAGAGAAATACCACTATTATCTAACACATTGATTATCAGTTCTCGATATAACTATAATTCAAGGAGCAAAAATTGTGGGAACCAAGTCATGTTAAATTCAAGACCGAAAATTAACGGGCACCACCTCAAGCTCCGGAAGTTGGCTTTCGGAACTAGCTCAAGAACTCCGTTTCCACATGACGATTTTACTACTACTACTACTACTACTACTACTAATAATGATAATAATAATAATCACGTCCTATTGGATTTCACTTGCTTAGGAGATCAGGCCCATCAGGGCTGTAGTGTCATGGGCTTTGGTTTTTCTTCCTCATGTACTTCACGCAATGAAGGCGGCAATTGAATCTGTTGTAAAACCTCTAACACCTCATATATGCGTCAATTCTCATTGTGCAACTTACAAACACAAATGCACAATCTCATGAATTCACTAAAGTTAAAGATCACGGTATGTAATCACAAATGTAGACAACTATTCTGAAGTTACTACTACTACTACTACTACTACTACTACTACTACTAAACACTACATGATGACGTCGTTTTTCACGCCGGGAGGTTTGTTACGCTGAAGGAGACGGTCACAGAAGGTGAGGGGGTTGACGGCCATGACCTACACTAGGAATTGTCGCGGCATTCGCCTTAAAGAAAAAAAAAAGGAAACCACGGAAAACCATTCTCAGGACAGCCAATAGTGGGAGCCAACCCACCTCCGTCTCCCCAATACAAAGCCGTAGAACCACGGTAGAGCCGTGGCCAACCTCCTCTGCTCGGTTGGAGTGCAGAGCTGTCGGACCACGGACCACGAAGTCTACTCTGTAAGCGCCGACGTTGGACTCAGACAAAATAACGTTCTAATGCACTGTCACTTGCTGTACGCACGAATTTTTTCTAACGACTTATCTGTAGCGAACGAGTCAGTATGGGCAGCTAAAAGTTGCGTTACTGCCATTTAGTGGATCATTTATGCCTATTTGCAAACGATGAGGTAAATACCATCCAGGTACTTCGCGAATGTTTGCACCCAACCAAAATACTATTGGGCAAAAAGGCCATAAAACTGTTGTCAGAAGTTGAAAAAAAATCGATACAAGCCGAAGGGGACTACTTTGAAGAATACTTTGTAAAAACAAATAAGTTAGACAAATATTTTCTAAAAATTAATCCTGATTTTATTTGAACCACCTTGTCTTTTTCCTTCTAACTGATGTTTGTACTCCTTATACGTGTGTTACTTGGACCTAAGAACATTAATAGGAGATATGTGCCGTAATTACGGAGGTTTTATGTAACTATAACTTTTATGACCGTGGCAGGTGTTGTATGTTCTCTAACATTATGGTGAGCTTCCAATGTAGCAGCTCATCTGTATGCCACAAGAAGGGGGACAGAAAGAAATCGGAAAACATTGAAGTTCTGCTTAACGCAATTTGCTTGCCTCAAAATGAATATTTCATAAATGCGACACTCTTCTATCACGATTTCATTTGTATAAATCAAGCTCTCTAAAAGAATCAGTCAAAAAAGACGGTTTCATTATGCATACTAAATTTAATTCTGCTTGAAGAAAAGAACCTCCAGCTTCGTTTTTTTAAAAGGATGTCTGAATAATTTGATCAAAGGTAAGATGTTAGCTACCTGAATATACAAAATCAGGTTAGATGTTCCGGTTGTATCAAGTTTTTTTTTGTTCGTCTTCTGCCTTTCTTATGAGTAAGTTGAGTGAATTACCGTGAATAAGTTACGATGTACAATATGGATCCTTGGAACAGCTACGTCTTTCTTCAGCAAGGTGTTCACTAAAATATTTGAAAACATCGTCGCCATAAGACCTATCTGTGTCGGTGCGACGTAAAACAACTAGCAAAAAAATAAATAAAAAAATTGAAAACTGTTTTCTTCGAAAATCTTGTTATTCTTCTATTCGCCTAAACCGTTATCGAGGAAGCATCATATTGGTATGCACATCTGGCAATACGAACTACTTCTCCAATTGTAATGGTGCATAGTGATCCCCCTGTGAATGGGAGCTGTAGAATAACACCCACGGTAATCCCTGCCTGTCATAAGTGGCAACTAAAATGGACCTCAGGGGCTCTTAACCTGAGAGTGTGGATTGGTGACCACGGGGCCCTTAGCTGAGTCCTGAGCATCGCTTCCCCTTACTTGTGCCAGGCTCCTCACTTTCATCTATCCTGTCCGACTTCCCTTGGTCAACTCTTGTTCTTTTTCGACTCCAAAGGTATTACGTATGGAGGCCTAAGGAGTCTTTCATTTTCACGCCCTTCGTGACCCTTGTTTTCCTTTTGTCCATATATTCATTTTTCGAAGTGTCGGATCCCTTCTATTTTTTCTGCGTGATTATTGTTACATAGTTTACTTCTCTTGAAGCAATAACCACCACCACCACCACCACCACCACCACCGGCGCATAGTGAGCCATCCGGTGACGAACAGGAGTATCAAGTCATCAATAGAACAATGGTGATACTGTATATAAATTAAACTTTTTAGCATAAAATGTACTGTTAATGTTCACTGCTGAAGAAATGGATTAAAGTCTTCTCGAAACATGTTTTCTTACTGTTCGTCACTTTCACACGAGTTAACTCAAAGGATTATCATGTCTACAGTTCTGGAACTTTCACATAGGCAGACTTTCATTTAAAATGATGGTTGTGATAATTGTTTAAGTGATCCTTCAAAAGAAGAAGGTATCGACGGAATAAATGGGAAACGAAGCTGAATACTGTCGGGATAGGAGAAGAACAAGAGTTGACGAAGGGACATCGGATAAAAAACAAATAACTAGGAGCCATGCAGAAGTAAGTTGAACCAATGCTCTTAACCAAGCGTTTATATTTATATTAGCCTATTATATTTTAGCTGTCACATGATTTTACTCTATATATTTTTTTAATACAGTGATGTAATGAGGTTATGTGTGTTCATATTTTATAGCCTGGCTCAATGACTCAGATGGTTGAACGCTAGCCTTCTGAGTCCAAGTTGGTGGTTCGATCGCGACTCAGTTCGGTGGTACTTGTAGGTGCTTAAATACGCCTGTCTCCTGTCTATAGATTTACTGATACGAAAAAGCACTCCTTAGGACAAACTTCCGGCGTCTTGTTATATCCGGAAACTGTAAAAGGAGTTTGTGGTATGTAAAATCAATATACACCCAGGGTGAACTTTAATAAAACCGATAAACTGCAGGGACTTATTTCTGACTGGAAATGGAGGAAAAATGTCCTATGAACACGTGTCAGGAAATGCATGGTTGCGACAGTAGATGGCACTGACGAATGAAATATTCTCTGACTACTTGCAGTGTGTTTCTTCTGTTGCAGATAGTGTGATTGAAGCAGCGTACTGTCGGAAGCAGAATGGTCCGGTATTCATGTCGGGAACAAGCCGAGATGGTGTTTGTGTACGGGCAAGCCAATGGAAACGGTCGAGAGGCAGCACGGCAATACCCTCACAGACACCAACCATATCACACAACGTTTCAAGCCATTTTCGGGCGTTTGTGTGATCATGGGTCCTTTCAGACAGACGAACGTGTAGGGAGTCGGCGGGCTGTGCGTACACTAGATCTAGAGGAACATGTTCTACAGGACATTGAGACGAACCCTAGTACAAGCTCCAGGCAAGTGGCGCGCCAACATGGTGTAAGCCAGACTACGATTATGTGTATCCTGCATGACCACCGCTATTATCCCTATCACGTGCAACGAGTGCAAGGATTATCAGCAGCGGATTTCCCTCTACGGGAAGGATTTTGTCGATTGTTTTTGTACCAAGCCATTACAGTTATGGGATTTCTGTCGTCAGTCCTCTTTACCGATGAAACAACCTTTACCAGAAATGGCATCGTCAATCTGCATAATCTTCATCTGTGGGCTACAGAAAATCCCCGGGGAATGGTTGAAGCGTCTCACCAGCATAGGTTCAGCATCAATGTTTGGGTAGGGATTCTTGGCGAACACATACTTAGACCAGTTAGTATTTGACAAAGCCTCGACGAAGGAACGTACTTGGACTTCCTGCAGAATACTCTGCCTGGATTGCTTGAGAATGTGCCTTTGGCAATAAGACAGGTTATGTGGTTTCTGCATGATGGAGCACCCCCATACTTCCGCATTACAGTTCGCCAACACCTCAACAACATCTTCCCCAGGCGCTAGATAGGACGCGGAGGCATGGCCTCCTAGATTACCGGACTTAAACCCCCTGGATTTTTACCTCTGGAGACATCTGAAAAGCGTTGTGTATGCTGAACCAGTTCCTGATGTGCAGACCCTTCAGCAGCGTGTTCACGACGCCTGTGACGTGGGAGGCCGAAACGTGCGAAAGAGTGAGGCAATCTATGATACGACGTCTGGACGCGTGCATTGCAGGCCATGCAGGTCACTGTGAACATCTGCTGTGAAGTGGATGCGATTCAGCTATGTACTGTGTTCCGGGACTATTTGTTGTCGTTGCACGCACACCGTCCATTTTCTGACACATGTTCGTAGGATATGTTTTCCTCCATTTCCAGTCAGGAAGCAGTCCCTGCTGTTTGTCGGTTTTATTAAAGTTCACCCTATATATATATATATATATATATATATATATATATATATATATTGATTTTGTTGGGTGTCTGTGGACTACAATGCTTTAGCTGTGTGGTTCTTCTTGTTGTTTACCGCTTCTGGTGTTCTTGGTGGTGGGTATGGCGACTACCTCCGTGTTGTTACCTTGTGCTTTTTCTGTTAGCCCAGTAATCCTTCATTTCTTTGCTGACTCTATCTTGCGTTCCTCGGACCCTTTCCTGGTCTCATTGCGGTTAGCTTCTGAAATATATGTTAGGAAGTGTCTACTTTTGATATTTGTATAGCAGTTCTTCTTCTTTTTAATATGTTCACCCTCCAGCGTTGGTTTTTCCCTCGGACTCAGCGAGGGATCCCACCTCTACCGCCTCAAGGGCAGTGCCCTGGAGCGTGAGACATTGGGTCGGGGGATACAACTAGAAAGAATGACCAGTACGTCGTCCAGGCGGCCTCACCTGCTATGCTGAACACGGGCGTTGTGGGGGGATGGGAAGATTGGAAGGGGTAGACAAGGAAGAGGGAAAGAAACGGCCGTGGCCGTAAGTTAGGTACCATCCCGGTATTTGCCGGGAGGAGAAGTGGGAAACCCGGAAAACCACTTCCCACCTCTACTCATTTGACTTCCCGAGGCTGAGTGGACCCCTTTCCAACCTTAGTACCACTTTTCAAATTTCGTGGCAGAGCCGAAAATCGAACCCGGGCCTCCGGGGGTGGCAGCTAAACACCAGCTAATCACACTAACCACTACACCACAGAGGCGGACTGTATGGTAGTTACTTCGTTAATTATTATAGCTTGATTAATATTAAGTTCTGCGAGATCCTTCTCTTCCTGCTTGATCCATAGGGATCCAGTGGCGTTTCTCCTCCTGGCTACTGACAGCCTGAGGGAGACAGTTCTGTGCAGGATAACACAACATGTATGAAATGCTGCGGAGCACACTTCTTCCATGTTAAAATTATCAGGGTGAAATCCCGGCTCACTCGGTTTTATTTAAGTCTGCCTAAATGCAAGAGATATATAAATACATTTACAACAATTTTAAACAATTTTTTTTTCAAGACACAATTCTGGCACTCTGCCATCTCTTACGATTGGCTGTAGTTAAAGGGACGATAATCACGTCATACTTATTCATTCCTTATGTTTCGGCCAGCTATGGATCACGTCATTCCAGCTCTCTCCTTCCTCGGATATTACTTTTTCACTCAGTACTCCCGCATTAGTCTTCGGTGTTCTTTTCTCTACCCAAATCTGTCCTGGTTTTAACTTCTGCTTATCTTGAAAACTCTGGTTTTGAAGTTTCTTCTTGTGCGGACCACGCTCCTGGATGTCTTCATGTGTGATTCTTATAACCTTCAAATATTTTTCTACTTCTGTGAATCAGATCCTTTTGGTTTTCTTATCCTGAAAGTAGGTAAAAATTCGGACAGACGCTCTTACTGGGTTCATTTATGTCACATTCCCATAGAAGTCAATCCTTCTTTTCCTCATTGTATCAGTTATTCTTTCAATGAGGGTGTGCAGATCGAGTTTGTGCTATCTAAGGTATTTATTCACCGTTATCTTTAACCAGACCGAAGATTTTTCTCAAAATCTTTCTTTCTTTATTTTTCAATCTTTCTTCCTTCCTTTGGTCTCTTGTACTATATCATTCTGCTTCGTTTCACTGGCTGTGGGCCATGTTATTTCAGCCGTTTGCATCCTTGAGCTTTAATTATTTCCCAGTACTGTATTCCCACATTCGCTTGCTGTGAGCCAGTCCACTTTTTGCCTGTTTTCGACATCGGCTTTTCTTGGAATCGGTGATATGCTCGAACTTTCTTCTGGAGAGGAGCAAGTTCCTGGATGTCTTCATGTGTGATTCCCATTTCTAGAAGGACTTTTTCAATCTCGGTGAACCAGAGTCCCTTCGTCTTTTCGTTTACAAAGTAGAAAACGATCCGCTTAGTCAATCTCTGCGAGTTCATGCGTGTTATATGGCCGTAAAAATTAATCCTCCGTTTCCGAATCGTGTCCGTTATTCTTTCCACATGCAGGTACAGTCCATTGTTATGCCGTCTCCTGTACTCACCATTTTATCTGACTGGTCCTAGGATATTTATTAGAATTTTTCTTTCTTTGACCTCTATCTTTTCAATTAGACCCTTTCTGTTCAGAGCAAGGCATTCTGTACGAATTATTATTATTATTATTATTATTATTATTATTATTATTATTATTATTATTATTATTATTATTATTATTATGCCCGACTCGTTGGATGAATGATCAGCGTACTGGCCTTCGTTTCAGAGGGTCCCGGGTTCGATTCCCGGTCGGGTCGGGGATTTTAACCTTAATTGGTTAATTCCAGTGACTCGGGGGATGGGTATTTGTGCTGTCCCCAACACCCCTGCAACTCACACACCACACATAACACTATCCTTCACCACAATAACACACAGTTACCTACACATGGTATATGCCGCCCAACATAATAGAAGGGTCTGCCTTACCAGGGCTGCACTCGGCTAGAAATAGCCACACGAAATTATTATTATTACTATTACGAGTATTATTATTATTATTATTATTATTATTATTATGATTATTATTATTATTATTATTATTATTATTATTATTATTATTATTATTATTATTATTGTACCGGGAGGTTCATCTCAACGCCGCGCATTCAAAATTAGCGCCTAAATGAACTCATCTATTGGTAAAACAGTGAAACTGAAACTACACCAACTTGGAACTTTAATCAGAAGATGTCACCATCGAAATATTATGTAATTTTGTTATTGTGCAGTTTCCTAAACTGAGTGAACTTCTCCTAGTTTTGTTTGCTATACATCAAGAAGTTTGGACATATCTCCTCAGATGACACTACCAAAAACTATGATCATGCACCCTGCTGCAAAGTGAAAGAAATTATAATTTAAAGAAGTTTTGTATTTCTAGGTTTTTGTAAGTGATTGATGTTTATTTATTTTTGGGTTGGCAATATTTCCTTTTCCTTTCCGCCAGTTTTGAATCTGGCCAATGAAAAATTTCTGTAATTAATTTTCAACCTATCACAGGCTTCTTGTTCGATTCTGACTGTTACTTTTGAACTCAACCAATTAAATTGAGAGGCTGTGGCTGGTTTAGTCTTGAATGATCTAGAACCTTCCCTGAGGGTTTATAAACTGCGGCTTTTCACGTTTCTTGGCCAATTGATGGTCGTGTATCTGTGTGTGTGTATGCTTAAGCAGGAGGCGGGTGACATCTTTCGTCGGCAGCCAGAACTTCTACAAGGTAATGGCCACATAACTTTATTCTTTCTTGCTACCTCCGCAAATTATTCCAAGGGGAAGGTCCGAATTTTAACCATGTAACCTACGTTTCTAAAATGTAACTTTCTTCCGGATAATGTAAAAATTTCCAAATCTTTGACTGTAAATCGGAGATACAGAGTGAATTACCCTCTCGAGCTCCCCTTCATCTTGGTTTGAGGTGACTACGTTTTGTTACTTTCTTCTGTAAGGCGTTAAAGCTATTTCTATACGAGTCACCTCAGTAGTTTGGGAATAGCCCCTGTTCCATCGGCCTGGAGCCCTTTAGGTTTTTAAGTGTTCAGATCTAGGAGTGCAAGTATACTCCTCCATTTATTTTGTGTTCGGGCCATTAATTTAACATGTTATTCTTATTCCACGAAGGTCCAGTAGGTTGGGTATTTAATACCCCTGTAAAAATAAGTTCCATTTGTAAATGGTGGTTTGAGAGACCAGAGATTGATGTAATGTTACCTTGAGTAGGCAGTAAGGAACCGAGAGCCTGTTTAGCTCCTTTTCGAGTTTTGTAATTGTAAAGAGTGCCTCTGGAAGGCTAAATATAGTAATTTTAGGAGCAAGTGCTCTTTGAATTAGGGGATTTCTGCCCTTGACTAAATTTGTTCCCATTTTTGAATTGTAAATTTGAGCTGGGAGCTCAGGAGCTGTAAAACGATGGGCTTGAAGCCCAGGATCTATAAAGTTCACAAGTCTTGTATTTTCCTTGACTTGTTTCAAGATTGTCATTGTACCTGATGTTTCATTGTTATGAAAAATTGTTAAGTTTGAAGTGCTAAAAATATAACCTTCACTTTAAGTTTTAAATTAATTTTGATATTGTAGATAGACCCATTCACATCGGCACCTTCTTTAATCTCTTTCTGCTCCACGGATAAGCCCGTAACAATTATTATTATTATTATTATTGTTATTATTATTATTATGATTATTATTATTATTAAAAAGTTTATATGGAAATAACATGAAACGGGGTTATGGAGTTGATTCCGGAGCCGAACTTCCGGTGCTTGAATAGGTTCATGTTAAATTTTATTGAATTATTATAATTTGCTTTACCTCGCACCTAGACGCATACTGTAGGTCTCATGGCGGCGATTGGACAGGAAAAGTTTAGGAGTCAGAAGGAAGCTACCGTGGCCTTCATTAAAGTACAGCCGCAGAATTTACCTGATGTGAAAGTGGGAAACCATGGACTGCCGACAGTGGGGTTCGAACCCACTATCTCCCGAAGGAAAGCTAATAGCTACGTGGTTTAAACTGCACAGCAACTTGCTCGGTTCGTTAATTTTTGGTCTTGAATTTAACATGACTGGATTTGGTTCCCACAAGTTGTATGGCTTGAATTATAGTTATATCGGGAACCAGCCTCCGGGTTGAGCACTCAACATGCGTACAAACAATGGACGGGATTTCATCTGCGATCGCCTTTATCAGTAGCCAGTGACGATGTCAGTCGACCAAGACATTGACAGCAATGCTCATTTCAACAGAGATCTGCCATTGGGAGCACCCAAATCTGAATCCAAAAATCAGTATTCCCACGCTTATTAAGAGATTGCTTGCGTATTGGTATTAGTGCTATCATGATCACTGCCTGGGAAATAAAACCAGTATTTTCAGGTGGTGATGTCATTCAGATAAGAATATAATACAGTACCTGAGCGATCTGATCGAAGCGACCAAACAGTTCGTTGAGTGTCTTGACGAGATCCGAGGCACTGAGCTGTTCCGAGAGAGGTGTAAAGTTGACGATATCCGCATACAGGATGCTGTAACAGATGAACATAGATGAAGTCAGTACATGTCATTGAATAGGACCAAAGAAGAGAATATTTAACACTTTCATGGCAGTTTCCTCAATAGATAATGACATCTTCCCGACCCTATATATGAAATGACTGATCTCATTGACATAAATATGAGTGCTCGAATGGAAGTGCAGATTAGCGTGAATAAGACCAAAGTATTTGTCGTAGATATAGCCAAGAAATTAGTCTGTACAGACATCTTTAAGCCATTGAAAAGAATCTTAGAAATGCTATACCTTGGTCTGGCGATTTTCAGTTCAAGAAGCTTTGCTCCTAAGGTTAAGAAAAGGATTCTTATGGCCAAAAATGTAATGAAAAATTTGTCTCATTAGCGGAAGGTAAGCTCCATCTCGTTATTACTGAAGATTACAATAATATACAATCTTATATTTACAGTTTTCCTCTATGGAGCCGAGATGTGGATTACTCTGGATGTAGACTTGAAGATAATCGATTCTTTTGAAATGTAGTGCAGGTGAAGAATATTTTACATACTTTGGACATCATTTCGCATCCATGACTCAATGTTAAACAGCTCAACTTTAGAATAAGATTATCATCGGTGTGTGAACGAAGAGTTTACAATATTCGTTGGGCACATTACAGGACGTGAGATAGACAGCTTGCAAGAGCTGATGACCTTTGGAAATGTTTCCAGCAAGAGAGATCGTGGGCAAGTTCTCATTCGTTGGTCGAACATTTCAAGAATATTGCTGGGTTGAATATCTTTGGTGCAGTACATCTGACCGAGGGTCGCACGAGATGGAAAAGAATATAAACTCTTACTCTGATCTATAACATCAAGATAAGCTAACTTCTGCCATTATTTTGGAATCTCGACGATAGTGAAAGAGACCAGCCCATGGCTGCCCTTAAAGGATCAAATTCCACCTCGCTTCTAATAGCCTTATGACATCTCCCGAAAGTGTTTGGAACTATTTGCACTTGTAATTTTATAAAACAGGAATATCATATTACCAGAGACTAAATAATGGTTTTCCAATGCAAGGAATGACTTCTGTAAGTTCACTACAGTCAAACCTCCCTTCTGCGGACCCCGTCGGTTGCGAGGAAAAATGTCCGTTACGAGAGGTGTCCGCTGAAACAAGTTTGCATATCTTTATTTTTATTATTCTCTGTGTTAGTATTTTATAGAGAGTTACTGTAAGTGATTTTACATCATTTACAAACATTACAGCTTCGTGAACAAATTCATTGTTACTCGTGTTTAACGGACAACTGAAATGCTACGGCATTTCTGTCTCACTAATTAGCGCCTGTACTGTCTTTTCCTTCTCAAGTTGACTACCTGAGCCCGACCTTATCAGCGACAATCCGAGTTATGAATAGAATGATGCACGAAGGGAAGAAAATTCCCCAGGTAACTTGTGAGTCAACAGACTCTGGCAGCATTTCTGGGCAATTAGAATTCTCGTAATAGGCCTAAACACCACTAGGTAGAACTGCATTCCGATGTACCTCCTCTCCCCTTGCACTCGAAATAGAACAAACATCCAAAAGGTATTTCCTTGTGTCTGAAGAATGGTTTTAAAAGAAAGGATGACATGTGGTCCGGCGTAATAAATTGTCCGGCAACGTGTGGAGTGTCCGCTTAAGTCAAGTGGACGGGACAAATTACGATGTCCGCTGTCCGGAGTTCGAGGTGTCCGCTAAAATGAGGCCAATTTAACACTTGTCTTATGTAAAATAACATCGGTTCCGAGGAAAATTGTCCGTATAGGGAGGTGTCCGCTGAATAAGGGTGTCCGTTAGGGCAGGTTCGATTGTATAATGTATTATTCAATATAATTGTGTAAAATTATTGATTCTAGAGAAACAAAGATTTTCAAAATATCATAGAAATATCTATAATATCTATCTATTATTTTCAAAACTCATGCTAACAGGGACTACATAATGGTTTGCCATTGCAAGGAATGGCTTGTGTAAGATATCTCTAACGTGTTCTGAAATGTAAATTTGTTTCTACATTTTTCAAAATTTCAAAATTTTTCAAAAAACCATAGAATATTATACCATCGGGGACTACAGAATGGTTTGCCAGTGCAAGGAATGAATTCTATAAGTTGCCTATAACGTATTATACATTGTAATTTTGTAAACTTATGGTTTCCAGAAAAAAGTTTTTCAAAATTTCAACATTTTCAAAATCATAGAAATATTATACCATCAGGGACTAGAGAATGGTTTGCCAGTACAAGGGATGACTTCTGTAAGTTCACTCTAATATATTATTCAGTGTAAGTGTGTAAATTATTGATTCTAAAACAGGAAATATTTTCAAAATATCACAAGAATATCTATTATATCAATATACGAGGAATTATTTTCAAAACTCATACCAACAGGGACTACACAATGGTTTACCAATGCAAGGAATGGCTTGTGTAAGTTCTCTTTAACGTATTATGAAATGTAATTTTGTAAAAATTCGTAAACATGTTTATAAAAATGCTTATTTTCAAATTTTCGTTTATTTTCAAAAACTCCTCTCACACATATTATGCAATGTGAAAAATTATTGTTTATCCAAAAATACAATTTAATTACTCAGCCAAGGGTTACTATTTTTTGCCAGAGTATTCCACAGTGAAGGAGTTAACGTAATTTGTTTTTAAAAATTATGTTTTGATATCCCAACAAACAAAGCTCACTTCAAGACGCAGTACAAAAATGAGTACATGTAGAACTGGCACATAAACAGTAAGACATTTAAAAAATTAATAGGCATTATACGTTTATGTGTTTTAAACAACATTAATGTAGATATACTTTTCCCCAAACAAAATAAATGAATGGGTAAATAAATAAGGTATAGAACAGCGACCACAGCCAGAAATGCAGTCAATGGATGTGACGAGAACATATTTACATGATCAACACTCGCAAGCTGATTTTTGAACTGGGGACAAACATAGAGGATGATAGAATCAACGCGCATTTGCATAACTGATGAAGTGTGAATTCGTCCTAGGTCGGCCTTCGCTACAAACAATGAGGATACGAGAATTATGCAAACAGCTGTTGGCGGTGACAGGATACACACGTCTGTAACTACGTGCACTACAGTACTTAGAGCGGGTTTCGTCATTTGTATGCATGCAATACGTAGTGGTACTTCGTTGTTCCCTGACAATAATTTCACTGAATCGTATTTGTGAGGGTGTAGAAAGTAGGTAGTGTCGTATACGGTAGGAAAGAATTAGAATTCGGAAATATATTCTGTTGATATTCCAGTTTTTAATTCTAGATTGACTGGCTGTGTAGAAGAGTGGATTAGACACTTAACTCGTATACTTACGGCACCTCTAATGACATTCATTATTCAATCACTTAACAATGTTTGGTGTCATCAGCTGGCAGGCAAACTAAGACTTAAACAAATAACTTAATTTTGAATGCTGTGTATTATATTGAATAATAAAATGTCGAACACGTTGGAAAATTGCATACACTGTAGCCTCTGCACCCGGTTTTAATTAATACAATTCACCGGGCGAGTTGGCCGTGCGGTTAGGGGCGCGCGGCTGTGAGCTTGCATGCGGGAGATAGTGGGTTCGAATCCCACTGTCGGAAGCCCTGAAGATGGTTTTCCGTGGTTTCCCATTTTCACACCAGGCAAATGCTGGGGCTGTACCTTAATTAAGGCCACGGCTGCTTCCTTCCAACTCCTTGGCCTTTACTATCCCATCGTCGCCATAAGACCTATCTTTGTCTGTGCGACGTAAAGCCACTAGCAAAAAAAAAAAAAATTAATACAATTCAAAGAAGAAACCGAATTTTCTGGTTGAGAAGTACCTGTTTATACTATTTCAACACAACTCATCTAGAGTACTCTTTGTACTCTTTCAGGAAAAAGAGATATTTCAGATCACGACGGCTCTGATTCGAATTTTGGCCAATAACTACGAGTTATTTAAAATGAAAAGTCCCATCTCTGTGGTACGTAGAACTTTAGACCCTGCGCATATGATGACGTCACCAAGTAGAGGTACGTACAACTTTAGACCCTGCGCATATGACGACGTCACCAAGTAGAGGTTCGTACAACTTTAGACCCTGTGCATATGATGACGTCACCAAGCAGAGGTACGTACAACTTTAGACCCTGCGCATATGATGACGTTACCAAGTAGAGGTTCGTTAAACTTTAGACCCTGTGCATATGATGATGTCACCAAGTAGAGGTACGTACAACTTTAGACCATGTGCATATGATGACGTCACCAAGTAGATGTACGTAAAACTTTAGACCGTGTGCTTTCGCTGCTAGATGACAGAAGGCCTGTGATCCGGTATTATTATTATTATTATTATTATTATTATTATTATTATTATTATTATTATTATTATTATTATTATTATTATTATTATTATTATTATTATTATTATTATTATTATTATTATTCACTATTGTCATTAAGACTGTGGTTGAACTTGAAAGTTACATGATTATTCAATTTCGTCTTGTTTTTTTCCTTTTTTTCTTCCCCAAATCTCCTCATTCTTTGACTGTGTTCTTGTTTCCTTTGTTCAGTCCATACTTTCCCTGATTTTTACTCTCTTTTACTTCAAATTTCGCATTCATAATTTTATTTCCGAGTATGTTTCCTTCATTTATCATTTCCTTGTCGATACCTGCTTGTTGTAGATCTTCTATTTCTTTCAGCCATTTGTTTTCTTTATTGAGCTATTGGCTACATCAAAAATCCTCTTTGTGACTCTGCTGCTGTACCTTCTATGTAGGTGCCCATAGAACATTAATCGGCGTTTTCTGATCATGTTTGTGAGTCTGTTTGTGAGTCTGTCTGTGTATTCGTATAGTTGTGTAGTTGGTCTCTTCATCCATATGCCATCTCTGTGTATTCTCCAAAAATCTTTCTGAGGATTTTACGTTCTATTTTTTATCTCTATGATACCTGATTTTCCAACTGTGGTTGTTTCTGAAGCGTGTAACGGACTCTTCACTTCATCAGCAACTACTGTTATGAAACTCGCCACGCACATAACCTTTTTTCTACGATTAATATGGACTTACCCTCATCATGATATAAACTGCATTTTTTCTCCAACTGGAATTTGCATACTTCATACTTTGCATGAACTCGACTCTATTCATCTTCACCATCTTCGATAAACTAACTTCCTTTCTGCCGGCTGAAGTCATGTGACCGCCTGGTTTATTCGCGCATGCTTCACTAATCTCTGGAATCTTCCAGATATATTTCTCATTCTACTCCACACTATAAATACCTGGCCTTCCTCTGGAAACATTGAGATGGACTTAGGCCTGTGTGGAGGGAGCACCATTCTACGTCAACTTCGTCCTTAATTACTTGTGCCCAGAAGACTTCATGTGTGGTCAGTTTAATTTGTTCCAAGATGAGGTATGACAAACTGATTTCTTTACTGTAAATACTTTTAATCGCATTGGGATAGACTTTGCCTGCAAAATTAAGCTGGGAGTATGGCATTTCCAGGCCGAAATTTCACTTGCCCTTTTTGTGTTTAGAACTTTTCATTCACGACCTTTCGTAACAACTTTCTTTTGAAATGTGCGTGTGGTGTATTGGCAACTGTGCGACTTCTATTGTACACGTACTTCTATTCGTTCAGTGCTTCAGGATATTGTGAAACTGGTTCTATGAAACTACATGGTGATTACTCGGCTGTGGAACTACGTTACCTAGTGTTAATCTGTGGGATAACTGAAGTAGTGGTGACCTGGATATTGTATTTGCATTTTGTTCAGATAATTCTTTCTGCTGGTGTGCTCGAATTTGCTAACTGAACATCTTCCCTTTCTTGTCGTTCTCGATTTCTCTTCTTATCGCAGTATTCATTCTTTCCTTGTTTGCCCTTTTCCTTTCCTGCGGCATCTTCTCTTTTTCCTTTTTCTCTTGCATATTTTATCTCTTTTTTGTTGTTGTTGTTGTTGATATATGAATTTGTAATCCGTGTAAGTGGTTGGGAAAATTTTATATTTATATAGTTCTCATTTCATGTAAATTGTCAGATGTTCGATTTATTGTTTCAATATATATATATATATCTATTTTTAAATCTTCTACTGGTTTCTGATCTATTTTCACTTATGTCCCTTATTCCATCGTATATTTCTCTTTAACTTTCCAGGTTATGTAGCATACTCCCTTTGCCCAATGTCTTGTAACTCTGCAATGCTCGTTGGAGATTTCTAAGTCCACGGCCTCCATTCTTAATTTGATTGTTACTCCACTGCATAAATCTTACTACTCGAGGGAAACTATTCTTAGATTTTCCATTGGCACTATTATACATAATATATGTGTATTACTCCCATGGGCCCAGTTACAAGCGTAAAGAGCTTTTGGTAGTACAACTGTATTTTAGTGCCTGAGTTTGGCCTGTCTTGATATGTTTCTTTTATTGTTGCGTGTCCATGTGAGTTTGTACGCTTTCTGAAGTTTGTCTGTTCTGTCCGTGTTAATTGGTGAGAGCCCATCTCCTTGTCTGACCCCTGTACGTATCTCGAATGATTCTGAGATTTCACCCATCAATTTTATTTTGGATGTGGTGTCTGTGAGTGTCTCTTGTATTAGTGCCTTTTTCTGTCTACTCCATATTCTTCCAGAATGTCAAAGACAGCATACCTGTCTATTGAATCGTAGGCCTTCTTAAAGTCCACGAATGTGACTACAGTGTTGTTCGTCTGTCTGGTCTTCAGGATTGTTCGCAGGTTCCACATCTGTTCAATACATGATCTTTCTTTTCTGAATCCTGTTTGGTATTCACCTATCTTTGTATCAACTTGTGGTTCTAGTCAGTTTAGTAATGCGCTGGAGAAAATTTTGTAAGTGACCGGCAATAATGAGAGACCTCTGTAATTATTAGGTTCTGTTTTGTCGCCCATTTTATGCAGTGGACGGATCAATGCGCATTTCCATTCCGGGAAGATTTTCTGTGTAACCCATATTTCTGAAATAATTTTATGGATTTTCTTTATGGTACTTTGGTCACCACGTTTCCAGATCTCAGCGATAGTCCCATCTTCTTCAAGTGTTCTGTTGTTTTCAGTCCATGTAAGATCTCCTCTACCTCTGTGATTGTGGGTGGTTTCGAATCTGCGTTTGGTACAGTTTTCGATAAGTTTAATTTTTCTCTAGGCTTCTCGCTGTTGAGTAGTTTATCAAAGTAATTTTTCAGAATTTTGCAGTTCGCTTTAATATTTGCTTCCAAAGATCCATCCAGTCTTTGGAAGCAAATATTTGGAGGCTGATAACCTTTCATATTTTCCCTAAATTTTTCATATAAATTTCTCGTATTGTTTCTTGAAGTCTTCCTCAGTTTCATTTGGTCTATTTTTGTCGTATGTCCTTTCATGTTTCGATGATTGTTTCTGGACATTGTGGAAATTCTGCCATGTTTCAATTGTTAAATTGCTGCTAAATTTCTTCCATGGCTGGATTCTTCGTTCAATTGCTTGATCACAAGTTGCGTTCCACCATCTATGTTTGCGTTTTCTAGGAGGCTGACCCCAAAGCATTGCCTTCTGAATTGTCTTCGCTAGGTCTGGCCAACTTTCTGTTGCATTATGATTAATTTCTTCAATACTTTTCTCCTTATATATCTTCAAGTATTCTGGGTCCGGTCTTATAATTCGTTCAATGTTGTCTTTATGTTTCTTGGGATTGGCCTAATCTTTACTTGTAGCAAGTGATGGTCGGACTCGAAGGATCCTTTGCGTGTTCTCACATTCAAAATTTCTCTTGTATTTTTGTTTGATATGGCTACGTGATCCAATTGGAATTCTACCCATAATTTTTTGGACGTTTTCCATGTTGTGAGCTTTCGTTTCGTATTTAAAATTGTGTCAAAATTTTGACAATATCGTATGAGATGTTCTCCATTCTTGTTCGTGCGTTTGTGTGCAGTGTATGGGCCCGTAATTTGTTTGTACTTTTTCTCTGTGCCTAGTTGTGCACTGAAGTCTCCTAAGAAAATTTTATCAAGCTTTTCTTGTATTTTGTTTGTTATTTCTTCCATATCTTCCCAAAAGTCTTGTACTTCTTGCGGTTTCTTTATATTGAGCTCATTTGTTGATGCATTTGCATTGACGATTGTATATCTTGAAGGTTATTGTAGAGATTCTTTCCGATATTGAATTGAAATCTAAGATGTTGTCAATGACTGATTTATGCACTGCAAATCCTATGTCAAACATTGTCGACATTCCCCGTCTGACAGCAGGTTTTCCTTTATATATCCTGTAATTTCCTGTGTTGAAGTGGTTTTCATCTGTGAAATGAAACGTGTTTCTTGCATAGCAAGGATTTTGACGTGAAATATTTCTAGTACATCCGTCAGCTGTTTAACTGTGCCTGGTTTTACCAGGGTATTTGTGTTGAGTGTGCCAATGTAGTGTTTGCGAAGAGGTTTTGCGAAGCTCCGACTCTTGTCCTTTTCATGATGTTCCTGGTCCCCCAGAATCCGACATCCAGGAAAGCCCATTATATTTACAAGGGCCTGGGGGTAGTGGATATCTTTTATGTTGTATCATCATGATTTCTTCAAGTTGAAGATGATTGTGGTGATCTCTGTTGGAGAGCACAATTAGTAAAGACTTGATTGTTGGGTTCAAAACATATTATTTATAACACTTGGTGAACAGACGCTGACCATTAGCCGCTGGATGCCAGAACAGACGCTAATGTGTTTAGGCTTTTATTATTGTTGATCCCGAGTAATAGGACGCCACTCCCGCCAACCACGCTGTTCCCAATTCCAGCTTCTCCACCGTAGTTACCTTTGTGGACTTTACTCATAACCCAAAGGTGGACCGCCCATATTTATGATCCCTGGGGAGAGAGTGTCCCAGCATTGTAAAGCCCACAGGAATTGGGCTACTTGTTGGTGGGCGGTTCCGAATATCATCCATAAGGAAACCCCCTATCCGCCACCCGGAGACGTGTTCTGAAAGGGGTTATGTTGCCCTGGTGGACTTATTGGAAGTTAATCCCATGCAAAATAGATGAAGTTGTATACATAGGGTATTATTATTATTATTATTATTATTATTATTATTATTATTATTATTATTATTATTATTATCTATTTGTTATATCCAATTAAGCAGTGGGTTTGACCTTATTAGCACTTTTTTGTTTTTCTTCTTTTATTATTATTGCTAGTGGCTTTATGTCGCACCGACACAGACATGTCTTATGGCGACGATGGGATAGGAAAGGCC
The DNA here is from genome assembly GCF_040414725.1 of Anabrus simplex. Classification (NCBI taxonomy): domain Eukaryota; kingdom Metazoa; phylum Arthropoda; class Insecta; order Orthoptera; family Tettigoniidae; genus Anabrus; species Anabrus simplex. Next base: position 128,431,906 of record NC_090272.1, on the reverse strand, counting down.
TAGGAGTTGGAAGGAAGCGGCCGTGGCCTTAATTCAGGTACAGCCCCAGCATTTGCCTGGTGTGAAAATGGGAAACCACGGAGAACCATCTTCAGGGCTGCCGACAGTGGGATTCGAACCCACTATTTCCCGGACACAAGCTCACAGCCGAGCGCCCCTAACCGCACGGTCAACTCGCCTGGTCTTTTATTATTATTATTATTATTATTATTATTATTATTATTATTATTATTATTATTATTATTATTATTATTATTATTATTATTTAAATTGGAATGAAGGCTAAAATCCAATTCGGAACTTACAGTAAGTTAGCGATTCAACTATCATGTCTGTTTCCCCATTATCAAATAAAGATATAAGGAACTTAGGTTCATAAAAATACTGATGTTTTCTTCTTTACGGAGCGAATGGCTGCGCGGTTTCGGTCACATAGCTGTTAGCTTACATTTGGGTGGTAATGGGTTTGAACCCTAGTATCGGCATCCCTATAGATAGTTTTCCGCTGTTTCCCATTTTCACACAGGCAAATGATGCGGCTGTATCTTAATTAAGGCTACGGTCGCTTCCTTCCCACTCCTAGGCTTCCTATCCCATCGTCGCCATAAGACCTATCTGTGTCGGTGTGACGTAAATACAGTTATAATAAAAACATTCTTCTCCAACGACTTTTCGCACAGCCAGGTGGGGTCGTCAATGCGAATTGTGTTGCACATGTGGACTTGGCCCTGTTTTAAGGCTGGATGCCCTTCCTGACGGTAACTTAATGTGAAGGGAATATACACTGACTGACAGAGCAAATGCAACACCAAGAAGGAGTGGTCAGAACTTAATGCCAATTGCAGGGTAGACTGACGTCACTGAGGTATGCTCATGATGTGAAATGCGCCGCTGTGCTGCGCACGTAGCGAACGATAAATGGGACACGGCGTTGGCGAATGGCCCACTTCGCACCGTGATTTCTCAGCCGACAGTCATTGTAGAACGTGTTGTCGTGTGCCACAGGACACGTGTATAGCTAAGAATGCCAGGCCGCCGTCAACGGAGGCATTTCCAGCAGACAGACGACTTTACGAGGGGTATGGTGATCGGGCTGAGAAGGGCAGGTTGGTCGCTTCGTCAAATCGCAGCCGATACCCATAGGGATGTGTCCACGGTGCAGCGCCTGTGGCGAAGATGGTCGGCGCAGGGACATGTGGCACGTGCGAGGGGTCCAGGCGCAGCCCGAGTGACGTCAGCACGCGAGGATCGGCGCATCCGCCGCCAAGCGGTGGCAGCCCCGCACGCCGCACGCCACGTCAACCGCCATTCTTCAGCATGTGCAAGACACCCTGGCTGTTCCAATATCGACCAGAACAATTTCCCGTCGATTGGTTGAAGGAGGCCTGCACTCCCGGCGTCCGCTCAGAAGACTACCATTGACTCCACAGCATAGACGTGCACGCCTGGCATGGTGCCGGGCTAGAGCGACTTGGATGAGGGAATGGCGGAACGTCGTGTTCTCCGATGAGTCACGCTTCTGTTCTGTCAGTGATAGTCACCGCAGACGAGTGTGGCGTCGGCGGTCGGCGTGGAGAAAGGTCAAATCCGGCAGTAACTGTGGAGCGCCCTACCGCTAGACAACGCGGCATCATGGTTTGGGGCGCTATTGCGTATGATTCCACGTCACCTCTAGTGCGTATTCAAGGCACGTTAAATGACCACCGCTACGTGCAGCATGTGCTGCGGCCGGTGGCACTCCCGTACCTTCAGGGGCTGCCCAATGCTCTGTTTCAGCAGGATAATGCCCGCCCACACACTGCTCGCATCTCCCAACAGGCTCTACGAGGTGTACAGATGCTTCCGTGGCCAGCGTACTCTCCGGATCTCTCACCAATCGAACACGTGTGGGATCTCATTGGACGCCGTTTGCAAACTCTGCCCCAGCCTCGTACGGACGACCAACTGTGGCAAATGGTTGACAGAGAATGGAGAACCATCCCTCAGGACACCATCCGCACTCTTATTGACTCTGTACCTCGACGTGTTTCTGCGTGCATCGCCGCTCGCGGTGGTCCTACATCCTACTGAGTCGATGCCGTGCGCATCGTGTAACCTGCATATCAGTTTGAAATAAACATCAATTATTCGTCCGTGCTGTCTCTGTTTTTTCCCCAACTTTCATCCCTTTCGAACCACTCCTTCTTGGTGTTGCATTTGCTCTGTCAGTCAGTGTATTTACTATTGCGTAATTCCTGTGGTGGTTGGTAGTGTAGTATCGTGTGTCGATATGAAGAGGTGTATGTTGAGAAAACACAAACAACCAGTCCCCGAGTCAGAGGAATTATCTGGACGCGATTAAATTCCTCGTCTCGACCAGGAATCGAATCCGGGACCGTCTGAACCGAAGACCTTTACGCTGGCCATTCAACCAAGGAGTCAGTCTATAAACAATCTTCTTCTTCTCCTTCTTTTCGATTTTGGCCGTCTAAGGACCATGGAATGTAACCCTGTGCATATCTTTTCTAGACTTCCAATAATTATTCATCCTTTTACTCTGCTGTCTGTTCTCTTGTGCCCAGATGTACTAACTTTCCTTTCCTCATTCTCCTGGAAACCTTGAAATTTTGTATCAGTCTTCTGAAAACAGTTCTATCTTGGGTTATATCGTCTGTTATTCCAATCTCTGTCATGTCTTTTTTTATTATTTTTTACTCCTTTGAACCACTGGTTCCTAATCTTGCTCTCGTAAACACGGTTCAACCCTCGTTTTGTTAATCTCATAAATAGGGTTCGGAAGTTTAATACCTAAGGTAGTAAAAAATATGCAAGCAAATATGTCCTAAAACCTAACTAAACACGATCTTAAAAAGGAAAAATACGACTTAAGCATTTTAAGGATGGGTAGCGTTAGAGTATTACTAACAGGAACACTAAACGTGCCAAACAGTTGTGTTTGTCCAACCCTTGTCCCGTTTCTCTACGGGGTCGGGTATGAGGTGAGACGAATCTGTCGTGGCAGTTTTTTATGACAGGATGCCCTTCTTGACATCAACCTCATCAGAGGTGTGGTGGTTATTGTTTTTGAAAAGAAGTATATATAACCAAAATATAACCATCCTCTATATAACACTAATCAGAGATAAAAAAGAAATGGGCCCTAAAATGAAGGTACCGGTCAAAGAAAGTCAAGGGTCATGAAGGGGTTGGAAATGAAAGACTCCCTAGACCACGACTGCTCTAATACCGTTGGAGTCGGAAAAGAACAAGAGTTGACCAATGGAGGTTGGATGGGATAGATGAAAGTGAGGAGCTTGACACAAGTAAGAGGAAGCAATGCCAGGACCCAGCACAGGGCCCCGTGGTCGTAAAATCACGCTCCCAAGTTAAGAGCCCCTGGGGGTCATCATCGAAGTTAATTAGATGAAAAGAATGATGTGATATATGATAGTAGGAAGGGAGAGAGTAAAACCCGGTGCCGGCACATAGCCTGTTCATGTCTAATCGCACCAATGCGTCTGCTCACGGCTTAACGTCTCCATCCGACGGATGAATCACCGTCAACAACGTCATATGTTCTCACTCCACATGAGCACCAAGGAGAGGTTTGGCATTTAATCCAGGCTTTTGGCACGCAATCTAGTGATTAGAAATTGTATACCAACACTTCTTCTATCCTGTTGGCCAAGATTCTGATGGCGAACATTTTTTCGACCAACGAGACTCGAACCGGCTAACGTCAGTGTCAGACCGTTTAGACTTCAACTCCTTAACGATCATGGCCACCAGGCAGGCTAAACGCGCCGAAAAGTGATAAGCGATAATTCAGCAGGCACATTTAATCATGCGACCTGACAGAGCAACAGTAGGTACCGTACGTTAAAAGTTTATACATTCATTCAGTATCATAGCCCTGCGGGGCAGTTATCACTCTGTTACCCTTTAAAAGAATCCAAAAAACATATTAGTATGCTTTTTTTGTATCTGTCGGCGTACTTTCGTACAGCATTCCTTTTTCGGAATTATTTGTTATTTTTATTTAGCGTATGATGCTTACAAGACAATAAGAATTACAATAAATTATGTTGTTACATATATACAATTTACAGCATTAGGACCACTTTTCAAATATGGATAGAAAGGTCTGCAATCCATCTAATTCCTTCTGGAGATGCTGAGCGGAGTTCATCCAAGGAGCCGGGATATGCACTTAGAGGGCACTCCTGCACAATATGCTTGATGGTTTGCAATTCAAAACCGCAATCACATTGGGGAGAATTTATCCAACCCCACTGATATAGGGCTGCACCAGTTCGACGAGTACCACATCGAATCCTGTTTAACCTTGACCAGACTGTCCGAGGTAGATTAAAGCCAGCAAGCCTTGTAGTGGGATCACTGATTAAAAGTAGGCCATGAGGTGTCGAGTTTAACCATTCATCTCTCCAGGCATTTCGGAGATTGAACCTGGTTGACGTAAGATCTACAGCCGTCTTGCAAGCTGGCTTTCTTGATTTCACTCTCGGTTTAGAAAGACTTTTGACATCATGATGAATTGGAAGAGCGTCATTTTCCAAGATCCTACACCACAGGTGAACAAGAGCTTGTTGTCTCCTAAGATGGTGTGGAGCGATGTTACATAGTACAGGCAACCACTGGGAGGGAGTACAACGTAGAGTACGCATTGTTTGGCGAAGTTGAATATCCACTAGATGGCAGTGAGAGCTATTTAACCAAATGCCTGCACATTATTCAGCTGTGGAATATACAGCAGCCAAAGCAGTAGTCCTGAGTGTACTGGCGTCGGCACCCCATGATGTTCCAGCTAACCTACTAGGTATGTTATTACGGCTTTTCAGCTTTGCAGTCCTTTTTCCAATATGACTTAGGTAGGTCAGTGTCCTGTCCAATGTCACACCTAAGTACTTAGGACAGCTGTTGTACTTTAGGTACTGATTTCTAAACTTCATTCTAGGATGATAGTTTGCTTGCAGGTGACTAAGGTGAAATGTGGCGACCTCAGATTTTGAGGCACTTGGCTGGAGCCACCAGTTTCTGAAGTACTCATCCATCTTCCCAAGATCTGCATTTAATATATCCTCAGCTTCATCAAAGGTGGTGGCTTGAACTGTAAGATTTACGTAATCTGCATAGATGAATTTGCGAGATAGAGTTTCGGGTAGATCATGAGTATATAAGTTGAATAGCAGAGGGGATAGGACGGATCCCTGCGGTAGACCATTTATTGACTGTATGGAACACGCTCCTGTAAAGCTGCTTCTTATCTGTTTCGGAAAAAGAAAGAAAAATGCATCTGCTAGAGTATTTCTAATTTACGTGTTTGAAACTCAACGCAGATAGCATGTACCTTGTTGAAAACGTTAAAAAATGCCTCAATTTACAGAAAAAATGCTCAAAATATAACCAAATATCATCTTATATCACCAAAATGAGAAAAATATGTCCATAACAATAAAAATGACTAAACTATGTACTTATATGCAACATAAAATTGCATCAAACAAGGTCAGGGACACATCATTCACAGTTATTTTTCAGATTTCGAGTAAAATGAGCTCAGGAATGAAATGTGACTTTTCCTTAACATCCGAACATTACTGATAAATAAGCATATATTACAATTTAAATATATATTTTTTGCCGAAGATTTTTTATAAATCCAACATAAAGATTAGCATATTTAAATCACAATAATAATTATTTCATCCACCGGGCAAAATAAAATTCCAGAGTTCTGGATTTCTTTCTCGAATTGAAGAATGGCGCAAAATACTAGGTCGAATGTTATTTTTCACTCAGACTTATACCATTTACTTCACTTGCATGGAGGAAACTATCCTCATTTAAATTGGCAAGCTCATACACTGTCTGCTACGTAGGGGGAAGTTTCAAATTAGGTGTGAGAACTATTCACAAAAGTTGATTGCTTCAGCGCGTCTATCTGGGTACCCTATTTTCGTGTAAACTAATAATAATAGTTGTATTATCCAGCAGAATATAGTTATGTTGTCATTCCAGACATGGAGAGCTTTTAGAAATCGTACTTTAAAACACCAGCTGCTTCAGTCGTGTGGGCGAGCTATTTTATGATAGATCGATTAAAGTGTTATTGACTTGGAAACGATAAAGAGCTGGACGTTGCTGAAATAAAATGTAATGACGTTCTTGTTCTCATTTAAGCGAGAATTGAAATCTAAACAAGCAAGATACAGCAGCAGGTCATTCCTTTCAAGCCAGATGGGTATGTTATCGAAATATAATTTAATCCAAACGCGGTTTAAAGTGATGGTTTAAGGCCAAGTATAGAGTGGTGAACTATGACTGTGGTGTATATTCAATTTGTGCGATTTAAGTACTTTACATCGAGAGCATTCGTGCACTAGCCAACCAACCATCGAAACTTCTCAGTCACGGATCAATTTACTATTTGTTCGCTGTATTTACGCGGTACATATAATTTTTATTCTCCTTGGATGGTAGGATGATGAGAGAATCGGATCAAGGTGTAATAAAGGAAACAGTGATCTCAATTAACGGTATGCTGTACGAGGGAAATGAGATTACAAAGCAAATTATCCTTCCAACGTTCCGTTTTAAGCTGGCTTTACCATAGGGAAAGTTGATTGGACTATATGTGATGAATAAGGTAGAATAAACTAGATGTAATATTAATGAGAATGAGTGGTGAAGCACTCAGGCAGAACAATGACAGGAGGGTATTTGTAGTGAAGAGAAATAGACTAATGCAGCTGTTAGTCCACAATTAATATCCAGGGTGTTCTCAAAGAGTGAGAAGTAATTGGAGCGTTGATAGTACATCCCAGAACAATAAAGACCGGTCCTATGAACACTATGTCCTATGGTCTATCATTTACAAGTATTGGCTGCTTATGTTGTCAGCCGGAATGGAAGGGAATCTATCTGTATTAAAGGAGTTTAATAAAAAGAGCTTTGGAAAATTTATCCGACCGTTCTACTGGACCGATTTGCTTCAGTTTTCTTTTATTCTCTCCGGAATTGCCTGTCGGTGAATCATGAGACATTGATAGGTCTCTAAGTTCAGCCAAGTTTGAGTAATCATAAAATCAAATCATTAAATGTTCACTCCAATGATTGTAGGAGAAGGCTTATCCTAACCCGTAATATATCCTGTACTGAGCAGGTTGTTAAGCGACCAACATTCTCATTAATATTCTGATAAATGTGATTTTCATCCTTAGTAATGTCATTGCATGCAGCCATGTTTAATTACTACCTGTCAAACCAGAGAGTATACACTTACTCTGATTACGATAGAATACTATTCCCTGCTAGATACTCTTTGAATATCTAACGTTACCAAGCTTCCATATATATTCAACAGATGGCAGAACGTTCCTAATAACTTATATGAATCGTCTAGATTCAAACCCCTCTATGGCAAGCTTTTCAAATTTTACATGAGAAGGCAAAACATGTTACACTATGTTATAATACATTTATAAACACAAAACTTATGAAAACCTTACGCCATCCTAAACTAAATTGATTGAGCCATAGTATTTGTAAGTAGTAATCATATTTTGAACATAATAATTAATGATAAAATCGTATAGGGGGTTTTGCAACTAATTTTCTTGCATAGTGGGTTTTGAAATTAGTAATGGCGAATGTTGCATAAAATAGTGGATTTTGTACCTAACCGGAAAATGATCACACAGCTAAGTTTTGCAGAACTTCTAGTGCGTGTATTGATACTTCATTTTGCAAACAACTCATAAAATTATTTTATCTCAGAAATAGCAACATTTTCACTGAAAATTTGCACAAAATGATAGTACTGGTAAACAAATTTTAAATTTGCATACAAAGTTTAAATATGCAGAGCTTCCTCTTCCAGTGGTTCACATACTAAGTCCTCTTCCTGAAGATCAACGTCTGGAGCTTCAAATAGATAAAACTGGAGGTTTTCTAACTCTTTCCACTGCGGTCCATAATGTTTCGATAGAAGTTGGTGGATGTCATTTACCTTTGCAGCACTTAAATACCTTCCTGATGTCACAGTCGTAGGAAGGATGTCGGAAGCCTTGAGTCCATTCTTAGTAATGTACCTTCTTACACCTATATTAACTCGGTAATTCGGTTCTCCTTGTAATTTAATGTTTCCTTTGGTTTTGAGTAGTATAAACCTCTTGCACGAGTTGAAGCTGACATGCCAAGTTCCAACACTCTTGAATACTCGCTTTGCTTCGCTTTGCTTCGCTTTTCCAGTCATAAACACATACGCCATTATCACCAAACTTGTGAAGCTTTCCATGATTCTGTACAATTTCTTCATAGTCCTTTGGTTCCACAATGACTTCTTTTTTCCTCACTTCCTTCTCCACTCTTGCAAACACCCTATCGGGAGGAATGAACGAATGTCCAACTACAGGAAATATGAATTGTACACTTTGTACTGAAGCAGGAGCATCGCAGGTCAGCCACATAGTTGCCATACAAATCATAGTGCAATTTTTGTTCTGCCCACCGCAACCATCTGCGACGAGCCTTTCAGTGTGTACGCCATTCATAGATGTGCTGCACAAAGTGTGATAAACAGCACTTGCTATTTCATTTGAGCTTTTGGGGTTCTCTTTCCAGCAGTATGAGTGTACATTGTCATCGTGAAGTTTTGTTTTGGAATGACCCCGTACTACCGCAAAATGATAGAAATTCAGCTGTCTACTAAAATAGGCAGACTGGTCTGGAACCTTTGGCAGAGGAAAATTTTTCTCACAGTCATATGAAAAAGTAAGAACATTAAGTTCATCCTGTCTTAAAATATCAAAAAATGCTTTGTATTTCAGTCGATGAACTCGTTTTTCAGTTATTAATTGCTGCCTGATTTTAAAGTTCTTTTCCACCTTCAATCGTTCTCCTATTTCAATGCACTTGGAGCAAGCATCTACCCTTGGGGTACCAAATCCGATATTATAATTAGTGTTAAAATATTTCTAAAAAAGCATTCCTTTACTTTAAGCACACTTTGCTGATTGTAAATCCGCCACAGTTTCTTTATGTTCAGTTCTGGAGGAAAGTACACCCGGATGCTCTTAGATCTACAATAATGACTTTCTTTTGCTCTGATTGACTCGATAAATGTCCTTACAGCTTTTCTTTTTTCTGAATTAATTTTACTTCTCCTATCTCCACCTCTATTCTCCACAGGCATTTTACCATCCGAAATGTGTGATCTTTTCAGTACACCCTGTACTCTGTCTTTCTTCAGACCTAGGCATTTTAAAAACATTTCTCTGCAAACAGGAATTAGGGATCCAGTTACTGAATCGCGTATGTGGTAATTGTAGGTTACATTTCTCCTTGTTCCTTTGGTTTTCTTTGCTTTGACCACAGTACAGTGTTTGAGAATGAAATAATCCTGTTGAATTTTATTTCGGGAACTGTAATATACCTCGTGAAATTTCTTCATATCATGCATTCGTACCTGAGTGCACTTGAGCTTTGTCGAACTGTGTCCACATGTTGGCGGTTCGGGAAGACCCTTGGCAGAATACCTTTCTCTCTTCTTTACGTTCCGCTTCCACATTTCTGGCTGCCTAACTCGTTTCCTTGATTCATGAAAAGCTACTTTAGAAGCATACTTATTGTGGTCTGGCATTATATACATTAAAAAAAACTCACTCGCAAACTCACTTTAAAATCGTTCAGTTTAATCTTGTTATCAACACAAAACCAGCTTTGTAGATGCACAAGATGCCAATTATTGGCTCTAATCGCTTCCTTCACAAACCTCGTGACTACTTTTATACTCGCTCATTGGCTATCTATCTATAGCGGCTTTTGAACCTAAGTGTATATATTAATAGTGGGTTTTGAACCTCACTCCAATTTTTAAATGTGTAAAACTAGTGGAAAACAGTGGGTTTTGCTCCTAAGGGTTCTCAATTTATAATCTCACGAGAAAAACAAACCGAGATGTGCAATAAACTCAATATCGAAAAAACGTTGCCATAGAGGGTTTTGAATCTAGACGATTCATATGCTGCTAAGAGAAAGCAGTCGGGAAGTTGTCAAGTCGACTAGCCTTCTGTATGATCATTAAAAAAGCGCAGGGACAAACTCTTGAAAAAGTAGGTACTCTACTTGCCTGAACCATTATTCAGCCGCGGCCAATTGTATGCTACACTATATCGTTTGAAAATGTTAAGATCCAGATAATGCCGAATGGTCGAAGCACAAAGAATATGGAAAGAAGTGTCACCGGTATTAAATGTTCATACAACTATTGGAAAGGGTGGGCAAAACAATATGATGGTGACAGGCATATCAAGACGAGTTATCTGACCTGTTCATAAGGAATGTTGCGGAACAGCGCGGCTAAACTTGTTTCACATTAGTTTTGGAGTCAGGAGTCTTATGGACTCGAATCATTTAATTTAGAACCTAATCATACACGATTCCCCAAAACTCTCGAAAATACGCTGTTCAGAAACCGCAAAACCATCAGACTTGCGACACATTTTGAGCACATAGCTATAGCTTTTCGAAGGGCTAGTACTAGTGGCATTATTTTTTTTGCATTAATTTTTGAACGATTTCGCGAGAAGGATACTCATTTTTGCGTCATTTCGCAAAATAGATATTGCCGTATCGCTTTAATTTCACTTTAATGAAATTCTAAAGTTAATTATTAAAGGTTTCGTTATTGTGGTTCTGAATTATTTATATGAATGGTAGATGTATAAATTACATACATGGTACATACTTTTGACGTCATTTCCGGACTGCAAGGTCGTCTACCTTCTCCAGCGGGATGTTGGCTTTGAGTAGCATCGCTGTTGTTTCGTGAATAAATTCTATTTTGTCACTCTTAGCTTTCTTTTGCATATAGAATGAGAGTTCTGTTGTTACCTGCCGTTTCACTGTTGCAATGCTAAATTTACGTTCTGAATGTTCCTTATATTTTAAACAATGTTTTGAGTCAGTATCTTTTTTTCTCCCACCCGATACGAACATTACAAAATTTACACATTAAAATATTGCTTTTCGAAACGTATAAACCTTCACTCGCAAACTGTTTAGCTTCGCTGTGCACCGTAACACTTGTCGAGCGACCCATCTTCCCTACTGTCTGTGATCACTTTTTTAATTTTACCTGACCAGGAAGCCGAAATACACCAGGCAATTGTGCTGCTTGTAGACGTCATTAGGAATTCCAGGTTTGCACAATGCCGTGAGGAGATAGGCTGGGATGTGATTACCAACCACCACAAGGAAAACATTCCAAACATTTCCTTGGCAAGAAGCCTGGAGCCAAACCCTATTCTTTGATGCCATGTCTTAAAGAGATTTTCCAGAACATTAATGATAACATATTTCTTTCCTGTTGATGAATCTTTGTTCGCTCTTCCTTTTCTTTTCATACATAATTTTGGAACAAAATGTCAAGTTCGTTATTCACTACAGATTTCGCTGTAATATCGCGCTTATCGCGAAATAATTGAAATTCGCTTTAAAGTGTCCTTATCGCTTCAATTCGCGAACATAATATCCACATTTTCTTAACCAGAAACATATGATTCGTAAATATATCGCAAAATCGCTTCAAAATATTTTTTGTCGCATTTATCGTTAATGCGAAAAAATCATGCCTCTAGCTAGTACCATTCATTCCAGTACAACTATGGAATGTCTTTAACTCGTGAACGATCAACTATAGGACGTATTACCGATTACCCGATTACTCTTACATGTTTGGCGGCATTATATACGTAGATCGTTTCATAAGATGACGATGGTGCCATATCGTCCGAACATGTTAGAGCATTACGTTGGAAATTCTATGGCTCACACTGACAAGGCTACCAATTGATCGCGTCTGTGGGCATGGGTCGCTAGATACCAGTGCCGGCTCTCCTCCAAGATGGATGTAAGTGAAGTGCAACAGCGGTGATAGGTGAAATTTCCAGTTCTTCGTGGCAGAAATACTCTTCACAGCCATTGCGAAGCTACGAGAAGATGCGGGTGATACAGCATTGCTATTTCAAACTATTGCATGTAGTATGACGGCATTCCAACGTGGACGCGTAGATACTGAGAACTGGGTGCTGGGTGCGCAGTTGACTTCCACTGTCTACCAATACAGCCCTGTCCTCAGTCATTATCCTGACTGTGGCGAGACTGAAACTTTAGGATATGTGCTTAGTATCTCTCTCAAGGGAGCACTTCAAAGGAATAATCGCCATAACAGGTTAGGTCTGCTATAGCTTCGAAAGTAAGGAAAGTCAGGGAATCAGGAACCTATTTCTACCAGGACTGTAAGGAAGCAACTGCACCGCATAGGCTTCAACAGCCGACGACCAACTCGTGTCCCTTTGCTGACACCTCGACACCGAGCTCATTGTGCAGGCTATTGAGGTTGACAGGGAAAATAGAGCTATTTATGGACCATGCCTCCTATATTCATGCGGATATTACGAGGGTTGGAACTTAAATAGTGGCAACCCTGCTGTGGAGACGCTATGCAACGGAATCTCATATTGTCGCTGATAGCACACGTTGGTTACATACCTACCTTACCTCAGAGCAAATGGACTCGCCCTTCCCACATCAACTGCGTGCGCACAAGCGAGAGAAACACAGTCACGTGGGAGCTAGCGGTCTTACGCAACGTTGTCACTATGTTTTCCAAACAGGAACAACGGAGTTGGATCAGGATTGAATGTGGCAGAGGTCGTACAGCACGACAGTGTCATCAAGGTCTTCAAGAGATTTGCGGGGAATCTGCATTGCCTTACAAAACAGTGGCACGTTGGGTAAAAGCCTTCAACGATGGTCGGCAAACTGTGGCGGACATTCATCGGGCGGGTCGTCTTACGAGTGAAGAATAAGTGCATGCTTTTGCCGCGTTACTGGACAGTGATGGAAACCAGACGATTCGTGATCATTCGCTTCAGAACTGTTGCAGAGATTCGACAGGCAGTAGACCGCTCCATTCGCACCATTAACAGAACAGGCTCTGCTAAAGGTATACTACGACTTCCACATCGCTGGCAACAGGTTATACACAACGCTGGTGACTACATTGAAGGACAGTAAAAGTTGCTAACAGGTAACTCTTTTGTATCTGTTGTAAATAAATAGTTGCCACTATTTAAGTTTCAACCTTCGTATAACATCCAACTTGAAAACTGGTCAGTTAAAGGACTGTTATTTGGTTACAGGGGAGATACTGCGAAATACATCTGGAATACTTTGAAAGGGTTAGGTATTCCCAGAAATATACTCAACATCATAACGAGAATTATAAAAGAATCTTTAAGCATTCTGCACCACCACCTTTATACACTAAGTATACAAACGTCACGGAAAGGGGTGTCTCATTAGAAAATGTGCCATGTATGACCCTGAGCGTTGTGGCTAGCTGTGGCGTAGCTGAGCACTCTGTCACAGACACCAGTGTCGTGAAGATGGCAACACGTCGCTAGTTAACGGACTTTGAATGTGGGATCATCATCGGCGCATGGCACATGGGTCATAACATTGCGGAGGTTACATGCAAATTCGGGTTTTCGAGGTCAACAGTGTCGAGTTAGGGTCTTCAATATCGTAGAGAATGTTACCACTCGCGTAAACCGCCGTACGGGAAGACCAAAGGTGTTTAACGAACGGACATCACGTCACCTCCGCAGAACCATACTGGGTGCTCGACGGGCTGCGATCACCGCCCAGTTGAATGTTGGGAATCGGGAACCCATTTCTACCAGGACTGTAAGGAGGCAACTGCACCGCATAGGCTTCACCAGCCAACGACCAACTCGTGTCCCTTTGCTGACACTTCGACATAGAGCTCAACAACGTGCATGGGCTCGCGAACATCGGCAATGGACCATGGAACAGTGGTGGCGTGTGGTATGGTCCGATGAATTCCGGTGAATCACGGTTCCAGTTGTATCAAGTTGATGAGCGCGTGAGAGTTTGGCGTATGCCCCATGAAGCTATGTATCCTGCGTGTCAACCAGGTTGTGTACAGACGGGAGGTGGTTTTGTTCTGGTCTGGGCGGCGTTCTCATGGTTGCAATTAGGCCCCATTGTCCGACTGCAGGGAACGCTGACATGTGCACGTTACATGGACATTCTTTCAGACCATCTGCATCCCTTTCTGGCCCTAGAGTATCCTGTTGAAGATGCCATCTTTCAACAGGACAATGCGCCATGTCACCGTTTTGTGGTGGCACGCAGGTGGTTGGAGGAGCAGTCCAGTAAAGTTACGACCATGGATTGGCCCTCCAGATCCCCCGATCTTAATCCAATGGAGCATTTACGGGATGTTCTCGATGCTGGCGTACACTGCAACTACACTGAACCAATTGTGGGTAGCAGTGCAAGATACGTAGGTCCAGATCCCTTCAGAACGATTCCAACACCTTGTAGAGTCGATGCCTCGCCGTAGTGCTGCCTATTTGAAGGCTCGAGGAGGAGTCATGATGGTATGTAAGTGGTCACCAGCATTCACTGGCCAGCCTAGGAAGGTTACTGGCCTCAATACGTATCGCAAGTATACATGTACGTAACCACCACCACCTCACATATTTGTATGAGACTTAGGTAAGTGGTTTTTATTCTGCATCGAACATCAAAGTGAATTTACGGACAAAATAGAAGAGAAACTGACTGAAGAGACCCGAACCCACCCAGTGAGAAGGGTCTTCCATATATCTTACTAGGCTCCTTGCTAATATTCTTTAATGAGAGGTAAAGTCCTGTGGATTAGGTCCCTCGTGACTCAAAAATAAGTCCTGAATTTAGTTTTGCTATCTATTAGATGATGCTTTACCGAGCGAGTGACCGTGTGGTTTGGGACACGTAGCTGTCATCTTGAATTCGGGAGATAGTGGGTTCGAATATCACTTTCTTCCCGCTCCTAGCCCTTTTCTATGCCATCTTCTCCGTAAGACCTATCTGTGTTGGTGCGACGTAAAGCCAGTTCTAAATAAAATAAAAGATGGTGTTTTACAATTCTTTTGTTTTGTTTCCCATTTCTTGTTGAGGAAAAGCGAAAGAAGAATTGCAGGAGAATTTCCTCTTCATTATCCGCGTCTTCTTCCAATGCGGCGAGATCCATTGGGCTTAACGTGACTTCACAGTGTGAGAAACTACAAACCCTTTAACGTTGTTGTGAAAGTAATACGCAACGCAGGCCTCACACCTCGCGCCTCACTTGCGCTCACATGCATTGAGTCTTAATAACCAAGGATTCATGGGACACTTTCCTAGTAGGGAAGAGTTTCTTGGTTGGATTCGAGGCCATGCTCTGCCATTTTATGTCTCATTTAAAAATATCTTCAAACGCGTACAATGTAGGCTAAAAGAGCATATAACTAAACAATATGATACAATATAAAACAATGGATCAAGAACGGCATGTGGCACACGCTTATTCACAGGCAAGACCGTATTGTTCATATTGTTATAGAATGTGGTATCCTTTCTTGAAACACGGGATTAATGATTAATTTTACACGATACATGATTAACATCAGCTTTAAAAATTAAAATCACCATCCACGAATCGTTTTAATATGTATAGCTCTGAAGTTACAGTAAACTTCCTAGAGATGATGTTTTCTCATTATACAGTATATGTTTAAGCACTTGCATTCGAGTAGCCCACCTGGTGGCCATGATCGTTAAGGCGTTGGAGTCTAAGCGGTCTGACACGGTGGTTAGCCGGTTCGAGTCCCGTTGGTGCAAAACAATTTCACCATCAGAATGTTGGCCGGCAGGGTAGGGGAGGTGATGGTATACAATTTATAATCACTAGATTGCGTGCCAAAAGCCTGTGTTAAATTCCAAACCTCCGCAGTGCTCATATGGATTGAGGATATATGACGTTGTTAATGATGATTCGTCCGTCGAATGGGAACATTAAAATTTGAGCAGACCCCTTGGTGCTGTATGACAGGAGTAGACTCGGTGCCGGCACCAGGTTGCACCCTCTCCCTTCTTACTATCATATATCACGTCATTCATTTCGTCTCATGAAATGAAATGTCGTATGGCTTTTAGTGCCGGGATATCCCAGGACGGGTCTGGCTCGCCAGGTGCAGATCTTTCTATTTGACGCCTAGGCGACCTGCGCGTCGTGATGAGGATGAAATGATGATAAAGACAACATTGTGCCCCGTGCCATTGGAATTAACCAATTAAGGTTAAAATCCCCGACCCGGCCGGGAATCGAACCCGGGACCTTCTGAACCGAAGGCCAGTACGCTGACCGTTCAGCCAACGAGTCGGACATTTCGTCTCATGAACTCCTCTGATGAGGTTGACGTCAGGAAGGGCATCCGTTCATAAAATCTCGCCACGACGATTCATCTCACTTCATACTCAATCCCGTAGAGCAGGGGTGCCCAAAATACGGCCCTCGGACCGGATTCGGCCCACGAAGGCATTTTATGTGGCCCCCTGGCCGAGGTTTTATAATGTGCTTAATTTTAAGTTTATGGTTTTCATAGATACTGAAAACCATAGTTAGTAAGAAATTTTTGTAATTTACGGAGAAAAGTCTCTGAATTATTTGTAGTTTTCTTCTTGACGTGATGTTTCTTTCACTGGGATGTCGGAAAGTTTTAAGATGCATAATTATTCACACCTTAAAATTAGGCAAGTATTAGACTTTATCCATTCGCTTCTTGGAATTACAGCTGCAGACTTGCTCGGAGAGTGAAAGACCTAGTGCATTCTACGGGGGATTATATAGGTACAATTTTCTTGGGACATCCACAGGAAATGGCCAGTTTACAGCCGGAAAGTGGTCTGGGAGGTTCATTGTGGTTTACCGCTTCAGAGTGAACTAACGTTCTTACGAAATACTGATATTTAATAATTTATTTACAGCAGTAATAGCCATACCACGTATGTAAAACTAATAAAGAGAATAAATAGTACACGCATTGGAATATCTGATATAGTGATATATCTTACCCACCACAGTGTCTATTTATACATTTCTTGTACGTCTGGCGAGTCCTTCACAGTTAATCGGAGCAGAAGCGTGTCAGCTATACTTTCCTCTGAGCGCAAGAGATAGCGTTGTATCTATCACAAGCACTGCCACATAGAGCGCAAGTACACTGGTAGTCTGGTTCGTGATATCCTGTTCTTATGCAGATCTGGAAGTGGAAACCGTGGACTGCAAAGCGGGTGATCGTGTGTCGTAGGCCAAAGTTGGCATTCATGCAGTCTGTTGGCTTAACAGATTCTATGGAATAGAAGTCGGGCCATATTTCACTTCGCTTGGTGTTTAGTTCTTGGATCAGCCTCTCGTACTGCACTGTTGATGGTAGCAAGTTCTAGAATCGCAGGTCTCCTATGAAGAATGTCTCGCTTGCTAGTATGTATGTTAGACGAGATGGTGTGTACTTCGATATGTGTAGGATTTTCTTTAGGAAAGTAGACTTAACTTTTTCTATTTCTCTAAGGTTGTTTTGTGTCAGATGATCCCAAGTTATCTGGATGCCATATGTCATTATTGGGGTTATTTTTGTTTTAAATAGTTTCATTGCGGTTCGTACGGATAGGTTTACCAATTTCATTATGTCCTGCATGGTTTTTATGGCGGAAGTTGTTCTTTCCCTGACATGTCGTGTGAAGATGTTCCCTTGCGTTTGTAGTAATACTCCTAGGTAATTGAAATGATTCACGATATGCAGTGGTTTACCTTCTATTAGTATGTGATCATTTGTGGATAGCTTCCCACCTTTACGGAATGCCAGCATTACTGTCTTGGTGCAGTTTATTGTCATCTCGTTTTTCTGAGCCCATGTGGCAAGTTTATCAATGGGCGATTGTAGGGTTACCTTTGATGGTTGATGCCATGCCATAACCATATCGACCGCATAGATGTATGTCTTCACCCCCTCGAGGTGATATTTAAAGCCATTTAAATAATGTATTTGTGAACGAAAATGCCCCTTTCCAAAAGTAGAAAAGTGGACAGTGTGTGAGGCGCAGACCTGTCATTAATTGGTAAGATTATTCCAAGTTACAGAGTATTGTTTACTTTTATCAGTTTCTTTTGTTTGAGTCTCAGGTTATTTTTTATATTGTCAAATAGCCATGTGAGAGGTTGGGTAATAGGTTGGTGACTGAAGAAGGGGGCACCTGGGTGTGGGGATATATTTGTGTGTTAGGGAAGGACGGGGAGGGAGGGGGGGGGGGGGCGGTGTTAGAGAATAATGTGGCCCGCGCTTCGTTTAGGAATCTGCCATTCGGCCCGCCCGCAAATTAAGTTGAGCACCACTGCACTGCCGTAGAGAAACGGGGCAAGGGTTGAACAAACAAACAAACAAACAAACAAACAAACAAACAAACAAACAAACAAACAAACAAACAAACAAACAAACAAACAAACAAACAAACAAACAAACAAACAAACAAACAAACAAACAAACAAACAAACAAACAAACAAACAAACAAACAAACAAACAAACAAACAAACAAACAAACAAACAAACAAACAAACAAACAAACAAACAAACAAACAAACAAACAAACAAACAAACAAACAAACAAACAAACAAACAAACAAACAAACAAACAAACAAACAAACAAACAAACAAACAAACAAACAAACAAACAAACAAACAAACAAACAAACAAACAAACAAACAAACAAACAAACAAACAAACAAACAAACAAACAAACAAACAAACAAACAAACAAACAAACAAACAAACAAACAAACAAACAAACAAACAAACAAACAAACAAACAAACAAACAAACAAACAAACAAACAAACAAACAAACAAACAAACAAACAAACAAACAAACAAACAAACAAACAAACAAACAAACAAACAAACAAACAAACAAACAAACAAACAAACAAACAAACAAACAAACAAACAAACAAACAAACAAACAAACAAACAAACAAACAAACAAACAAACAAACAAACAAACAAACAAACAAACAAACAAACAAACAAACAAACAAGCAAACAAACAAACAAACAAACAAACAAACAAACAAACAAACAAACAAACAAACAAACAAACAAACAAACAAACAAACAAACAAACAAACAAACAAACAAACAAATAAATAAATAAATAAATAAATAAATAAATAAATAAATTTGCATTAGGGTGAAATGATTTGAAGAATTAGTCTTAGTTCTCTTCCCTACATATTACATCAATTACGATGAACCCTTTATACATCATAAGCTCTCGATGCTCTCCTCCAGCGTTCTTCGCTAAACATCTATAACCTTGCCGCTTTGACAGCAGCTACTTCAAACTTGCTTGCACATTCCTGTCAAGTGGGACCCTGTAGGCTTAAATACTTGAGTGCGAGAGAGCTAACACTTGAGTAGATTTAGAGAGAAGGATGTGAACAAAGCGGAAACTCTACAAAGATACCACAGTTCTTCGGGAATACTGTCAGATACTGTCAGACGAGACTGTCGTAATATCAACTGCCTGGTCTCGGAATGCTGGAGGTGAAAAAGAGCTGTCTTGTTGACTGATGAGAGAATGGACATTTAGCTATTCAACTGGAATATCCTTAAGTGTATGACATTGTTTTCAACATTTGAGTATTTTTTTGGATTCTCCAAGAGATTTATAGCGAGGGAAATATAATATATCACAATATGATAAAGTTGGAATTCAAGAGGACAAATTGGGGCAAATATTCATTTATAGGAAGGGGAGTTAGGGATTGGAATAACTTACCAAGGGAGTTGTTCAATAAATTTCCATTTTTCTTTGAAATAACTTAAGTAAAGGCTAGGGAGACAACAGATAGGGAATCTGCCACCTGGGCGACTGCCCTAAATGCAGATCAGTATTGACTCATTGATCACATTTCCTTTTGTTGCTATACGTTACGTCACTAAATAACTGAAGGTTACTACTAGGAGTAAGCATATTTCTACACATTTTACTTTGTGAATATATTTTTAATTTCTTCAGACATATCTTCTAACACTATAAATTCTCCAAATTTAAGATTACCGATACTGCAAATATACAGCAAAGTGTGACTGGGCAAAGAGTGCCAAAGTTATCCTATAAAAAACTCATAGGAAATGTTAACGCATGAGTTGTGTAAAAGGGTAACCACCAGTAATAACATACATACATACATACATACATACATACATACATACATACATACATACATACATACATACATACATACATACATACATTATCATTCTTCTTCTTCTTCTTCTTAATCTGTTTATCCTCCAGGTTCGGTTTTTCCCTCGGATGCAGCGAGGGATCCCACCTCTACCGCCTCAAGGGCAGTGTCCTGGAGCTTCAGACTTTGGGTCGGGAGATACAACTGGGGAGAATGACCAGTACCTCACCCAGGCGGCCTCACCTGCTATGCTGAACAGGGGCGTTGTGCAGGGATGGGAAGATTGGATGGGATAGCAAGGAAGAGGGAAGGAAGCGGCCGTGGCCTTAAGTTAGGTTCCATCCCGGCATTTGCCTGGAGGAGAAGTGGGAAACCACGGAAAACCACTTCCAGAATGGCTGAGGAGGGAATCGAACCCACATCTACTCAGTTGACCTCCCGAGGCTGAGTGGACCCCGTTCCAGCCCTCGTACCACTTTTTCAAATTTCGTGGCAGAGCCGGGAATCGAACCCGGACCTCCTGGGGTGGCAGCTAATCACGCTAACCACTACACCACAGAGGCGGACTACATTATCATTATAGACTGTTATGCCTTTCAGCGTTCAGTCTGCAAGCCTCTGAGAATTTACTAAACGTCGCCACAATCCTCGATTTGCAACTAGTGCTGTGGCATCATTCATTTCTATACCACTTATCTTTAAATCGTTAGAAACTGAGTATAACCATCGTCGTCTTGGTCTCCCTCTACTTCTCTTACCCTCCATAGAGGAGTCCATTATTCTCCTAGGTAACCTATCCTCCTCCATTCGAAGCCGGTTTATGCGTAGAGCTTCATCCATCAAGTTCATTCCTAAATTAGCCTTTATCTCATCATTCCGAGTACCCTCCTGCCATTGTTCCCACCTGTTTTTACCAGCAATCATTCTTGCTACTTTCATGTCTGTTACTTCTAACGTATGAATAAGATATCCTGAGTCCACCCAGCTTAATAATCATAATTGATACGGAAATGTCGTGGAACGCAGAGATATAAGAAGGTGCCGGGGGTGAATGGGCGTACAAGGAAATGACCAGAGCATAAGTTTAAGCACTAAATTTTGAAATTTTATTTCTTCCCTTCCTTTTTTATTTTAAAATTTGATAAATAGAAGATTTGGAACAAATAACAGTTAAATAGAACAAGAATGAGTTCGTCAGCTCCGATAACAAGAGCGGACTATAAGTTCAAAAATCAGGTACAAGAGCATTATCCACACGATAATACAAGCGATGAGCGTTATAGCTCTGAACAGGTACATAATTATGTTTTTTTGCTAGTTGCTTTACGTCGCACCGACACAGATAGGTCTTATTGCGACGATGGGACAGGGAAGGGCTGGGAGTGGGAAGGAAGTGGCCGTGGCCTTAATTAATGTACAGCCCCAGCATTTGCCTGGTGTTAAAATGGGGAACCACGGAAAACCATCTTCAGAGCTGCCGACAGTGGGGTTCGAACCTACTATCTCCCGAATACTGGATAATGGCCGCACTTAAGCGACTGCAGCTATCGAGCTCGGTACATCTTTTTATAAGGGCATCATCTAGGAGTTTGATGAGCTCCAGAATTTAATATTGTCCAGCCTTTCAGAGGCACAAATTTCTTAGAAGGTTATGCCTGATAAACTTCAAATAATGTATTTACAGTCACTTCTGCTCACACTGGACTACCGTATAAACAATTACAATTTAAACAAGGGCAATGAGTGCCCATTTTAAATGGCCTTAATGTAAAAAGAAAGGGTTTAACATGATCGGCCATGAACAAAAGGCTAGAAGGCGAAACACTTGCATTCATTTTAGAAAAACTCTTAAAACCCCAAGTGGGCTTATGGCCCGAAGTTGCAGAGGCTAAGCCTATTCTACAGAGGGGTGACTAAACGAGAAAAATTAAATGCCAAAAAAGTGGTAAAGAATTTAGAGGTATAGAGAATTTCAGTCACCCCATACCAAGTTGAAGAATGGGCATCAACAGGGGGTAATCACACTTTGGTCCCTTAGTTTACATATTTGCCAGCCGAGATTTGAACAGAGTCCTCAGAATTACCGAAACTCTACATTTAAACCAAGAAATGAGAACTTTACATGAATAAAAGTAGTTTGAAACCTTCCCCTCAAGCTATCTGCCTGGAGCTATCACATATTATGAATTTCTGCCATTACCTTATTTTACTGGACCTTCCAAACGCCGATATGCAGCCTCTGCCTTCTTAATACACGCTGCATACGATCAACTGGAGCGATGAAGATTACAATACGGCTTTAAAGCGCCCAGTTTTCATAGCACTTCGAGAGGAAGTTTCCAGAACTCTTTACAGATAGGCTGGATGCCTGAACACACCCTCAGTTTTAATTGGCTAGAGAAAATATTCCAGAAATTCCTGATTGGTTGGTAACTACGGAAGAAGGAAGCATTAGGAGTGTTGATAACTTTGATACATAAAAAAAATCTTCAAAAACTAAGTTATCCAATTTTAAAAATTCGACTTTCCCTTAATAATTAATTGTCCTTGATACCACCAGAAGGGGGACTTAGGCCGATAGTAGAGACATCTAACAGTTGCAAACCCAAGTATCTTGCATTGCATTAGTTCAAGTTCAATAACATAGATGGCCTTATAGAAGACGCGCAGTTTAACTGGACGGAGAAGGTGTACCCCCGGTATAATAATAATAATAACAATAATAATAATAATAATAATAATAATAATAATAATAATAATAATAATAATAATAATAATACGGAATCTGGATAAAACGGAAGTCTCGGGAGCTTAATCAACATTCTAGAAACATCACCGACACCAACAGGAAAAGGCGATTAAAGTTTTATAGCCACATTCTCAGAATGAAACAATGACAGGTTCACCAAAAGGATTCTCAACCTTGCTCGCTTCATGTCTTATCTCTTTTGTTCTCTCAATGAAAGTCAAGAACAACTGGCTTAGTGAAATAGAAATTCATTCGGGAGATAGTGGGTTCGAAACGCACTGTCAGCAGCCCTGAAGATGGTTTTCCGTAGTTTCCCATTTTCACACCAGGTACCATCCCGGGATTTGCCTGGAGGAGAAGTGGGAAACCACGGAAAACCTCTTCCAGGATGGCTGAGGTGGGAATCGAACCCACCTCTACTCAGTTGACCTCCCGAGGCTGAGTGGATCCCGTTCCAGCCCTCGTACCACTTTTCAAATTTCGTGGCTGAGCCGGGAATCGAACCTGGGCCTCCGGGGGTGGCAGGTAATCACACTAACCACTACACCACAGAGGCGGACATATCTACCATTACTTCGTAAAATATTTAAGAAATAAACTGACTTAAATGCTGTAATAAAACAATTTTTAAGAGAAATATATTATTACTTCCTCCTTCAGGATTTTTGCATATATTTACGATTTTTCCAATTCATTTTATTGTTATATTTAGTTATAGGCAATATTAGATAAATAAAATAACTTTAATTTTTGTAAACACATATTTAGCCACTTCCAAGAATTTTAAAGGATACTGAATTTTATCGATTAAATGCTGATTAAACACTCAAAATTATCGGGCACAAACAGGTTGAAAAAAAATGAAATGTCGTATGGCTTTTAGTGCCGGGAGTGTCCAGGGACATGTTAGGCTCGCCAGATGCAGGTCTTTTGATTTGACACCCGTAGGCGACCTGCGCGTCGTGATGAGGATGAAATGATGATGAAGACGACACATACACCCAGCCCTCATGCCAGCGAAATTAACCAAGGATGGTTAAAATTCCTGACCCTGCCGGGAATCGAACCATTCAGCCATGGAGCCGCATAAAAACGGGTTAAATATTGCTTAAAAGAAAAATCCCAGAGTATTCAAATCATTAATTCAAAATACTTTCAGTTCAGTACGCTTAAAACAATGTATCAACCTCTGTAAGAATTTCTTAGTTCTAGCTGCAGAAATATAAGGAATAATAATAGGTCTCCGAAGAACCCTGGCGTTTTGATTTGACGCCGTATAGGCGACCTGCGCGTTTTTGAGAATGGGGTCCTACCTGTGATGAATCCTAATGATGAAGATGGCGCACATACCCAGACCCCGAGTCATCGAAATTTACTAATTTAGGTTAAAATCCAGGACCCAGCCGGGAATCGAACCCAGGACACCCTGTACCAAAGGCCAGCACGCTAACCAGTTAGCCATGGAGCCGGACGCAGAAATATGATCCCAAGTGAATACGTTATCTAGGCGTAGTCTCTACCAGAGATAATTAATTAATTAATTAATTAATTTCATTCTTCTTCTTTTTCTACCGCTTTTCCCACACTTGTGGGGTCGCGGGTGTGAACTGTGTCGTACATGTGAATTTCACCTGTTGTACGGTCGGATGGCCTTCCTGACGCCAACCCTATATGGAGGGATGTAATCACTATTGCGTGTTTCTGTGGTGATTGGTAGTGTAGTGTGTTGTATGAATATTAAGAGGAAATTTTTGGGACAAACACAAATACCCAGTCCCTGAGCCAGAAGAATTAATGAGACGCGATTAAAATCCCCGACCCTGCCGGGAATCCAAGTCGGGTCCCTTTGAATCGAAGGCCTCAACGCTGACAATTCAGCCAAGGAGTCGGACAATCAATTAATTCCATTATAAGCCAATTAATCTGAAAAGTGTATCTCTTACCATCGTTCCTGTGGGAAGCCATTTTGTCAATGAGGCTCAGCATGGGAGATAAGGTACTGACTCATTAAAAATGCAGTTACAATATTCCCTGGCATCTGGCGGACAGTATGAATACCATTTCATCCATATGTCTTCAATGCAACGAGCTAGAGCTCGGTGCTCCAGTGACACAGCTGGTCTCAAACTAAACGCCAATACTTGTTTAGTGTGTCGTATACAACACATGGGGTCCGAGGATATAGCCTAACAGCCACCATGATTATTCAGTGTTTTTACAAACTATTTCATTATGGAGAGATGGTAAAAGATATTTCCAAAACTTTCCAAACCTCATTTTACAATGTTTGTTTCTTCAAGATTCACTGTTGTTGTTGTAACGGCCCTCTCTCTACTAATCGAACTGTAATCCACGGACCGAGTAACATTCGCGTAATTTTAAAATCCCTATGTATTGTACATAGTGCTGTTCAGGGTGGAAGAATTGAGGATTACTGTCATAGATGCTATGATTAATAATTTCAGGTAAATCCCCTCCAATAAACCCTATTCATCTCTCATTCACATTAAGAACAAGTCAATAAAACCTTTCACATCAGCGGCTGAATAGGTAGGACCTGACCATTTGATTTGGAGTGCAGTCTTTTATCCATTCACACAGTAAATCGTATGTACAAACAATAAGCTGATTCCAGTGCTGAGATACTATGTTAAAAGCAGCACGTGTAATAAAGTCTGTTGACAGAGTTCATACGGATTACATTCAAAGACTATGAACATAATACTGTATAAATATGATTCCAGGTACAGGGACGAGCGGTTTTCCTGGGTAAAAATGGGGAACCACGGAAAATCATCTGCAGGTCTGGCGATGTTGAGGTTAGAACTCACAGACACCCGAATTCAAGCTTCTAGCTCAGGATCTCTCAGGGTGCATGCACCGATGCATTGCGTGGCGCAAGGTGAAAAAGACGACTTCGCTAGGTTGACCAGGGTGCAGACTCCCACTTCTCGCTTTTGAGCAATAACTCTGTCTGACTCTTCCCTACGCCTGTCTCGCTCGCTCCGCCTGTCTCCCACTTCCTCATTTGTTCTGCAGCGCACCTACATCCTAGCAGAGTTGAGCTGAGCTTAGCCGAGTCGCCCTGAGGCAAGACGCTGGTCTAAACCGAGCTGAGTCGGACCGATGCACTTGCAGATAACCTCTGCTCCTCGGTTTGCACGCGTGAGATTTTTGATGTTTGAGAGGTCCTGTTCAAGCTACACTACTCGTACCACTTGGCAAATTGTACTGTGTATTCCGCTGTGCTTTATAACTAGTTTTTCACTTTCATTTATCTGTTTCTGTCTGTTCCTTGGCTCTGACATGATGAAAGTAACACAACCCTTATAATTCCTTCTACAGCCAATCCCTGTGATGAATGGTATGGCAGTAGTGCTTGTAGGGTTAATTGGGCTTAGCATACTGACTGAATGGCTCGGTGAGGAAAGCAACGGAAAACTACATCCCTGCTCATTTCTCCGGTTCACCAGTTCAGTGACGCCTCGGCTGATAACGAAGCTGATGGGCATCCGATCAGTCTTCAGAAGGCTCAGTCTGCGTACTGTATCCGTTTATAGGAAGAGCAATTAAGGATTAGAATAACTTACCAAGGGAGATGTTTGAAAAATTTCCAACTGCTTTGAAATCATTTAAGAGCACACTAGATAAGGAACTGATAGGGAATCTGCCACCTGAACGACAACGCTAAAGGCAGATCAATTGTCAATGGTTGAGTGGTCGTATAGGCCTATATAGAGCACATCTTCGTTCATACTGCACGGTTTTTGACTTTTTTTTTGTTTTAACGGACATTGGAACTATGCGAGTTTGGTTCTGTGAAGTATCCGAGTGATTTCACAACATTACATATGTTACTGGGAGGAGGACCAGTACCTGATGAACACAGGCCTTCTGGGGGGATGGGAAGATGGGAAGGGATAGACAAGGAAGAGGGAAGGAACCGGCCATGGCCTTAAGTTAGGTACCATCCCGGCATTTGCCTCTACTCAGTTGACCCCCCGAGGCTGAGTAGACCTCATTCCAGCCCTCGTACCACTTTTAAAATTTCGTGGCTGAGCCGGGAATCGAACCCCGTTCTCCGGGGGTGGCAGCTAATCACACTAACCACTACACCACAGAGGGGGACATTTTTCAAGTTCGTTACAAATATTCTAGAGAGTCCACGTATTTGGGCATGCCTAGAGGCATGATTTTTTCTATTTATCGATAAGCGAGACAAAAATATTTTGAAGCGATTTTGAGATATCTTTATGAATTACATGATTCTGGTTAAGAAATGAGTTATTACAGCGAATTAAAGCGATATGGCCTGTTCAAACCGAAAATTGCTTATTTTGCGATTTGTGCGAAAATGCAGCGGAATTCATAAAAAATAACGAGCTTAAAATTGTATTACAATAATACATGTGTGAAGAGACATGGAAGACATAATAAGGATTTCTCAACTCGACAAAAATACCTGTTCGTTATAATTTTCTAGGAAAATATGTTAATGGCATAGCCATATGGGGTTACAAGGTAATTCATTATGTAATTTCCATACGGAATAATGAATGATTATCAATATTGCTTCTATTTATGTAGCCGGACTGCGTGGCTCAGATGGTTGAGGCGCTGGATTTCCGACCACAATTTGGTAGGTTTCGATCCCGGCTCAGGCCGGTGGTATTTGAAGGTGCTCAAATACGTGAGCCTCGTGTCAATGGATTTAATGGCACGTAAAAGAACTCCTGCGGGACTAAATTCCGGGACCTTTGCACCTCCGAAAATTTGCAAAAAGAGTTACGCGGATGTAAATATATTATTGTTATTCTTTTCTCTATTTATATATCTTCAACATTTAAAAAATCACAAAACACACAAATGAAACTTTTTGTGAATCATTTTGAAAAATGGACAGAGCGAAATTCAAGCGTAGAGGACAACCTATTTCGCGCAATAATGCGAAAGGTGGTTGCTTTTCGTGAAATCGTACATAAATTAATGCGAAGACATCATGCGTCTAGACATGCGCAATCGCCTTGTCGTAATTGTTGGTTATCTATTTACTCTCTCTCACTTTTATAGATCAGTTATGGACAGTTATTTGTCAGAAAAAATTAATTTATTTTTGGCTGTTATTGTTTTGGCGTGTCGCATGGTGTCCACATTCCATCTAGTTATGTTCTCATTGCAGTGCCTAAAACTCCCAGGACATAGGAAAATTTCAGCTGCGCTATACAGTGTGGTCGAGAACAACGTTAACCGGATAGATGAGCGTTAGAGAGTTGGTCATACGGAGAAATAATTTGAAAATATCGATATCTCATGCCATTGCCATTTTATGAGCTGCTGAAGTTAGCCACTCAGATCGCTTCGCGATCAAATTCAAAGGGTAGGAACACTTGCATGGAGCCCTTCACTCTCTCTAACAGTACGTGGTGAGGCAGAAGTAGGATGGTGACATTTGCACGGAGACCTTCACCCTGTCAAACAGTACGTGGTGAGGCAGAAGTAGGATGGTGACATTTGCACGGAGCTCTTTACTCTGTCTAATAGTACGTGGTGAGGCAGAAGTAGGATGGTGACATTTGCACGGAGCCCTTCACTCTGTCTAATGGTACGTGGTGAGGCAGAAGTAGGATGTGACATTTGCACGGAGTGACATTTGCACGGAGCCCTTCACTCTATATAACAGTACGTGGTGAGGCAGAAGTAGGATGGTGACATTTGCACGGAGCCCTTCACTCTGTCTAACGGTACGTGGTGAGGCAGAAGTAGGATGGTGACATTTGCACGGAGTGACATTTGCACGGAGCCTTTCACTCTCTCTAATAGTACGTGATGAGGCAGAAGTAGGATGTGACACTTGCACGGAGCCCTTCACTCTATCTAATAGTACGTGGTGAGGCAGAAGTAGGATGTGACACTTGCACGGAGTGACATTTGCACGGAGCCCTTCACTCTGTCTAACAGTACGTGGTGAGGCAGAAGTAGGATGGTGACATTTGCACGGAGCCCTTCACTCTGTCTAACAGTACGTGGTGAGGCAGAAGTAGGATGTGACACTTGCACGGAGCCCTTCACTCTGTCTAACAGTACGTGGTGAGGCAGAAGTAGGATGGTGACATTTGCACGGAGCCCTTCACTCTGTCTAACAGTACGTGGTGAGGCAAAAGTAGGATGGTGACATTTGCACGGAGCCCTTCACTCTGTCTAACAGTACGTGGTGAGGCAGAAGTAGGATGGTGACATTTGCACGGAGCCCTTCACTCTGTCTAACAGTACGTGGTGAGGCAGAAGTAGGATGGTGACATTTGTACGGAGTGACATTCGCACGGAGTGACACTGGCACCGAGCCCTTCACTCCGTCTAATAGTACGTGGTAAGGCAGAAGTAGGATGTGACACTTGCACGGAGTGACATTTGCACGGAGCCCTTCACTCTGTCTAACAGTACGTGGTGAGGCAGAAGTAGGATGTGACACTTGCACGGAGTGACATTTTCACGGAGTGACATTTGCACGGAGCCCTTTCCTCCGTCTAATAGTACGTGGTGAGGCAGAAGTAGGATGTGACACTTGCACGGAGTGACATTTGCACGGAGCCCTTCACTCTGTCTAACAGTACGTTGTGAGGCAGAAGTAGGATGGTGACATTTGCACGGAGCCCTTCACTCTTCTAACAGTACGTGTTGAGGCAGAAGTAGGATGGTGACATTTGCACGGAGCCCTTCACTCTGTCTAACAGTACTTGTTGAGGCAGAAGTAGGATGGTGACATTTGCACGGAGCCCTTCACTCTGTCTAACAGTACGTGTTGAGGCAGAAGTAGGATGGTGACATTTGCACGGAGTGACATTTGCACGGAGTGACACTTGCACGGAGTGACACTTGCACGGAGTCTCGACTTTTATATACTCTTGTTTTAATAGATATGCACAGTACTTCTCATAGCCTCAATTGAAGAGCTGGCCTTCCTCTTCGCTATAAATTGTTGAAATCATACCCCCTCTGTTTCCATCGCACCTTTTTTCTTTCACTACACTTTTTTCTCACTTCATTCGCCGCTTCATCCGGAATACAAACACGATTTTCCTCGCCTAAAACTATATTTCTTGTTATTCTTCCTTTACATTCACTTTTCTAGAAATATACGCACGCCAAAAAGTCATTTGAATTTTATTGGTATAGTCCACAATGTAGTAACGTCCGTCGTAAACCAACAAAGGCTTGGTGGTCTTGGTGAACTCCATAGCTGCAGAGCATATTATCATCAGTTCAACACGATACACTGGTTGTCATCAGGTATCAACTGTAGTTGTGAATTCTAAAGGCTTCTCTCTAGCTATTTATCTATCTATCTATCTATCTATCTATCCTTTTACCGGGTGGACCTTCCCCTGACCTGCTTCTGCTTTCCAGCCCTCCCTGATCCTCCGTGTAAGTGTCGCTGTTTGTAATTTGTATTTTAATGGAATGTTTGGCGTTCCGTGGAAATGTGAACACATTCCATCTCCGTGCAAGTGTCATAACTTCGAATTCTAATGAGCTTTGCGAGGTGGTGTTATTAAATCTAAACGTGACTTAAGACCAGTTTGGGGCCATCTCGAGAAATCAGCATCAAACACAAACGAAGTACCCTAGCGTACTTGTTATGGAGCGATCCTGTCAGCTCGGAGGCCCGTGTTCATTTCTCTCCCCTGGAGAACTTGTTTCTTTGAATGGTGCTCTCAAGCTGGTCTTAAGTCATGAGCAGATTTAGCAACACCATCCCGCAAAGCTCATCTCAATTCTTCCGCGAAGCGATCTGATTGGCTAAGTTCAACAGATGATAAAATGACAGTGGTCCGAGATATAGAATTTATTTTTTAAATATTTATCAGTCTGACCAACTTTCCAACGCTTACATACCCGGTTCACGTTATATCCGACCACCCTGTGTGTAGAGCACATCGCTCTTTATAAGCGAGCTCTTATTGCTCCTCAGATAAATACCGATCCAACTTGTCATCTAAAGGAAGGAAGTTGCTTGGTGCAAATGACAAGTGTCTCCACTTAACAACCTGGCGTCTCAACTTCTAATCGAGTTTCTGCTCTAGAGAGGAGAAGTTTGGAGTAGTAGAAGCAGGTTGTTACGTCTTGAGAAGTTAAAAAATTTGCGAGACCTCTCCCCGGATCTGTAAGCAACTCACCCCTGAGGAGTAATTGTGGGAAGCCTGTGGGTGTCTGGCGGTGACGAAATAGAAAACAGCAGTAGTAGAAGGAATACGTTGATGACTGTTCTCCCTGGAGTTCTTCTTCGAGCTACCTTCGTAATGTACAAGTGTTTCATCTCACCAATTGACCCATCTGCATGATGCTTTTTAAAATTAAACTTACGAAATGTAGGCTATACGTGCATGATGATGATGATCATTATTTTTTATTTAGTGCGTTTACCCTCCAGGTTTTGTTTCCCCCCGGACACAGCGAGGGATCACACCTCTACCGCCTCAAGGGCAGTGTCCTGAAGTGCGAAATATTTGTCGTGGGATACAACTGGGAAGGAGGACCAGCACATCGCCCAGGTGGCCTAACCTGCTAGTATGGACAGGGGCCTTGCGAGGGATGGGACGATTGGAAGCGATAGACAAGGTTGAGGGAAGGAAGCGGACGTGGCCTTGAGTTAGGTACCATTCCGGCATTTGCCTTCAGAAGAAGTGAAAAACCACGGGAAACTACTTCGAGGATGGCTGAGGTGGTAATAGAAACCCCTCTACTCAGCTGACCTCCTGAGGCTGAGTGAATCACGTTCCAGCCCTCGTACCACTTTTCAAATTTCGTGGCAGAACCGGGAATAGAACCCGGGGCCTCCATGGGTGGCAGCTATTCACACTATCCACTGCTCCATACAGGTGGACATTATTGTTATTATTATTATAAGGGGCGTAACATCTAGATCAGCAGATCCACTTATACATCGGAAGTAGGCCTATAGCATTTATATGAATTATTGTCTTGCTCCTTAGCTGAGCGGTCAGCGTCGAGACCTTCTGTTCGGAGGGTTTTGGGTTCAATTACCGGTCAGGTCGGGAAATTTAATTGAATCTGGCTAATTCCTCTGATTCGGATACAGGGTGTTCGTGTTTATCCAAACACTCTCACTTTCATACACACACAGCACACTACACCCCACAGAAATACGTCACAGTGAGTAGGTCCCACCACATAGGGTTCGTGTGAGGACAGGCATCCGGCCGAAAAAGATAGTCATGTCCTCATGTGTAGCACAGATCACACCCGTGACCCCACCAGGGTCCTGTAATATAGGAGAGGCGTACCTGCTGCCTCTTTGCCAGAGACTCTGAGCTCTCTTCTCGGCCCATTCAGGATTTACGACTGGAACATTGTCGGTTTATTCTCGCGAGTGCAACGGAGGAACTCTCTGATACAAGAGACTTCTTCGAAGTCGGTCGGAAGAGCCTAGAAAACTGTTTGAGTCACAGTGACCACGTGATACTTCAACGTCTGCAGGTCATCCATCTTGCTGGACAGAAGTCTTCTTGGCAGACAAAATATATGAACGAGCTACGTACACCACGTTGTTACATTTACTATATTATTATTAATAATACCGAGAGAGTTGGCCGTGCAATATGGGTCGCAGAACTGTGAGCTCACATTCGGGACATGGTGGATTCGAATTCCACCGTCGGTGCGCTGAGGATGATTTTTCGTGGTTTCACATATACAAACCTTAATTAAGTCCCCGGCCGCTGTCATCTCAATCCCATCCTTTTGAATCATTGCGTCACCGAAAACCTTCGACGTGTTAGCGCGACGTTAAATCATTAGCAAAATAAGAAAAGTCCTAGCAATATCTCGGGGTTGCCTAACCGAGGCCATAAGGCGTGCTCGGTTCAGTCGGAAGGTATTGGGTTCGATTTCCCGTTAGGATGTCGGTAAAAATGTATGAACTTTCCTTCACTTCTTGAGAGGTATAAGGCCCACGCGTTCACTCAGCCTACACTAAAAACGAGTACCAGATTAATTCCTGGGAGCAAAGGTGGCCAGACATAGAATTAGTCACTATACCACTTTGTGCCGAGCTCGTGGAAAGTAGAAGACCTTCACGGCCTAGGCGGAGAGCCCTGGTGTATGTCCTTCGAGTACGCCTTGTAGAGGACCTGCGTCGGTGAGGATGGGGCCCTACCCAAGAGGCATTCTAATGTTGAAAACAGAATAAACACGCAGTCCCAGAACCTGAGCAATTAACCAATGAAAGTTAAAATCCTTTGCTCAGCCGGGAATCGAACCCATGGCCAGTATGCTAACGATTTAGCCATGGAACGTGACTGTACGGAGATGGCTTTTGCTTTGCTTACGAGGAGACCCTCATAGGTTCAGGTCAACGATTTTATTGATGCTTTGAATATTAATAGCAGATGATAGGTATGACAAAATGTTGAAGTAATACAGCGTACTTTCTATGATTTACAAGAAAATAAAAATTGAAATTAAATGTTATCAGGCAATCGTATTATTATACTTCTACAGCCAGCTAGTTAGCTATTGGCTAGGGGTGTCTTTCTAGCCTGCGGGTGTGGAGGTTTGCTGCATTGCAATCGCGTCCGGATCGTGGAATAAATTTAGACATCTCGAACCTCCATTACTTGAATTTTCAGTATCTAGAAGTGACTTAAATTTCCCGGCCGTCTGTCCTATCATTCACGTGTATTTATTTCTCTATTACTCGGAATTTGGTTTCACGAATTCTTCGATTTGTCGAAGCAAACATTTCCTCCCTTGAAGCAAAAAATACTCTATAACTCGAATTTTGTGCAACATTAACTGTGCAATACGACATTTGCTGTTTGTGAGGAACAGTTAACAAGAAAAGAAAAGGTTACAGCGATTCTGGAAGCTAATAATACGGGAACCGAACAACTGAAACTTCTTTCTTTCTTTCTTTCTTAATCTGTTTACCCTCCAGGGTTGGTTTTTTCCTCGGACTCACCGAGGGATCCCACCTGTACAGCCTCAAGGGCAGTATCCTGGAGCTTCAGACTCTGGGTCGGGGGATAAATCTGGGGAGGATGACCAGTACCTCGCCCAGGTGGCCTCACCTGCTATGGTGAACAGGGGCCTAGGTAGGGATGGGAAGATTGGAAGGGATAGACAAGGAAGAGGGAAGGAAGCGGCCGTGGCCTTAAGTTATATACCATCCCGGAATTTGCCTGGAGGAGAATTGGGGAAACCACGGAAAACCACTTCGAGGATGGCTGAGGTGGGAATCGAATACACCTCTACTCAGGTGACCTCCAGAGGCTGAGTGGACCCCGTTCCAGCCCTCGTACCACTTTTCAAATTTCGTGGCAGAGCCGGGAATCGAACTCGGGTCTCCGGGGGTGGCAGCTAATCACACTAACCACTACACCACAGAGGCGGACACTAAAACTTCTAGTGATTGGAAAATCGACGAAGCCTTGCTGTTTTTTGGGTGGGAATTCATTACCGGTTACGTACGAAAGCAAACCCCCGAAGTCGCGGATGACAAGCCAAATTTACGAATCTCGGCTGCGCGGTATTGACGAGGAGCTTCAACATGAAGGGAGGAAAGGTTAACCGTAACAAACAGAAGAGAATGACGAATTTTTCCAAAGGTATTAACGGAGGTATGTTCCTTGTTTCACTACTGTATGTACTGTATCATGTCTTACTATAATAAGGGTTATACATTATAATTAAAGTGATGCCGTAAAATAGAGTTTGACGGGCGAGTTGGCCGTGCGCTTAGAGACGCGCGGCTGTGAGCTTGCATCCGGGAGATAGTAGGTTCGAATCCCACTATCGCAGCCCTGAAAATGGTTTTCCGTGGTTTCCCATTTTCACACCAGGCAAATGCTGGGGCTGTACCTTAATTAAGGCCACGGCCGCTTCCTTCCAACTCCTAGGCCTTTCCTATCCCATCGTCGCCATAAGACCTATCTGTGTCGGCGCGACGTAAAGCCTGGTGGCCATGATCGTTAAGGCGCTGAAGTCTAAAACGGTCTAACACCGAGGTTAGCCGGTTCGAGTCCCGTTGGTCGAAAAAATTTTCACCATCAGAATGTTGGCCGGCAGGGTAGGGGAGGTGGTGGTATACAATTTCTAATCACTAGATTGCGTGCCAAAAGCCTGGATTAAATTCCAAACCTCTCCGCAGTGCTCATATGGAGTGAGGGCATATGACGCTGTTGATGGTGATTCGTCCGTCGGATGGGGACGTTAAGCCTTGAGCAGACCCCTTGGTGCTATTCGACAGGAGTAGGCTATGTGCCGGCACCGGGTTTCACCCTCTCCCTACTATCATATATCACGTCATTCATTTCATCTCTCATTAACTCCTCTGATGAGGTTGACGTCAGGAAGGGCATCCGGTCATAAAAAACCGCCACGACAAATTCATCTCACCTCATACCCGACCCCGTAGGGAAACGGGACAAGGGCTGGACAAACAAACAAACATAACTGTTAAAAATAATGTATTCAGTATAAGCCCGTAGATACATTTGATTCAATTATATGCAATACATGATCAAAACGGTATTCTCTATATCTCGAAATTTCGATAACTCGAAATAAAATTTCACTCTCGAGATGTTTCGAGATATCGAGGTTCCACTGTATATCTTATGGCTTGAGGTCATCTGAAAATTTGTATAACGTGACACCTCAAAATGTGTGACGGAAGTGTAACCATAGCAACCGTGCAGGCGTCCATCTGAAATTAGCAGCCGTTGATGGATGGCCACGACCGGGGGACACGTTCAGGATCATGTGATTTTCGCGAAGGGAAAAGTGGTTTATTTTTACACAATGTGCTGGAAGGTCCGACCATCGGCATCTCTAAGGATTCATTGTTTGTCGTTCATGTTCGAAAACTCCCGGCGTGTCACAAAGGATTCCAACGGCTGCAGCTATTTATTTCAAATCCCTTCACTTCTTTGTACGTATACGCGGAAATGAAATGTATACCAGACTTTCTTCAATGATTTCAAAACCAAAAAATCTACAAAAGTACAAACACTGTCTTGAAAAGAGGAACTTGGAAAAGTTTTTGACTACCTGAATAGATTTCAAGGGCTTACGACGTAATAGTGAGAACGTGCTGTGATTCCAATGCAAAAAGGAGTGTTTCAGTTGGCCATGAGTTTCCAGAGTAAACAACCATACGTTACCAGTGTAATAACAGGCAGTGATATCAATGAAAACGGAAGTACTGTATTATACTTTTGTCGGCCGTGAATTCCTGGAATAAACTAGTATATTTTGGGACTATTTCTAAGAACATTCATGACGTGCCGTGATGCCAGTGCAATTGGGTAGTCAGCCGCGAGCTAAGGGGAGAACGTTTGTGACGTTTTCTAAGAGCATTAGTAGCAGGCTTTGGTAGTAGAATGGCAGTTCAGTAAGCCGTAAGCTTCAGGAGTAAGCGAACTTTCCTGGTGGTTTCAATTCGTGTGTAGTTTCTAAGTTGTTGTCATAGTGTAAGGGGAAAAGTAAAATATTTAGTGTTTGTGTCAGGAAATACGACGACTTTAAAGCGTCCAACTTACTGAATATCCATTCTTCGTGCTATACAAGTGAATTTGAACAGGACACTGATGAAGTGTAACAGCAGTCGAATGAGAGTACAGGTTATCATGATAGCAACTTATTTTTCTACATGATCAAGATTACTTCACGTGAAAGGTAAGAACTTTTATTGATCGTTCTCATAAATATATTATTGTAATACTTCTTTCTCGTTCTCAGCTTGTTGGGTTTTGGATCCTCCGACTGATCCAAACATTTTAATCTATTTATTTATTTATTTATTTATTTACTGCTCGCTGCAGGATGTCTAATCCCAATTACAATGGACATTGTTTACATGTGTTTAATTTTCAATGTTTCAAATCATTCTTAACATAATATCTAAACTATTTTAATATTGTATTTACAATGAGAAGGAAACAGTATTTCATTTCTAAACCTTACAAGAAACAAGTAGATAAAAACATAATTTCGTGTCCAAATTAGTCTAAATACCTAATATCTGAACGATATTGTATTTACAATGAGAAATAAACAATATTTCATACCCAATTCACTCTTTACAAGAATGAGTAAAATAAGAAAACAACCGTAATTTCATATCTGAACCATTATTT
This sequence comes from Anabrus simplex, assembly GCF_040414725.1. NCBI lineage: Eukaryota > Metazoa > Arthropoda > Insecta > Orthoptera > Tettigoniidae > Anabrus > Anabrus simplex. The sequence goes on along the minus strand of NC_090272.1, from coordinate 128,394,859 downwards.
TCTTCTAGTTCTAACACTTATGATTATATTTATGGGGTAGAGCTTAATGTAGAAGGTTTGTAGCACATTTTGTAGTTCATAGCCTGTAGAGTGGATAATTTTTTTGAGCGGTTGTTCTGACTTCATTATTCTGATATGTTACATTTGTCCTCGCATTAAAGCGGGTCACATGAAAGCTCAAGAGGCATAAAAAGTCTGGGTTGTCATTACTAGAATTTGCAGTTTTGTACAGAAACTCCATGTCATCTTCTTGTCTCCCTGATCCTGTGCCGTAGATCGAGGTGATTGTAGACCAACACCTTGACCTCATATTTTACAGGCTGGGGTAAGCATTTCCGAACGTCTTGCATCCATCATGGTAGTTGTATGCAGTAGCACTTGTCGGACAGAGCAATGCCCTGTCCGAAAATAAAACCAAGTGGGACTATGGAATTAAGGGTAGATTAATCAAATCAATCAAAGGCATTTTTGTTGGCAATTGGGTTGCAGTGAGAATTGATGGTAGAATGAGTTCTTGGTTCAGAGTACTTACAGGGGTTAGACAAGGCTGTAATCTTCCACCTACCGAGCTCGATACCTGCAGTCGCTTAAGTGCGGCCAGTATCCAGTAATCGGGAGATAGTGGGTTCGAGTCCCACTGTCGGCAGCCCTGAAGATGGTTTTCCGTGGTTTCCCATTCTCACACCAGGCAAATGCCGGGGCTGTACCATAATTAAGGCCACGGCCGCTTCCTTCCAACTCCTAGGCCTTTCCTATCCCATCGTCGCCATAAGACCTATCTGTGTCATTGCGACGTAAAGCAAAAAAAAAAAAAGAAAAAGAAAAAAATCTTTCACCTTTGCTGTTCGCAGTTTACATGGATCATCTGCTGAAAGGTATAAAGAGGCAGGGAGGGATTCAGTTAGGTGGAAATGTAGTAAGCAGTCTGGTCTATGCTGACGACTTGGTCTTAATGGCAGACTGTCCCGAAAGCCTGCAGTCTAATATCTTGGAATTTGGAAATAGGTGCAATGAGTATAGTATGAAAATTAGCTTCTCGAAGACTAAATTGATGTCAGTAGGAAATTCAACAGAATGGAATGTCAGATTGGTGTTGCAAAGTTGGAACAGGTAGGTAATTTTAAGTACTGTATTTAGGTTGTGTGTTCTCCCAGGATGGTAATATAGCGAGAATGAATCAAGGTGTAGTACAGCTAATGTCATGAGCTCGCAGTTGCGATCAACAGTATTCTGTAAGAAGGAAGTCAGCTCCCGGACGAAACTATCTTTACTTCGGTCTGTTTCAGACCAACTTTGCTTTACGGGAGCGAAAGCTGGGTGGGCTCAGGATATCTTACTCATAAGTTAGAAGTAACAGACATGAAAGTGGCGAGAATGATTGCTGGTACAAACAGGTGGGAACAATGGCAGGAGGTATTCGAAACGAGGAGATAAAAGCTAATTTAGGAATGAACTCAGTGGATGAAGCTGTACGCACAAACCGGCTTCGGTGGTGGGGCCTTGTGAGAAGAATGGAGGAGGATAGGTTACCTAGGAGAATAATGGACTCGGTTATGGTGGGTAAGAGGAGTGGAGGGAGACCAAGACAACGATGGTTAGACTCAGTTTCTAACGATTTTAAGATAAGAGGTATGGAACTATACGAGGCCACATAACTAGTGACAAATAGAGGATTGTGGCGGCGTAAATTCAATTCAAAGAGGCTTGCAGATTGAACGCTGAAAGGCATAACAGTCTATAATCATAATGTAATGCATGTATGTATGGTAACACCTGGAGTTTGTTCTTCCGTACTCCAAGCCATTGGGAATATTCTCTTCCTCTTTAGAAACCGTTGACCGGTAGGACCATCTTGAGGAAGAAAGTTGCGGGGTTGAGGGATGATCCAGAGAAAGAACCTGCAAAACCGCGGAGCATCTCGGCGGAAGAACGGCTGAAAACGAGCGTGGGGTGGAAAAACTTAGGTTATTGTGTAGACAAAAAGGCCTAAGCCTGAGAAGGAGACGCAGATAGTTTGTGTAACCGTAGTCGATAGCTGGCTGTATCAGTGTAAATGAACATTATTGTATAAATTTGGAATGTGGGCGTTTGCATGGGATCACGTAACAGCTGATGATATTCATGGGTTATGTATTCTATAATAGTAAAACGAGAGCTCCACAATACTCTATATTTAGAGAAAATCTGGAACTAGAGTTGTACGAATTTATTTTGATTATCTAGAGAGCGAAACTAACATAGGCCATACAGCTTTGAACTCCCATCTGGGAGATAGTGGGGTTCGAATCCCACTGTCGGCAGCCCTGAAGATGGTTTTCTGTGGTTTCCCATTTTCACACCAGGCAAATGCGGGGGCTGTACTTTAATTAAGGCCACGGCCGCTTCCTTCCCACTCCTAGGCCTTTCGTATCCTATCTTCGCCATAAGACCTATCTGTGTCGGTGCGACGTAAAGCCACTAGCAAAAAAAAGAGTGGAGAGAAGTGAGGACTTCAATAAGTTCCACATTTCTTTACTTTCACTGTCCATCCACGAAGGATTTTGCTGTCAATCTTATCGGCTACTTTTAACCCAGCTTTCCCAGTCATTCCGAGGCACTCACTTGTATTAGATAGGCCTACTATATTTTGATCACTGTGCTGTAGGGCCTGAACAGCCTTGAAATTGCCTTCTTGTATAGACTGTATATTCTACTGAAAGGAGTGACCATATTTTCATGCCTGTTGATGATGGCTTCCGTTTCATTAGTTTTAATCAGGACCAACTAGCGTCAACTGAGTGCGAAACAATTTCGGAGCCTTTTAGCTTCCGGCTGTTGAGGATCGAGAGCAGCTGAGCGAGCAGGGAGGGGAAGTGCATGACGTAATACGTACTGAAGGCCAGTGGCGGATACAAGTTATTCTCACACCACACTGCTTTTCAAGCCTATATTTTCTTTCAATAAATGACATATGCCAACACTGTAATAATGCTATTTGATGTACGTCCCACTAACTACTTTCACGGTTTCCGGAGACGCCGAGGTGCCGGAATTTAGTCCCGCAGGAGTTCTTTTACGTGCCAGTAAATCTACCGACACGAGGCTGACGTATTTGAGCACCCTTAAATACCACCGGACCGAGCCGGAATCGTAGCTGCCAAGTTGGGGGAAGAAGGCCAGCGCCTCAATCGTCTGAGCCACTCAGCCCGGCAAAAAACTAAAATTACTTAATTGTGAACAGTTATTTATACAGGACACCTGCTGTATTTTCCCTTTGTCGGTGAATAATTGACTTGCCCAGTTATACTGTATATCTGTATCTTGTTTGTCCCACTTGATACACGCTCCAAATAATAATAATAATAATAATAATAATAATAATAATAATAATAATAATAATAATAATAATAATAATAATAATGATGATGATGATGAAAATCCACAGCCTGTTTCCAGTCATTCGATCGGGTCAGGAATGGAATGAATGAAGCCCCCATCTCGCGGCAAGGATAGGAATTGTGCCGGTTGCCGATGCGCGTCGCACTCCTCTGGGACAATGATTAATGAATGAGAGATGACATGAAATGATATTGGAGAGTGTTGCTGGAATGAAATATAACAGGGAAAACTGGAGTACCTGGAGAAAAACCTGTCCCGCCTCCGCTTTGTCCAGCACAAATCTTACATGGAGTGACCGGTATTTGAACCACGGAACTCAGCGGTGATATGTCGGCGCGCTGCCCCCTGAGCCACGGAGGCTCTAATAATAATAATAATAATAATAATAATAATAATAATAATTGTTGTACATATGGTAACATATAAGTGCCGTTACTGCACGTGCCGTCGGTCTCTCGAGCAGCTACTAGACGACGTCTGATCTGAACAATATCTCACCGACGTTGATGAAACTGGCTACTCCTTCACTCTTACCATGCACTCATTTTAAATTATTGAAGGCAGTTTTGATATTTGCCTAAGATGTTAGCCGTACTGAACTATTATTGGATTAAGAATAGATTCCTTTTCTTTTTCTACCGATTTTTCCACACATGTGGGGTCGCGGGTGCGAACTGTGTTGCACATGACCCTGTTTTACGGACGAATGCCCTTCTTGACGCCAACCTATGTGGAGGGTTGTGATCACTATTGCGTATTTCTGTGGTGGTTGTTAGTGAGGTGCGTTGTCGCGATATGAAGAGGAGAGTGTTTGGACAAACACATACACCCAGTCCCGAGCCAGGTGTATTAATTAGACGCGATTAAAACCCCCGATATGACCGGGAATCGAACCCAGCACACTCTTAACCGAAGGCCTCAACGTTGACCGTACAGCCAATGAGTCAGAAATTAAGTGTAGATGAATAAAAGCAATAAAAGTATCTTGATAATTGGGTTACAATAAGAATTGATGGTAGAGTGCGTTCTTGGGTCAAGATACTTACAGGAGTTAGACAAGGCTGTGATCTTTCGCTTTCGATATTCATAGTTCACATGGATCATATACTGAAAGATATAAAGTGGCAGGGAGGAATTCAGTTAAGTAAAAATACTGTAAGCCGTTTCACTATCTTTGAATATGAAAATAGGTTCAGTGGGTATGATATACATATTAACATTTCCGGGACTAAAGTGATGTCACTAGGGAAGAAATCTAAGGGGATTGATTGCCAGGTCAGGAATACAAAATTCGAAGAGGTGGATCATTTCAAATATTTAGGATGTATGTTCTCCCATGATGGTAGAATAGGAAGCGAGATCGAATCAAGGTCCAGCAAAACTTAGTTGTAATCAACAGTATTCTGTAAAAAAGGTTAATTCCTCGGACAAAACAATCTTTACACCGGTCTGCTTCCAGACCAACTTTGCTGTACGAGAGCGAAAGCTGGGTGGACTCAAAATATCTGATTCATAAGTTAGATTTAAGACATGAAAGTAGCGAGAATGATCGCTTGTACAAACAGGTGGGAACAATGTCAGGACGATACTCGGAATGAGGAGATACCGACTAAGTTAGGAATGAATTCGATTGATGAAGCGGTACGCATAAATCAACTTCGGTGGTATGAAATGGGTCTACGCCGAACCCGTCCTGGGATATCCCGGCACTAAAAGGCATACGACATTTCATTTTATTATTATTATTATAATTATTATTACTATTATTATTATTATTATTATTATTATTATTCCACCGAGCGAGTTGTTCGTCGTGTGGTGAGGGTCGTGCAGCTGTGAGCTTGCATTCGGAAGGTAGTGGGTTCGAACCCCACCGTCGGCAGCCGTCAAGATGGTTTTACGTGGTTTCCCATTTTCACACCAGGCAGGTGTACCTTCATTAAGGCCATGGCCACTAGCTTTCCAATCCTAGCCCTTTACGATCCTTGCGTCTCCGAAAACCTTAGGTGTGCTAGAGCGACTTTAAAGAAGTAGGTACCGGGCGAGTTGGCCGTGCGCGTAGAGGCGCGCGGCTGTAAGCTTGCATCCGGGAGATAGTAGGTTCGAATCCCACTATCGCCAGCCCTGAAGATGGTTTTCCGTGGTTTCCCATTTTCACACCAGGCAAATGCTGGGGCTGTACCTTAATTAAGGCCACGGCCGCTTCCTTCCAACTCCTAGGCCTTTCCTATCCCATCGTCGCCATAAGACCTATCTGTGTCGGTGCGACGTAAAGCCCCTAGCAAAAAAAAAAAAAAAAAAAAGAAGTAGGTGTCAGTATTATTCCAAGCGGTCATGGCCTTCAGAAAGTTAACATTCTCAATAGCAGAAAATTCCTTTGTCTGAATTAGGATATAAATCCATCCGCTGTCGATATTATGCTCGGTGCTATGAATTTCTTTTAGGAGTTTTCATGAACATTTTACGAATGGTTCGTTCAAGGTTTAGTCTAGTGGTATCTGAAAGTGCTCATGTACTTCACAGTCGTGTCGGTAGATTTACCGGTACGTAAAGTAATTCCGGCACGTCGACATATTCCATAACAAATGTCATTATTACTGTCTTAGTATGCAAGGAGTTATGGAATTTCGTTTGACATAAAACTTAAGCCTGTTCTTACTTCGCACCACAAAGTGATACCTTTAGAAGCGAAGTTTTGGTAGCACCCGGTGGAGCGCTCCCCGTTCAAGTCAAGCCGTAGGAAAAGACTTCCACCATCCCTGTCGAAAATCGGATTAGCACGTGCGAACAAGCTGCAAGATTTCCGTTCACACGCAAATCCTCTGTTTGCTTGTAAAGAGTATTGCTTGCACAAATGGCTCTGATTCCTGATTTCGATTGTCACATGTTACTTTATATTGGAGAGATTTATTTAATTCCATAAAATTTAGTTGATGAAAAGAAAATGCCGCAACATGTTGAATTTACTTAAAGTTGGCATAAAGGGAGATGATGGCTGAAAATGTTGAAAAAGTACATTTAAAAATACCTTTATACGAAATATCTTTGCTTTGAGAACACAAATTTAATTCCTGAAACAAAATGATGAATTAATTAATCTAAACATCGAGGTTTGCAAGAGCCATACTTCTCTTATGTGAAATGTTATTTCTTCCATTTCATATTCAAAAGATTTTTGACAGGTGACCCGTAGAAAATTCAGTATGGCTGTAATGTTTACGCATTTGATTTGTGTTCATCGATCCGAGTAATAGGTGGGAGTCACTGTTTGTTGGTGTGTAGTCTTCAGTTTATTTATGGATATTTGATCATCGTTTTTTGTGAAAATAGTGACATATTCCTACAGAATTTTCACTAAGGTGAAATTATTGTAAGTTAGATGGCAAGGCTTGGTAAAGTGTTTTAGAAATTAAGACAAAACTACAGAATTCAAAAATACATTTGTCACTTGCTGAGTGAAGCAATTTGGTCATCTTGCCGTTGCGAAGGGAAGGTTGAATATCTCCCATAAGTGTGCTTTCCCTCTTCCTCTACAATTCCATTTCATCTTTCTCCCTTTCCTTTTGTCGTCTACAATTTTCAGAGCATAGGTACTTTGGTCATCTGACGGGAATGCGGTATAAGAGGTGGCGCGCATGCGCCCTCCTCAAGTCTCAAGGCCTGACAATATAGGTTCTATCCGCGGTAACTCTTGCGAATTGAGGTGCTGTCGTGGGGTTTCAAAGTGGTAGTGCAATCGTGCTTTAATTACACATTTACTGAAAGAACTGCATAATGAACAGCTTGGTAAGGAATATGCACTGATTGAGAGAGCTCGCATTGCCTGTCACGACTGATGTTTGCAGTTAAGAGCGTAGTATCTGTAACTCGTGGCGTACCTACAAGCTGCCGCGACTTCTCGCCAGTATACCGGCGAGTTCACCACCCCTTGCGATCTACTTTTTCGCAACCCGTCGCGTTTAATCAGTTCTAAAGTACATCGGCCCCTCTCTTCTAAACCGGCGTAATGTAGCGAGATGTGTGGCTACGTGCTAGAAAACAATAAGAATAGTGAGCGCCACTATTCATTCATTCTAAGTATTCGGAATGATCTCGTAAGACGAACACAGGTTCGAATCGAAGAACATGTACCTTACAACAGGAGGTGCACACACAATAGTTGGCCGTGCGGTGAGGGGCGCACAGCTGTGAGCTTGCATCCGGGAGATAGTGGGCTCGAACCCCACTGCCGACAGCCCTGAAGATGGTTTTCCGTGGTTTCCCGTTTTCACGCCAGCTGTACCTTAAGGCCACGGCCGCTTCCTTTCTACTCCTAGGCCTTTCGGTGCGACGTAAAGAAAATAAAAACACAATAAAGTCGTCAGTACCAATAGGGGACGTCAAACAGCTCCACCCACTGTGTTCTCCGACTCGTTGGCTGTCGGCGTACTGGCCTTCGGTTCAGAGGGACCCGGGTTCGATTCCCGGCCGGGTCGGGGATTTTAATCTTCATTGGTTAATTACACTGGCGCCGGGCTGAGTGGCTCAGACGGTTAAGGCGCTGGCCTTCTAACCCCATCTTGGCAGGTTCGATCCTGGCTCAGTCCGGTGGTATTTGAAGGTGCTCAAATACGACAGCCCCGTGTCGGTAGATTTACTGGCACGTAAAAGAACTCCTGCGGGACTAAATTCCGGCACCTCGGCGTCTCCGAAGACCTCGAAAAGCAGTTAGTGGGACGTAAAACAAATAACATTATTATTATTATTATTATTATTATTATTATTATTATTATTAATTACACTGGTCCGGGGGCTGGGTGTTTGTGCTGTCCTCAACATCCCTGCAACTCACACACCACACATAACACTATCCTCCACCACAATAATACGCACTTACCTACACATGGTAGATGCCGCCCACCTTCATCGGAGGGTCTGCCTTACAAGGGCTGCACTCGGCTAGAAATAGCCACACGAAATTATTATTACCCACTGTGTTAAATCTATTGTGAACATGTGCGTACAATTTAATTTGTCTACCTCAAATATTGCAAAATTTACGGCAATTTCAGAGTTTCACAGTTATTCAACCATCGTCTCTCTTTAAATATTTAATGAAAGACAACAATGATTTGATATGAAGCCTAAGGAAGGTAACTATCGGCCAAAGGATGGGCACCAGTCCTCGAAACAACTGACATGGCCACAGAGCGAGAGTTCAGAGGGTTGTTATTACCAGCGGGCACGACAATGCAGAGGAGGTGGGATTCTTGCAGAGCTGTCATGTCTAATACAAGCAACAGTGTCGTAAACCGGCGATTCAGTACATAGTTCAATACCATTCCGGAAAAATATAATTTTCTCAGTGTATAGAGTGCAATAAAATATGGTCCGTTAAGAATTACAAGAAGGACTTTGCAAACATATAATGGCAGGTTATCAGGTCCTTGAAACTTAAATCACTACACAGAGAGGTAGCAAGTTTTAGTACTCACTAAATTTATTGAACTACTATTTACAGTTTCACTTACGTTTGAGTTTTCCCCTCGACACAGCTTTTACTCACGATCGTGGTCAGTAATACTGCACACTGGCGCGTCGAACTCCCATTCTCAACACGGCTTCTCGCAGTGCAGTGTCCTTAGTTCACAACTAACAAGGCTCATTACATTCCGGACCCAGCGAGTTGTCCTTGTGGTTAGGGTCACGTAGCTGTGAGTTTGCATTCGGGAGGTGGTGGGTTCGAATCTCACCATCGACAGCCCTGAAGATGGTTTTCCGTTGTTTCCCATTTTCGTACCAGGCAAATGTTGGAGCTATACCTTAATTAAGGCCACGGACGCTTCCTTCCCGATCGTATCCCTTTCCCATCCTTGCGTCACAGAAAACCTTCGCTGTGTTATTGCGACGTTAAACCACCAGCAATGAAACGAAACAAAACGAGGGAGACGGACTCATTCCCGAAGAATGACATGTCACGGACTTGCAACCGTCTGCTTACGTTCACTCTTGCGATGATCGCAACACGGACCTGGTCTTGCCGGGCTCTTTATATAGGCCCGCGGAAGATTATCTTAGTTTGCACTTCCAGATCATTCTGCGAGCATTTTTCATGGAAATATCATGGCGTCATCAAATAGACAATACTCCAGCTACTCATTGTTCACGTCTTTTCAGTATTACTGTATGCATCAGAAACGTGGATAATAAAAGAATGAATGCATATCATCAATGAGAGGATCTTATATTAATTTGACAAAGTAATAAGAAGAAACAACTTTAAACTCTTGGTGATAGAAGGGCAAATTAAGTAGTAAGAGACTCAGCAGCCGAATTTCTATACGCTGGTCAACACAGATTTGCCGAATAATAGGCAACAGTTTGCAGTCCAGTCAGTAAAGAGCATAATAACTGAAGGATGATTGTGTCGCAGGCGAGTCACCACACCTCTGACAAGAGGGACCGAAAGTGAAGAGAGAAGACTGGGAGAAGGTTGCGACCCCGGCTTCAGTTAAGTTATAACACCAATAATACCCCGTGTGAAAATAAGAAACCACGGAAACCAGCTTCAAGGCTTCCGACAGTGGGATTCGAAATCACCATCTCCAGAATGGAAGCTCATAGTCACACAACTCATGCCACGACGTCACTACGCTACGTAACAATATTTAATTTTCCTTTTTTTAAATATATCTATCTCAGACATAGACAGGTGTTAGGGCGACGATGGAATGTGATAGGGCTAGGGGCGTGAAGGAAGCGACCGCGGTCTTTATTAAGATAAGCCCCAGCAGTTACCGGGTGTGCAAATGGGAAACCAAACAATATTTATATTCACCATCATGTTACGTAAGTCTTGGCAAAATAATGATTTTATACCTGACCAACTTTACATATTTCAGGCCCCTCCTTTCATTAATGTTCAGTGTATTTCTTGTGCATGTTACAGTTCCCATGCTTTCCTAGAATACGTGTTTATCTTTCTTTTAGTTCAGTTATCATGTTAGCATCGTTTCTGCCCACATTATTACTGCTTTATGCAAAAATTACGCACAGTCTGTGTATAACACGCACTGAAGCACTGTATTATTACAATAGAAACGTGCGTGAAACAACCGTCCATTAACTTTCTCAGTTTGATGGAGCGGGAGAACAGAATATACATTTCCATTTACAAACTTGGGTGTACTCGCAACGCAAATCAACCTCACTTCATTCGTAAGTTATGTCAGTGTGGAGATTACCGGTTTATAACAGCACAATCGTAAAGTAATAGCAACTGTTATAGTCAATATACTGCACTGAGTTCGCATTTGAGATCTGCTGTATTTTAGCATGGATACGTCTTTAACTTTATTCCTGTACTAGGATGTCATTCCAGAAAGTCAAGCGACACTTTCTCAGACGAGATTTTCCACGACCCTTAATTTACAAACTTTAGAACATTTTCCAGTAAAATAAAACAGTGATTGACAGACGAAGAATCGGTAAATGCAACTTTACCTTATGTTGGAACAGTTAATGTCATGTAGAGAGACTCGGGAGAGGGGAATTTGAGGCACAAATTGGAGGGTCGCGCGGCAGCCTAGGCAGTGTTACTGGAGAATGCGGGGAGATATAATGTTCGCAGTGGCGTCAAACGATTTGTAATGTACCAGGCTAAAATCGCAATTAAAATTACATGAGAATTGTCATTTCAAATGGTGCTATTTCCACTTCAAAAAATTAGTATTTTGCCCACAAGCATTACAGTAGTTGAATGCCAGGAGCAATCCAGACCAGAAAGATGTAATTCTTCCAGAGTTGTACCATAACCAATCATGGGTACGTACCATATGCTTTTTTACACGTTTCTTGCGTATTCCCTCAACGTTCTTATAGTGGAAATTACACCTTTAGAAGAGGCGCTCCTCAAATATAATCTCTTGCCCTCGTCCGAGGTGGTGCAGCTCTTTATTAGGCACATCCCCAATGAAGGTGAGCTCCAGTTACCGTTTTAACCACATATAAGCCCTCTAGTCATTCTTACATCTCTGACAGTACCAGGAATCGAACCTGAGCCTCCGAGAATGGCAGCTAATAGCGCTAACCGTTACGCTACGGAGGCGTACAATTAAACAATAATCACCAGTCGCTGAACTGGAGATATTCGCGAGTGCAAAGAGAAAATTCGAGGTGGAAGAATGAAGAAATTTACTCACGTATAATAGTCAAGTAGTCCGCCTCTGTGGTGTAGTGGTTAGCGTGATTAGCTGCCACCCCCGGAGGCCCGGGTTCGATTCCCGGCTCTGCCACGAAATTTGAAAAGTGGTACGAGGGCTGGAACGGGGTCCACTCAGCCTCGGGAGGTCAACTGAGTAGAGGCGGGTTCGATTCCCACCTCAGCCATCCTGGAAGTGGTTTTCCGTGGTTTCCCACTTCTCCTCCAGGCGAATGCCGGGATGGTACCTAACTTAAGGCCACGGCCGCTTCCTTTCCTCTTCCTTGCCTATCCCTTCCAATCTTCCCATCCCTCCACAAGGCCCCTGTTCAGCATAGCAGGTGAGGCCGCCTGGGCGAGGTACTGGTCATACTTCCCAGTTGTATCCCCGACCACGAGTCTGAAGCTCCAGGACACTGCCCTTGAGGCGGTAGAGGTGGGATCCCTCGCTCAGTCCGAGGGAAAAACCGAACCTGGAGGGTAAACAGATGATGATGATGATGATAATAGTCAAGTATCATATCATTTATAATACGTTGGAAGTATAAGTACTATATAAATGGCATAAAGTTGACAGCAATATTCCTTCCAAATATTAGATGAATATATGTATTGCCTAAAATCGTCGATGAGGTAGTTGGGATGTTTGTGAACTCTGACGATGACCAATTTATGAAGCTTAACTCCAATCTCCCATATATTATCTTCAGTTCAAAAGCAGAATTTTCTATTTACACATGCGAACTAGATGTTGTGTGAAGCTTTCATTGATATCAACAGCATTGCGCTTTTCCGACCTCGAAGTGGGATAGGTCCCTCATCAGCCGACAATGTCGAAATATGCACCACAAGAAACTGAGCGTTTACGGTACAATGTACCGCTATTGCTGTTATGTTCGAAGCAGTTCGTAGAAAGTTGCTGCTATACCCTGGGCGTTTGGATCGTTAACCCTAACAATACCACGATCAGTTCTGTTGTACGCATTACCAACAGCGATGCTTTGGAGAACCCATAGAGAAAACTTCAATTTAGCTTCACTTATACGAGTTATCTGATATTCTATATGAATACATCAACCAGTTGAAAAAGCACTACTTTCTTGTCTGTGAATTCCATCAGTGTCATTTCGCGACGTTCTCACACTTGCGATTGCTTATGTATGGCATTCGCATGTTGTTTTGCCCTTCAGAATACTTTTCCTGGTACAAATTAATATTATTTGCTTTACGTCCCAGTAACTACTTTTACGGTTTTCGGAGGTTTCTGGAACAGTATAGCTACAATGTTGTCTTCAAGAACGTCGTTCTGCAATTCACTTGTAGCATGTTCCCAAGGCCTCCACGTTTTGATTTATAAATACACACGTAAAATCAACTGAATGTCACAACAGTCCCTTTGCCTCGGCTTGACAGAGAGATACATTACCTCTGCTCTGCATGCAAAATATATCTGATAAGTCGATTACTTGTTTATGGACAACAGCGGCCTTTTTTGTTGGCTTCCCTTTCATGTTACAGGCTAACGCTATAAACGAAGGGACTTTAGACTGTGTGTTTTATACACGACGTGTAGAAGAGAAAATGTATTACCGAGCTTGATAGCTGAAGTCGCTTAAGTGCGGCCAGTATCCAGTAATCGGGAGATAGTGGGTTCGAGCCCCACTGTCGGCAGCCCTGAAGATGGTTTTCCGTGGTTTCCCATTTTCACACCAGGCAAATGCCGGGGCTGTACCTTAATTAAGGCCGCGGCCGCTTCCTTACACTTCCTAGGCCTTTCCTCTCCAATCGTCGCCATAATACATATCTGTGTCGGCGCGACGTAAAAAAAAAGAAAATGTATTGTCAAATAGAGCGACAATTTACTTAATATATAATAACTTATACCCTCTACTTTCCGACGGTCGACTTATGTGGACCTCGGTTGTGAGCTAATTTCTCGTGGGTTTTAATGCGGAATTTGTTGCGTAGCGACCGCAGTCCTCGTCTGTGGACCTCTCAGTTCACCTTGTTGCCACAGGAACACTGCAGTACTCATAACTGTCATGTTAGGTTTAAATGTAAAGAGCGGTGCGCGGGAAGATGGCTTCCTCCCATCATGCTAAATGTAAGTACACATTTTCCAGTAAATAACTGAGGATTTTGCTAAGCTGATTTTTTTCAGTGTTTTGTAGCATTTTAAAAGTCTAAGAATGAATTCAGTTTATCAATATAGTTAAGTAGTACTGATATTTATCGCATGTGATGGTCCTCATACGTGGACTTCAGTTCAGTAGTATATTATTTTTTTCTATAGGTTTTATATGGGAGTGATAAGTAATAGCATCACCTGTGAAGCATGGAACGCCTACACGCGGTAAATGGAATGTTAGTGAAGTTGCCGAATGTTGCAGGGGTTGCAGACTAACCGGGAGCTCTATTTGTTGAAACGCCACGTGGGGGCTCTCTGCATTACTTAGAGCACAAACAACTTTAGTGTGTAAATTGGAGCTATGCAGAACGATGTGCAGACTACTTCAGACTCAATTATAAGAAATAGGTCTCGCTGTCTAGATTTGTTCAAATTTACTGTTCGAGCACTCTGATCAATGAATGTTTGAAAGAACCAAACTTGATAAGACGCTGAATTTCACTTAACAAATAAGTCTAATGAAATGTCCATGCTGCCTGATTCACATCGGCTCTTCTGTAGCCTTCTTCTTTGCACCATCACTGCATATAATACTCGCAACGCGCTCACGTGATTCAGAACGAGGCAACAACTGGAAGTTTGATAACCCACTGAGCGACTGAGCAATTCAGTGAACTGGTGTACCGAGCCTGTCATTTCGGATTGACACACACATAACTCACTGTTTCAAATATCGCCCACTTTGATCGAGCATCATTGGGTCTGGTTAGAGTCTCTCTCTCTCTCCCTGTAGGTTCTAGCAGCAGGCTCGTTCTTTGACCAAACGAACTGAATACTAGAAATGGAGGGGTATAATCTCATGGAATGAGCTCAGACTTGCTCATTGCACGGCTCTAGTGTAAAAATTAAGCCTAGTCAAAAGCGTTACAATGGAACGACCACGTTGTATTAATGACAACATTATGGCAATGCTGCTTATATTTGGAAGGTATCATCGTAATGAATGAAAAGCAGCTGCGCTATTCACAGCAACATCCAGACAGACTATATCCATTCCGCAGTATGTTCCGGAATATAAAGAACAGCCCACACCGGGCTGAGTGGCTCAAGCGTTGAGGCGCTGGCCTTCTGACTCCAACTTGACAGGCTCGATCTTTTCTCAGGCCGGTGGTATTTAAGGGTCCCAAATACGTCAGCCTCGTGTCGGGAGATTTACTGGCACGTAACCGAACTCCGGGACGAAATTCCGGCACCTCGGCGTCTCCGAAAACCGTAAAAATAGTTAGTGGGACGTAAAGCAAATAACATTATTATTATTATTATTATTATTATTATTATTATTATTATTATTATTATTATTATCATGTCCGCCTCTTGTAGTGGCTAACGTGATTAGCCGCTACCGCTGCAGGCCTGGGTTCGATTCCCAGCTCTGCCACGAAATTTGAAATGTGGCACGAGGGCTGGAGCGGGGTCCACTCAGCCTCGGGAGGTCAACTGAGTAGAGGTAGGTTCGATTCCCACCTCAGCCATCCTCGAAGTGGTTTTCCGTGGTATTCCACTTCTCCTCCAGGCAAATGCCGGGATCGTACGTAACTTAAGAACATGGCTGCTTCCTTCCCTCTTCCTTGCCTATTGCTTCAAATCTCCCCCACAAGGCCCCTGTTCATACTAGCAGGTTACTATAGCGCTCCAGGACACTGCCCTTGAGGCGGCAGGGATGGGATCGCTCGCTGAGTCCTAGGAAAAAACCAAGCCTGGAGGATAAACAGATTAAGAAAGAAAGAAAGAAAGAAAGAAAGAAAGAAAGAAAGAAAGAAAGAAAGAAAGAAAGAAAGAAAGAAAGAAATTCTTCTTCTTCTTTGTTCGTATCGGCCTAGTAATGACCATGTTATTTCAGCTGTCTTCTCTGGGCTTTGATCGTTGCCCAGTGCTCTTTCATTCGTTGCCGGGGTTGCTTTTTTCTTTCCTCCGTCCACGTCTCTCCCGTCTTCAACTTGAAAACCCTGGTGGTCTTTTGGTTTCCTCCTGAGTGGGTTGCGTTCTTGTATATATTCATAAGTGATCCCCATCTCCTGCAGGTACCTTTCCACCTCTTTGAACCAAGTTGGCTGGGTCGTCTTATCTGTAAAATAGGTAAAGATCTGGTTCGATAATCGTGTGGGTTTCAATATTAGCAAGTGGCCGTAAAATGCAATTCTCCTCCGCATGACACCAGAGATCTTCTGGACATGAGTATACAGCTCATAGTTATGCCGACGTCTATATTCATCTTTGTCTTTAATTGGGCCAAGAATTTCCCTTCTTTCTCTCTTTAATTTCCAATTTCTATACCAGGCCTTTCTTGTTCATAGCAAGGCATTCCGCTGCATACAAAGTCCAGTAATGTCTGAGTTTTGCGTTCAAGGATATGGACTTTTTGTTGTAAACGTCTTTGGTCAGCTGATAAGCCATTTCCATTTTATTCATGTGTGACGCGGAAGCTTCTTTTTCAGAGATGTTTGGTTCTATCCACTCGCCAAGATATTTAAACTTATCTGTCCGTTTGATTGCCCCCTGGTTTACTTTTAGCGCTCTCGGTGCTGGCTTGATTTTAGTTATGAATTTCGTTTTCTCCAAAGATATCTGGAGGTCTGCTTTTTCCGCCTGTGTTTTGAGGTGATTAATTTTCTTTGTAGTCATGTCTAAAGAATCAGAGAAAATTGCTAAATCATCTGCAAAAGCTAAGCAATCATTTGAAAGGTTCAGGTTTTTTAACCCAATCTCACACCATTTTGGAGCCCATCGTTGTTAATTTCTTTGCGCCACTCATGGATGACTTTTTCAGGACGTAATTGAAGAGCAGGGGCGAGAGCCCATTTCACTGCCTAACTCCTGTCTTTATCTTGAAAGAGTCTGAAATTTCTCCTCTGAACTGAACTCGAGAGATTGTGTTAGCTACGATCTGTTCGATGATTGCCCTGGCTTTGTTATTCAAGCCAAATTCCTTCAGGACTTGAATAAGAGCGATTCTGTCGACGAAGGTCACCACAAATTTCTTGTTCCTTAGTTTCAGATATGAGAGGACAGATTTCAGATTCATAATTTTCTCGGCACATGAGGGCTCTCTCTTGAACCCTACCGGGCGAGTTGGCCATGCGGTTAGGGGCGTGCAGCTGTTAGCTTGTATCCGGGAGATAGTGGGTTCGAACCCCACTGTCAGCAGCCCTGAAGATGGTTTTCCGTGGTTTCCCACTTTCACACCAGGCAAATGCTGGGGCTGTACCTTAATTAAGGCCACGGCTGCTTCCTTCCCATTCCTAGGCCTTTCATATCCCATAGTCGCCATAAGACCTATCTCTGTCGGTGCGACGTAAAACAAATAGCAAAAAGAAATTCTGAAACCGGTCTGGTACTCTCCCAGTTAGGATCAAGTTGTTGTTCTGCCCTGATCTGCAGAGATTTGAGAGAATTTTGTAAGATACCAATAGGAGGGAAATACCACGGTAATTGTTAACATCCCGTTTTGTCGCCTTTCTTATCCAGTGGGTGAATCAAGGTAGAAGTCCAGTCACGTGGAAGTTTCTCAGTTTCCCAAATCTGTTTGATGAAAAAATGAAATGGCGTATGGCTTTTAATGCCAGGAGACCCCAGGACGGGTTCGGCTCCCCAGATGGAGGTCTTTTGATTTGACACCCGTAGGCGACTTGCGCGTCGTGATGAGGATGAAATGATGATGAAGACCACACATAAATCCAGCCCCCGTGCCAGGGAAATTAACCAATGATGGTTAAAATTCCAGATCATGCCGGAAATCAAACCCCGGACCCCTGTGACCAAAGGCCAGCACGATAACCATTTAGCCATGGAGCCGGACAGTCTTTTTGATGATGTCAGTCAATTTAACAACCATTTTGTTACCAGCATATTTCTACAATTCAGCCGTTATCGAGTCTTCACCTGGTGCCTTGTTATTCTTAAGGGACTGGATAATCTGTTTGATTTATTCTTTCGTTGGAGGGGATGAGTCTGAGTGGACGTGTATGCTATCTTCAAATGAGAAAATGGATACTGAAATTTCACAATTGAGAAGAGATTCAAAGTACTTCGCTAGAATCTGGCAATTATCTTCGTCGTTGTAAGCTAGTTTCTCATCCGAGTTTTTGAACTGTAAGCTTGTTGGTTTATAATTGTTTAGATTACGTTTGAAGGTTCTGTAAAAGTCCCGTGTGTTGTTCCTCTGGAAATCTTGTTCAGTCAGTGTTAGTTGATTCTTGTTGTAGGCACGTTTTACATTGCGAATAGTTTTTGCCGCACATTGCCTCTTGTTCAAAAGGTTTTTCCAGTTATCTTGGTTCTTTACCTAATTCCATTTTTGCCAGGCGAGTTGTCTTTTCTTCACCACTGAGTCACATTCATCATTCCACCAGGCATATTTTTTTGACTTCATCAGTGGGACTGTTTCCTTTGGTGTTGTAACCAAGGTCTATGTAGTTCTTTCCAGTTCTGGGGATTCAGGGTTTCTAATTTCTTCGTAAATTCAGGACATGGGCGTAGTTTTTCAGTATCAAATCGACTGATCTTCTTCATGTCTGCCTTTCTGGCGTTTCTCGGAATCACTTTAACTTTGATTTTGGATAAATAGTGATACGAATCTAGATTGGCATTCCTTAGACCCTTCACATTCTGTATCTCTCTTTGACCTTTACGGGAGACTAGCTGTAGTACCCGGCGTTGCCCGGATAGTTTTTGAATGTTTACCTTTAAGATTTGTATTACCAGTTAGTTGAGTGTGAAGTGAATGCTTATAGAATTCTTTTTGAGATGTTGATTTTACGACTTATCATGTAGTTTTATAGTTATTTAGATGTATCTGACTTCAAGTTTTAGATTTTTTAATTTTCGAGTAGACACTAATCTCGGTCATTTTATACTATTTACTTTTAAGCCCTTCTCAGCTCCTGCCTCGATGGAGACTGAACGTGGACTTAAACGCTATCCACAGCGTCACAGTTCGTATCAGCGACACATAAACAATGGATTTCGACATTAATATTGGTTATTTTCCTTATTTTTGCACGTCAGCCCCTCTCATTCTCCAACACCAGCGGGGGCTAAGTGTATCTGACCCCCACAGTAATGTTTTCTATATAGTAAGTCATGTGTATACCAAGTTTGATTGAGAGATATGCTAAAACATACACACATCCATAAACTCTGTCCCTTTGGACGTTTTCAATTTTTTGCCAGTTCTCATCCGCCTGCCGAGTAGGACTGAGCTTTATCTTAAACGGCATCCAGAGTGTTACAGTTCATCTCAGCGACCCCGAAAACTATGGATTAGACACAAATTTCGGTCATTTTCGGTTAATATTTACATTTCGCCCCTACTTTAGAGGCTAGGAGTCTCTTACCCCTAGCGTATATTTCTCCAGACAGTAGGTCCAGTATACACACATGCGTCCATTCTCTCGGTCATTTTCGATATTTTGTTTTTCACTTTTTCTCACCGCTATGCGAAAGGAGGCAGAAATTTGACTTCTAAAAAAGTTGGAGTGTTACTATTCATCTCAGCGACCCCGAAAAGAATGGATTCGACATTATTTTCGATTATTTCTACATCTCATCCCGTCGTAGGTGTGCTAGGGTTGTCATACCTCCACGCACTTTGTCTCCTGATAATAAGTTTTAAGTGTCAAAGTTTGTTTGAAATTGTTCCCGTAGTCCCGAAACGTATGGATTCAACACTAATATCGGTCATTTTCAGTCTTAGTTACATTTCGTACCCTTATCTAAGGCTTCAAGTGGTGTCTTTCCCCTTTAGTATTTTTTTCAGGTAGTAGGTAATATTTGTATTAAGTTCTGCTGACAGTTATACTGGAGCGTACAAAAAACATCCCTAATCTCGGTCATTTGGATATTTTCTGTTCTTGACTCCTTCTCACCCGCCTGGCAATTGGGGATCAACTTGGACTTAAACGACAACCGGAGTGTCACTCCTCATTTAAGCGACACCTAAAACCATGGATGTGACATTATTTTCGATTATTTTATATCTAACTCCCTTCCTAACCACTCACCACAAAAGGGGCCTTAATTTGGACTTTAAATGTCCAGAGTGCCACTATTCACCTCAGCGACCCTAAAAACTGTGGATTCGACACTAATTACGATTATTTTTATATATCACTCCCCCTTGTCCCCCACCCTAAAGGGGGATGAACTTGAAATTAAGAATTTCCCGGGATGTCACTGTTCATCTAAGCGACCCCGAAAAGTATGGATTCGACACTATTTTCGTTTATTTTTATATATGACCCCCCCTTGCCCCCCGCCCCTAATGGTTCCTGCGGTGTCTTATCCCCACGTGGTTTGTCTCCTGATACTAAAAATCCGGAGTTTCGCTTTTCACTTTAGCGACCCCGAAAACTACGTATTCGACAAAATTTTCGATTACATGTATATATCCCTTCCCCCTCGCCGATATTAATCCGGAGTTTCGCTTTTCACTTTGGCGACCCCGAAAACTACGTATTCGACAAAATTTTCGATTACATGTATATATCCCTTCCCCCTCGCCCCCACGCCAAAGGGTCTGAACTTGGACTTAAAAAAATTGGAGTGTCACTATTCATCTCAGCAACCCCAAGAAGTATGTATTCGACACTACTTTGATGATTTTCATATCTCAAGCCCCCCGCCCCCCACCCCTAATGGTTCCTGGGGTGTCTTATTCCCACGTGGTTTGTCTTCCGATATTAAAATTCCGGAGTGTTACTATTCACCTCGGCGACCCCGAAAACTGTATATTTGACACTAAATATTATTATTTTTATATCTCACCCCCTTGCTCCCCGCCCCAAAGGGGGATGAACTTGGACTTAAAAAAATCCCGGGGTGTCACTATTCATCTAACCGACCCCAAAAGTATGCATTCGACACTACTTTCGATGATTTTTATATCTCACCCCTTCGCCCCCCGCCCCTATGGGTTCCTGGGGTGCCCTAACCCAAGTGGTTTGTCTCCTGATAGTAAAAATCCGGAGTGTCAGTATTCATCTCAGCGACCCCGAAGAGTACTCGACATTCTTTTCGATTATTTTTATACATCACCCCCCCTTGTCCCCCACCCTAAAGGGTAATTTAAAAATTCCCGGGATGTCACTATTCACCTAAGCGACCACGAAAAGTATGGACTCGACACTATTTTTGATAATGTGTATATCACTCCCCCTCGCCCCCACCCCAAAGGGGGCTGAACTTGGACTTTTAAAAAATTCGGAGTGTAACTATTCATCTCAACGACCCCGAAAAGTATGGATTCGACACTATTTTCGTTTATTTTTATATATGATCCCCCTCGCCCCCCGCCCCTAAGGGTTCCTGGGGTTTCTTACCCCCACGTGGTTTGTCTCCTGATACCAAAAATCCGGAGTGTCGCTATTTACTTTGGCGACCCCGAAAACTATGTATTTGACACTATTTTCGATTATTTGTATATATCACTCCCCCCTCGCCCCCACCCTAAATGGGGGCTGAACTTGGACTTTTAAAAATATCGGAGTGTCATTATTCATCTCAGCGACCCCGGAAAGTGTGGATTCGACACTATTTTCGTTTACTTTTATTTATGACCCCCCTCGCCCCCCGCCCCTAAGGGTTCCTGGCGTGTCTTACCCCCACGTGGTTTGTCTCCTGATACTGAAAATCCGGAGTGTCCCTATTCACTCTGGCTACCCCGAAAACTATGTATTCGACATTATTTTCGATTATTTGTATATATCACTCCCCCCTCGCCCCCACCCCAAAGGGGGGCTGAACTTGGACTTAAAAAATATTGGAGTGTCACTATTCATCTCAGCGACCCCGAAAAGTATGGATTCGACACTATTTTCATTTATTTTTATATATGACCCCCCTCGCCCCCCCGCCCCCAGGGGTGTTTGGGATGTCTTACCCCCACGCGGTTTGTCTCCTGATACCAAGTCATAAGTGTATCAAATTTGGTTGAAATCGCTCCAATGGTTTGGGAGGAGATGTGGTACAAACCCACCCACCCACCCACCCACCTACATACAATGACTTTTATATATATAGATTGGGACGTGGTCAATTTGGAACTCCCCGAGATTGGGAGTCGGAGATCTCCGAATCTTCTGCTTCGTGGGCAGGTGTTTGAAAGCTGTAGATTTCATAAACAACTTGAAGGCCTTACATAGCTTCACCAGCTTCTCTCCGTTGCGGTTTGTTCTCTGGTGTACCGAATAGTTTCCGATAATATTTTGGAACTTTCTCTCTTTACCCAGCTGTGCACTGAAATGTCCAAGAAGTATAATCGTGTGTTTGTCTGGGATGTTACCTCAAGATCTTCACAGAATTTATCTGTTCCTTCTGGGTATCTCTTATTTGGTTGATTGATTGGCGCATGAACATTCACAATAGTGTCAACTTTGTTTGTGCTCCGGAAGGAGAGTGTTGGGACTCGGCTAATAGGTGAAGTGAAGTTATTGATTGAATTCAGAATCGTCCTACTGGCTATGAAACCTGTGTCAAGATGGGGAACCGTTTGTAGAACACGTTTATCAGTTTTTCCTTTAAAGATTCTCTAACCCTCTGACTTCTTCATCTGTGAACCTTGTTTCTTGAATTGCTGCAATCAATATTTGATGGTGGGATAAAGTATCGGTTAGTTGTCTCAATTTGCCAATCTTTCGAAGGGAATTCGTGTTAAAGGTAGCAAAGAAATTCCGGCGTTTGTGTTGGATTTTTGCTGGAGTCTCGGATATCTACATCCATGTCGGTGCAGGCTCTCCAGGATCCGAAGGCCTGCATGCTTTGTTCAAGGCGAAGGTGGATTGGGTACCACCTGGGTTAGTAGCTTGTGCTGAACTTTCCTCCATGCCTTAGACAGTTGAAAAACTGTAGACTGGGGTCAGTGATATTTCACACTGACCAAAATACTACGAAGGTTGTGAGCCTTGGAGAGGCTCGCGATGTTTTCTGGATAAGAGCAGGAATTTCCCCCTGCTGTAACTAGGTATGGTTTTCCTTCCAATACTCGGGTGGCTGATTGCAGTGTTTACCCACTGGGCGATGGAGTCACCACATCCTACTCTATATTATTATTATTATTATTATTATTATTATTATTATTATTATTATTATTATTATTATTATTAAGAACATACTACTCATCCTGTGGCAAATCATGCATTGAGGACACGGAAAAGAGACCCGGAAGATGTAATAATGGTGGCCTGGTGCAGGTCTTGCGAATTGACACCTATAAGTGACCTGCGCATCACTGGGCCCTACCTAAGATGAATCCTAATGTTGAAAACGACACGCACACACACACACACACACACACAGAGAGAGAGCGAGAGAGAGAGAGAGAGAGAGAGAGAGAGAGAGAGAGAGAGAGAGAGAGAGAGAGAAAATCCCAGAACCAGAGGAATTAACCAATGATGGTTAAAATCCCTGACCCGGCCAGGAATCGAAAACGAGACACTTTGGATTAAAGGATAGTTCACTGGAGCCGGACTCTGGAAGAGGTGAACACAGTGAGAAAATCTGTTGTCGTGAAACCTCGTGCCAGTACGAGAGCTGCGGGACACATATTGGGAATACATCGTGTTATATTAAAAAATCCAAAGACCATTGCGCAACAGCTCCGAAGGGCCATGGCCTACCAATCGAGCGCTGCTCAGCCCAAAGGCCTGCAGATTATGACGTGACATGTGGTCAACACGACGAATTCTCTCGGCCGTTAGTACTGGCTTTTTAGACCGCGGCCGCCATCTCACCGTCGGATGGCTCCTCAATTGTAATCATGTAGGCTAAGTGGACCTCGAACCAGTCCTCAGATCCAGATAAAAATCCCTTACCTGGCCGGGAAATGAATACGGGGCCTGGACCTCAGGGGGCCATGGGGCCGGCATAAATACACTGACTGACAGTGACAATGCAACACCAAGGAGGAGTGGTTCGAAAGGGATGAAAGTTGGGGAAAAAAACAGAGACGGCACGGATGAATAATTGATGTTTATTTCAAACCGATATGCAGGTTACACAATGCGCACGGCATCGACTCAGTAGGATGTAAGACCACCGCGAGCGGCGATGCACGCAGAAACACGTCGAGGTACAGAGTCAATAAGAGTGCGGATGGTGTCCTGAGGGATGGTTCTCCATTCTCTGTCAACCATTTGCCACAGTTGGTCGTCCGTACGAGGCTGGGGCAGAGTTTGCAAACGGCGTCCAATGAGATCCCACACGTGTTCGATTGGTGAGAGATCCGGAGAGTACGCTGGCCACGGAAGCATCTGTACACCTCGTAGAGCCTGTTGGGAGATGCGTGCAGTGTGTGGGCGGGCATTATCCTGCTGAAACAGAGCATTGGGCAGCCCCTGAAGGTACGGGAGTGCCACCGGCCGCAGCACATGCTGCACGTAGCGGTGGTCATTTAACGTGCCTTGAATACGCACTAGAGGTGACGTGGAATCATACGCAATAGCGCCCCAAACCATGATGCCGCGTTGTCTAGCGGTAGGGCGCTCCACAGTTACTGCCGGATTTGACCTTTCTCCACGCCGACCGCCGACGCCACACTCGTCTGCGGTGACTATCACTGACAGAACAGAAGCGTGACTCATCGGAGAACACGACGTTCCGCCATTCCCTCATCCAAGTCGCTCTAGCCCGGCACCATGCCAGGCGTGCACGTCTATGCTGTGGAGTCAATGGTAGTCTTCTGAGCGGACGCCGGGAGTGCAGGCCTCCTTCAACCAATCGACGGGAAATTGTTCTGGTCGATATTGGAACAGCCAGGGTGTCTTGCACATGCTGAAGAATGGCGGTTGACGTGGCGTGCGGGGCTGCCACCGCTTGGCGGCGGATGCGCCGATCCTCGCGTGCTGACGTCACTCGGGCTGCGCCTGGACCCCTCGCACGTGCCACATGTCCCTGCGCCAACCATCTTCGCCACAGGCGCTGCACCGTGGACACATCCCTATGGGTATCGGCTGCGATTTGACGAAGCGACCAACCTGCCCTTCTCAGCCCGATCACCATACCCCTCGTAAAGTCGTCTGTCTGCTGGAAATGCCTCCGTTGACGGCGGCCTGGCATTATTAGCTATACACGTGTCCTGTGGCACACGACAACACGTTCTGCAATGACTGTCGGCTGAGAAATCACGGTACGAAGTGGGCCATTCGCCAACGCCGTGTCCCATTTATCGTTCGCTACGTGCGCAGCACAGCGGCGCATTTCACATCATGAGCATACCTCAGTGACGTCAGTCTACCCTGCAATTGGCATAAAGTTCTGACCACTCCTTCTTGGTGTTGCATTTGCTCTGTCAGTCAGTGTATAATCTAAACTGGTAGGTCTACTCCTTCAGTCTTCATACAACTCACCTACAACTGGGTGAACATGACTGTCGCGAGCCTTTGTACGAGTGGGGCGTTGAACAAGTGTTGAACGAAGAGGCGCTTAGAATAGCAGTGACGTATATACCAACTACATCTTTTTAGATTTTTCTTGCTGTCGATTTGTTGATACCTTGTCTATCCCCATACTACATATAAATGAATCGTACGTCTTCTGAGCTGGTGAAAATGTGATTCAAGTACATGGACTCCACAGCTTTATGGCATAGGAGAATGTTGTCTAATACTTCCAGAATAGCAATGATGTATGCACCTATGTCTCAACATGGTGAATGCGATTTGTCATTTCAACCTCCACAGCTGTTTATAATAAAACTTGATAACGTTATTTATACACAAATTATTTAAAGAATTTAGTGTTTTCGTTTTCGCCAATTATAACTCACCCTACACCCATTTTAGATAATAATTACTTGAACAAACCTAATGACTACTATGATAATGAAGGTAAATTACAAAAGGGATGGATATTTACTCTTCGAACCATTTCTTTATTATCAACCTGAAAAATGATTGTCTCTTTCTGCAGCCGTTTTAAATAAATACCTAAATCAATAAACAAGCACAATGGCTTCTATGAAAATGAAAGCAACAAATTTAAGAATGAATATTTATTCTCCGACCCATCTCTTTATTGTTATCAGCCTGTGAAAGCCTTGTGTTTTTATCGTCTAATGGAGTTTATCTCACGATCAATTTCATTACTGGTAAAGCCATTTTTTTGTACGGTGTAATAACATCGTGATTGAGAGAGGAAAGTAATGAATCACTACATAAACGACGTAGTAGTTCTAGGAAGCTTCCTGACAACAAAACAAACTGGAAATTAAATGTAAGCAAAGAAATCACGAAATACCACTAAAGAATATGCCAGTGGGGAAACTAAGGAAATGGTGAAACCGAAAGCCTTTGGTTCTCCTTGTCACTGGGGTTGCTTTCAAAAAGTTGGTAAGGAGATTATCGATGTGATATTTAGTGGATTCTTGAAAAATTGGAGATAATGGGGTGCAAAATAATCTTTTGATCAATCTAACGAAGACTGTTGATGTCAAAAGAACGCGGCTGAACAACAGACCTTGGCGAAAACTTCGATCTCTAGGAAATTGAGTCGTTTATCAAGGTGTCTCTTATAGCTTTTATGCTGTTGATTTCAAAAATATTCATGGTGTAAGTGAAATAAGATTGCTTGGTGTGTGCGATAAAGTTCGAGTTACAGGCGTCTTACACACTAACAAACGCGGCCATCAAACATTTACCAGGAGGCATCTGAACCTATACGGGACAAAGTAAGTGAGCATCTCAATACCATTCCTGTTCTTTCCCCATGCCGGAATAATGATGCGCTAAGATGGTGGTGATTGTTTTAAGAGGAAGTACAACTAGCCAACCATCCTCTATACTGATGCGCTAGGGGTACCGCTACCACACATTCGACAGCACGATTTGATTTTGTAAGTAGCTAAAAGCTACCGCCACTTTGTACTACCTGTTACTATTGGAATTTTAAAATTTATTACTTGACATATTTAGCAATAGTAATTTAAACTGTATGGACAAATTTACCATTTACAATATTTTATCATAGCAATTTATTATATACCTATTAATCCTATTCCTTTTTTTGAAAGTGGTTAAATATTAATGTCGTGCTTTCTCTTTGTCTCGTGCAATGGCGGATACGCCGTGCGGGAGAAATGTAGGATTCATAACTTTCAACGAAAGTATCTCAAAACAGGATTTTGAAACATACGTCATTTGTTCTAAAGACTTCATTATGAGAAGTGCTCACCTCAGAATGAATTTTGCTGTTACTTAAATATTTAAAATCTAATGTCTTGTATTGTTTCGGTATACCAGGCCATGCCTGTAAGGTCGCCGATTTAATGTCCTTGAACTTTGTGTGGGACTATTTGTTTATGCAATCAAATAGGCTCGTCTCTGTTCGTAAACTTCGTGCAGTAACGGCAACTATCACACCAGCAATGTCACCAAAGTGTGACGTACCCACTCTTGCCAACATATGTGAGACAATATGTGACATGCCGGGTCACTTTAATTTTAATATACATAAATACTTGCTCATATACTTCTTCCTAACCAATATCCTATGGGCGCCAGCCTTCAAACTCCCAGAGGTGGGGTGACGGAACACTAACCATTAAGTACACACTAACTTGGAAATTAAAGATCGTTAATAAGAATTTCTGCAACAACCAATGAAATAACTATTTATTAGGATTGAAAACGTGACGGCGCATGTACGAACTCTGAACTTACGGAAGCAAAAGAAAAATTGAATGAAATAAAATTTAATAAATTTAACTGTTGTGCGGAGACTTGCAGTAATTTATCCCATTAGCTCACAATTTGTAGACTCTGTTATCTGGACACGATCTATGTAGCAGTTGATGTCTGATGGACCTCTCGTGGTGGTGTCGTCATCTCTCGTTGTAGGTACCAGTCTTATTTCTGATTCGTGCATAGGTCGCCAATTGAACAATGACTTTCCTGACTTTAACACTTCTTAGTACTCCTTACATATAGTTGTAACGAGACCTAATTTTAATAGCAAAACCACCTTGGGTTACGTTCATGGAGAGAATGCACTTGTATTCTTCCGTAGTACAGAATTATAGCGTAACTAAATACATGAAAAAAATTCTCCTGTACTATACTAGTCAAGACCGGTCTCTCGTTGACTTTAATTCTCGTCATTGAGATAATCAGGTCTCATTGAGAATAATTTTGAGTAGTGCTCTACTCAGATGCGAAATGAACTAAGTTAAGATCTTCAGCAGTTAAGATCTTCTCTGATGTCAAGACGTACAGCCCTACTCCGATGTAATGATAGAATATATTGGAATTGACCGATAGAATTCACCTCTCCAGCTCTTGTCGTGGATGCATATAGGCTCCAAAATCTCCCTGCATGTACCATATCACATGTTCCAGTAAGATCTGATGTACTATCCCTTCACCTATCCATCGTTGTATGTTCCATAACGTCCATTCACATAGGTTGAACTTTCCCGGGCAATCGAAGCGTCATGTAGCGAACTTCGAAAAGTGGGAGTTAACAAGGATTTAACTGTCTCTTCAGAGTATGGAAAGGGTAAGGGCTCTTGCAAGCTTGATGACGTCCTCTTCCTGGTAATGGGCTAAAAATTAGCATGGTGAGTCCGGTAACCTGGCCTAGGCTACTGGAAATTTACTACAAGCTATTAATACGATTGATGTTGTAATACCATACTCAAGAAGTCGTTCGTTCAGAATACGTTATAGCCGTGATACAAAGAAATTATGTACTGATGTGAAATGGATGACTAAAAATCCTATATATAAACATAATAATTAAAATGACCTACCACTAATGAAATATATACATCTTTGCAATTAATTACACAGTTCTATAATTTTGTACATACTGTGATGTTCCAAACATCACAGAAGTACGAGAGGCAATGATGGAAACACTAGCGTTGTGCGCGGAGCAAGGATGGGGTTAATTTGAACATTTGTCGTGATGAAACGTGCAACGCTATTCATACATATTGTGATATCTCTTTCAGTTTCTTTTCCAAGCAAATGCGCCAGCCATATGCGGCAACCCAACATACTGAGGAGTATGCAGTTAAAGCCCCCGGTAAATGTTTCTGGTTAGAATTATAATACTTCCTGTGACAAAGGATTTATAGGTTAAAAATTGTACTACTCTTCATGTTGCTTAAGTGCTCATTGTAAAAAGAATAGAGTAACGCTGACATCCTACTGTACATGAAATGTTCCTCATGTTAACGCTGAATTACCTTGGTACTAACAACAAATGACGAGGAGTTAATACATTTAATGCGGGACAGCGGTACGTAATTTTCCGTTAAAACGCTCAGCAACAGTGTGTTGTCGTTGTGGATTACCTAAGTAGTTGCTTTAATTCTTATAGACATCTGCTCCCAGCCCTTCACTAAAACTCAGCGAAATACCTATAATCTGGTTATCTCACCATAGACTTAATTACGACAGACTGATTTTAAATATGGTCTTTAAAAAAGGTCAATATATCGTCGTTTCCGGGACAAAACCTCCTATGTGATAATATTTTTGCAGACATACTGACCCGCAGCAGAAACATTATGAAGAACGAGAATGCATTGACGATATTCACACATTATTGCACCCTAGGTTACAGAACCTTACCGTCCACATTTCTAAGCTAAAATATTCCACATAGGAGGTTTTGTCCCGGCAGCGACAATATGACATCTTTGACAGGATAGTTTTCGTAATTGAAGCTGTAACGTTACCTAGGGGAGATGAAGGGTTGCAGAAGAGACAAGCGGGTACCTCAGATAACGAGTCAGTCAATGCAATGCCATTGTTGATAACCTCTATCGGTTTATGATATTGTAAGCAATCACACATTGGTTCCTTCCAGAAGAGTTTTATTAGAACATTTGAGACCTATACTCTCACTACTAACCCCCCTCTCCCACACCAAAATCACTTTCCCCCTCATTATAGATCGTTCCTTAACGTTTTACTTCTCATATCGATAGACATCCTTATTATCTTTATGCTCAATAGGGTCGAAGTGATTCTGCAACTTGTAAAAAATCATAAAAATCACACCCATCAACAGTTAACTCATTACAATGATGACTGAACAATATTTCTACGTCAGGGATGCTCGCCGTTTGACAAACAGTAAAAAAAGTATGAATGCGTGACGTTAGTGTGTGATACTTACATAATCAGATATTGTAATTTCTATAATTGTTGTTGTATAAGGTGTGATCAAAAGTTTCCATTTGAGGGCGTTGCTGCAGTTAACATGAAACGTAGCGCGACTCCGATGCCAGTATATAAGCATGGACATGTAGGAAAAGGGATTAGTCGTGTCGTGGCGAGGTGTGTGCGTTAAATGCGGCCACGTGAACTACGGCGACGTTATCACCAAATGCGTCCAAACAGGACCAACGTGTTGTTATTAAGTTCTTGGCTGCCGAAGGACAAACACCGGTGGACATCCATCAGAGAATGAAGCCTGTGTGTGTGGGGCAGCATGTCTGTTGAATACCACCATTATGGAATTGTGCACCAAGTTACGTACGGGTCGCTTTTCGATACAAGACGCCCGTCGATCTGGGAGGCCAGCCTCATCCATTACGGACGAAAACAACAAGCGGACGGTGGATTAGGGTGGACCGACAATAACATTCGTGTGCTAGCAATGGAAGTTCGGTCCCCTCAGAAAGGGCTTTCTGTCGGACGAGGACTTCTTCACGCGGCAGGACGCGGTGTTTTACCACCTCAATGCTCACCGCATCCCGATTCAAGACTGTAAGACCGTCGAACGGAAACTTTTTGATCGCCCCTTATATACACATTTTAGATCGAACTAATATTCGCGGAGATATTAAGTTATGGAAAATAAAACCATCGAGAATTTTTCCGCTGTTATTCTTCGTATAGTAAAAACAAATGAAACATGACATACCTGAAATTATATTTAACACAGCAAACAAGGTGTAACAATGAGGTAGCGCCAAATTTTCAGGACACATTCCTCGCACGAAGAAGAAGACATGTTACATGGACATGGGTCCAGTAACGCTTAATTTCCTTGTTAGAACTCATTTTCTACAACTCTACACAGTACATTATAATAATTTCGTGTGCCTATTTCTAACCGAGTGCAGCCCTTGTAAGGCAGACCCTCCGATGAGGGTGAGCGGCATCTGCCATGCGTAGATAACTGCGTGTTATTGTGGTGGAGGGTAGTGTTGGGTGTGGTGTGTGAGTTGCAGGGATGCAGGAGACGGTACAAACACCCAGCTCCCGGGCCACTGGAATTAAACAATGAAGGTTAAAATCCCCGACCCGGCCGGAAATCGAACCCGGGACCCTCTGATCCGAAGGCCACTACGCTGACCATTCAGCCAACGAGTCGGACTACACAGTACATTAATCATGGATAATGCGCAGGAACAGAACGTACCAGAATACCATATGAACCCTCTGTGGGTGGGTGACGCAGACGAAGAGTAAACCCATGGTATCTCCTGCCTGTCGTAAGAGGCGACTAAAAGGGGCGACCAATGGATCGAATTACAACCATGACACTACTTGTAATTAGTACCATCACGCAGGGAACACAATGGGTCGCTTTTACTTGCGCGTAATACCACTATGTTAGGTACACAATAGGTTTGTGATTAGTAGCGACAGTGTGTGACTCAGGATGTATTTTACAGTACCTGTGATTCGTACCATTATATGAGCGACACCATGGGTTTGCCTTGCCTATGATTAGTACCCACTATGTGACGAACACCACGGGATAGTACGAGTCCCTGTGATTAGCACACCTATGTGAGGAACACCATAGGTTTGCGTTACCTGTAAATGGCGCCGCAATGTGAGGAACACCATAGGTTTGCGTTACCTGTAAATGGCGCCGCAGTGTGAGGAACACGAGGTCTGTGTTACATGTGCGCATTACATTACCTGTGAGTAGTACCATAATGTGTGGAATACCGCGAGTCTACGCTACTTTTGATTAGTACCGCAACATGACAAATACCATGGTTCTACTTTCCTAGCGTTAAGTACCATTATGAGGGGCCGATGACCTGGATTTTGGACCCCTTTAGACTACAAGCATCATCGATCAGTTTTGTGCTTTAGAAACAGTCACTTGGTCAGTAATACGAGGGGCGTACTATATTGTTTTACACTTTATTTTTTGTACGTCCGGGTATGGTTCACATTTCACTTTTGAATGCGGTGACATGTAACTAGTGTCGTGTTCCACCGTTTGGTAGCAACTCACGGACAGGAGCCAAATAATGCACTCGTCATGCCCATTTCATAATAACACTGTCAGCTTAGGAGCAGACAACATGGAAAGCAACCGTCAGGGACAGCGCTTTACGACTTGGTTCCTGTGGAAAGAAGGCGTGACCACTTCACAAATTCATCGGCGCTTGGTGGCAGTCTGTGGAGAACATGCGCCATGACGGAAAACAGTTTACAACTGGGTGGAAGGTTAGAAAACAGGGCGCACATCAGTGGACAAGGGAACCAGTTCTGGGAGGAATGTGACAGTATCAACACCAGCCAACATTGCCCGGGTCGAACAGGCCATTCAAGGAAACAAATACATCACATTTACGGAAATGGAGGCAGCCATGAAAGTTAGCCGAAACAACTTGTAGCCGATCGCG
Source organism: Anabrus simplex (assembly GCF_040414725.1). Taxonomy (NCBI): domain Eukaryota; kingdom Metazoa; phylum Arthropoda; class Insecta; order Orthoptera; family Tettigoniidae; genus Anabrus; species Anabrus simplex. The sequence goes on along the minus strand of NC_090272.1, from coordinate 128,362,519 downwards.
CACGACCACTTACAGTTGGGGAAGATGTCACCCACGTGGGTGCCTAGACACTTGTCTGCAGACGAAAAGCAGAGGCGTGGACGTGTGCAGAGAACTTTTGCAACGCCATGATCAAGATCCAGCCGACTTCATGACTAGGCTTGTGACTGGTGATGTGACATGGCTCCATGGCTGCCATTGATCGAGTTGGATTCACGGTGCTGCCACACCCACCATACTCTCCCTACTTGGCACCAAGTGATTATCACTTGTTCGGGAACAAGAAGAAACCTTTGCGAGGTCGCCGTTTTGCGGGTTTTGCAGAACTGGACGCAGCTGTCAAGGCACGAACGCACTCGTCATATCCATTTCATATCAACACTGTCAGCGTAGGTGCAGACAACATGGAAAGCAACCGTCAGGGACAGCGCTATACGAGAGTCTAGAGAGACTGACTGACACATCGATGGCAAAAGTGCATGCAGTTACAAGGAGATTATGTTGAGAAGGTGGACGTAACAACTGATGTGTAATGCACTTCATTTGGGTAGAAAAAAAGTGTAAAACAATATAGTACGTCCTTCGTACTATTGTTAACGCTAGTTTCTGGGAATGTAGGGAATTGCGGGTCGGATCCACTGATTGTTTTAAATTCATGTCCATTCATTCTTCGTCATTACGTTTTGAATTCTAGTCAGTGGATGATTTTGGACTATGGAATTGTCATTGCATTTCGTCTCATATCGTACCATTAGGGGCCGATGACCTAGATGATAGGCTCCTTTAAACAACAAGAATCACCGGGCGAGTTGGCCGCACGCTGTGAGCTTGCATCCGGGAGATAGTAGGTTCGAATCCTACTATCGGCAGCCCTGAAGATGGTTTTCCGTGGTTTCCCATTTTCACACCAGGCAAATGCTGGGGCTGTACCTTAATTAAGGCCACGGCCGCTTCCTTCCAACTCCTAGGCCTTTCCCATCCCATCGTCGCCATAAGACCTATCTGTGTCGGTGCGACGTAAAGCCCCTAGCAAAAAAAAAAAAAAAAAGAAACAACAAGAATCATCGTACCACATCAAACTCTTACATGAAGTTATTTAGTTTATTTTCCGGGTTGAACCGTGTTGTTGTTTTCTGTACATTACGTACAGTGTTCCAACGTTTCGAATTGCAGTATTCTTTGTCAAGGTGACTGAAATACCCCCACTCTATCCTAGGTAACCAGTCTCCCAGGCAGCAATCACACTACAAGAGTGGTTCTTGACCTTGGTCTATATATCCTAGCCTTTCTGGCTGACGTAAGCCCCCTGGCTGTCTCGTGAGAATTCTGGAAGGTATGTGTCACAGCCGGGTAGTGAGGTTTGCCCGCGCCGTTATATAATAGGAGGTTCGACCTGCTTGGTTATGTTGTGGTCTGTATGTCTTAATCTATGTATGATAGGCATCCAAGAATTACTAATTTTATATCCTTCTTCTGAATTCATATTGTTCGGATGTTTCTTGATTTCGATAGCCTCGCGGATTTTCCTTTCCAGATTCCAAGGGATAGCTGCTAGGATCTTCGTCTTGTCTATAGAACTACAGGCTCCTGGAGTATACCACAATGAATGTAGCTGCGGAAAGTGCTATGTTGGTGAAACAAAACGTCCGATCTCCACCAGCCTAAAAAAACATTACCGTCACACCAAGAATCAAAACACACATATTTCAGCGGTAGCCAAGCATTCATACGAAACAAGACACGGAATAACATTTGTTTTATCGAACAAAGTAAAATGACTCGTATGTTCTACCCGTTAATCCACCTTGAAGTTACATGCACAAAGTATTTCACGGGACATTGACTAATAGTCCCATTTTCCGGAAGCATTTCCTTTATTTACAGTCGTACGATAAATAAGTATAGGACATAAAATAACGGAAATAACGTATACGTTTGTTATATACATTATTTTGATAGATCTAATTTAACAAATGTATGTTAAGGTTGGTCATGTATATTTTGTGGGAGTTTAAAATCACTGTTCCGATCCTCCTATAAACCCCAATCTGTTAAGGGATTTAGAAATAAACTGTATCCTTAAACCTGCCCAAGGACAGGCAGATTATAAATGTGAAGTTTGGTAGAAATATACCCAGTGGTTTTCCAGTCATAACTCAGAAAAACAGACATTAAACCTAAAAATATGCAGATTGTCATTATTAGACCTGAAACGGCTAACTGTACTAAAATTTTGTCAAATTAGTCGATGTGCAGACACGGTCGTTACGATTTTATTTATATAGGTAAGAAATCTGCTCCACGTGCAGCACTTTCTGGGCTACATACCCTTGGACTTAGCCCGTAAAACCGTCTGTCAATGACATCTCTCTTATTAATCCTCCTATCGAAAAAGTGCACATGAGCAAAGTTTTAGTTATTGATTTCCATTAAGGCTGATGGATTTCTGTTAAGGTGGGTCAAGTATACTTGGTGGGAGTGTAAAATCAGTGTTTCGAACTTTCTATAAATCCCCAGTCCATTCAGGGATTTAGAAATATTATTAGCCCTAAAACGTACCTAAGCGCAGGTGGATTCTGTGTATGAAGTTTGGTAGAAATATATCCAGTAGTTTTCCAGTTATAAGAACTCAAACAGGCAAACCGACAAACAGACAAACACCAAAGCTAAATAATGTGCAAACGGTAATTATTACACATGAAACGGATAACTGTATGAGAATTTTGCTAAATTATTCAATGTAAAGGCACACGGTCGTTACAATTTTGTTTATATAGATAAGGAATCTGCTCCACGTAGGCCTACAACACCTTTTGCGCTATGTCTGCTGGACTTTGCCTGTAAAACCGTCCGTTAATTATGTCTTCTGTCGAAAAAGTGCACGTGAAAAAGAGAGCCAGAAATTGATTTCCGTCAAGATCGGTAGATTTCCATTCAGGTTGGTCTTGTATATTTGTATAATGTAAAATCACGATTTCGGTTTCCTATAAACCCCCTGGCCATTGTGGAAATTTGATATACTATTGACCTTAAATCTACCGCTGAACAGGTGGATTCTAAATATGAAGTTTGGTTGAAATATTTCCAGTAGTTTTGCAGTTATAAGAAACATGCTTTATACGCACCCGCTTTTGGGCTAAGTCCGCTGGGACGTAGACTGAAAAACGGCCCGTTAATCCTCCTATTGAAAAGGTGCACATGGAAAAAGTTTGTAGAAATTGATTTTCATTAAGTCTAGTAGATTTTCGGTTGGTCATGTATATTGTGTAGGAAACGAAATCACTGTTTCGATCTTCCTATACACCCCCAGTCCATTCAGGGATTTAGGTGGATTCTATATATGAAGTTTGGTAGAAATATATCCAGTAGTTTTTCATTTATAAGAACTCAGACAGACAAACCGACAAACAGACACGAAAGCTAAAAAATATGCAGATTGTTATTATTCCATCTGAAATGGATAACTGTACGAAATCTTCGCCCAAATATTAAATGTACAGAAACACGGTTTCCTGCCACACGAGTGAACACGTAAAGAAATCACATAGTTCGCCATATTGACGCATACGGCATAGCGAGTTAAGCATTTATCTAGAATTGAAATTGCTCATGTACGAACGAAACTGGTATTTTGGGAACTTGCGGTTTATCCTCACCCTTGGTTAACAGACACTCTTTATGTTACTCGATAAGATGTACCGGAAATACAAATATTACATGAATGATGCCGTTAGGTGGAGACTGGTTTCCTGTGCGGTCCGCGATCACTAGATATAGGATGCATGTCGAATAATGTCGCTAGCGGAGGCGATAATGTGATTCATCAGCAAGCCGAGAACTCGAGTGCAGAGCTTTCCTAAGCGGCTGTTAAGGTGAGCTCTGGCCCGAAGGCCGATCCGAGTTCTGCCACGAGCCAACAATATACTCTCGACTGAGGGGGTGCGTATCATGGCGTACAGTACCGTACTGCATGAATTCTCTCCTTCCTTCGAGAGATAATTCGTTGCCTCGTGCCAGAACTGCGCGTCGTATGTCTCGACTGGTTGGTGAATCTCTTCTTGTGAGTTGGGGGCGTGGTTGGGGCCCCCCTGATCCACACCAGCTAACCATTCCAGATCGGGCTCTGGGCGTTCTGTGTATTATACAATAGGCATGTTCTCCACAATGCGTAGCATGAGCATGAAGATACGTTCGCAAATGTGAATGTAATGTAGAATGTGCAGAAAGTATGTCGGGAAATGTGACAACATCCATGATCAATGTTAGAGATAATAATATCCTTCAACTGGACAGTCCTGGACTGCCTACACAAGATATAATCGCAAGAGGCAAGTCCCACTTAGGTGCCGGCTGTCAGATTATTTCTAAAAGCACTATTTGAAAATTGATACGTTTTTCTTTGGAGCCGTAACAAGGTACAGTTCTTGAATTGCCCAAGTGTTCGCCTTTCGTGCTCAAACGAAAATATGCAGAAAGTAAAAAAATACATTAATATTATGTCCTTGTCTCATTGTATAAGTAGCTAAATTGTCCAGCTCAAGTATCTTATGATCCGTTAAATATATAGACGTTCTGTTGTCGAATTCTTGGTAAATTGTATTAATGGGCTCATAAAACGCTCCTGGACAGTAATTATTTTTCAAGCGATACCGGTCTCAAACGGCGTGTTTAACAGCTTCTTATGCTTGTATGCATATTTAGGGGTACGATGACATGTAAGTCGTCAAATGTTCACATTATTTTTCTTCACTTCACTGAATAGAAAGAATTCTCCTGAATTCAACAGTATATAATATGTGTAGTGGTTAGAAATAGGGAAGGTGGTAACGTGAAGGGGGTTTGTGGTCAAGTACAAATCAAAAAGGAAAGAGCGGACCAAGGGCAGGGCACCGGGGGTATTGTTGTTTTTAAATGCTATTTGTTCGGGGCGTCGACCCATGTGGATCTTTTGCCCCTACTGGCACCATATTGTATGAACCTGCGTGTGAATGGCGGTAGTGTGAAATGTTGTGTGTGAGGAAAGGAAGATTAAGGAAGTCACAAACGCCCAGTTCCCAGGCCAGGGATATTAATCATTACAATTAAAAAACCCTGACCTGGCGGGGAATCGAACCCGGGGCGACCGCGTAACAGGCGGACGTGTTGCCCCTACACCACGGGACCGGACAAGGAAGTAATTAGTGAGTTAATTGAAAACATTGATAATGAGACGGAGATGGATGAGGTGGTCTGGGTCAGGTTCAATATGGGGAATGAGAAAGGGAGAGAAAAGAAGGTATGCTTGGCTCTTCTATACTGTCACCCCAAGGGTTACACATATGCTGATTCAACCAGGATTGGAGAGACAGGTTATTATTCTTTGTTTTGTTGTTTCGTTGTGTATAACTTCACAAGGTTGTACATTTTGCCGTTTTGCCGAGGAGGCTTGTTTATTGGGGTTTATTTGCAACTTTCAATGTTTTATGTTTTATATTTTGCCTTCATGTGGTTTTGAGTTCTTGCTATTTTCTCCGCAGGGATTACGGTTGGAAAACTGTAAATCTGGAGAAAATAAAGGTATTGATACTGATATAATATGTGTACGTCCCTGCAACAAAAGTGTATTTCACATAGTTATACAGGGTGTTAGGTGTATACGTGCAGATATTAAGCTAGTCGGCAAAGAAAAAGACATCTCACAATATATGCTATGTACTTTTTATCTTGTCCTATTAGTTTGCCCATAACTGAGCCAAATATTTCAGGACCTAATGTGTTTTGAACGGCCGTAGCAGGATATGCCGGTTACGTCATTCTGTCCACGCGTAGTGGAAGTACAGTAGCAGAGTCTAGGGCTTGTTGAACCTGTTTCTTATCGCAGGCCAACACATGTTGTTGTGCACTTCCCCTAAAGGCTTGGCAATAGGAGAGGATGACTCACGTGCCAGGCCACTTGCTGTACTCGAAAACCGGTCTGGGGTACTCTGTGTGAAATGTACACAGGATCCTTACAGTGACCTCGAAGATACGCACCAGCACATACGTGCGAATAAAGTATTGTGTAGTTGTGTGTGATTTATAAGACGTCAATGGCATTACTCAGTGATCCAAGCTGATAAAATGAAAGGAAATAGTTAATAAGTAAATGAAAAATGAGCGCAACATTTCTGTGCTGTTATTGCGTCAGTCTACGATGAATTTCTGACAATAGACAATGCGAGTTGTCTATGCTTATTCATAAACTTTTCAGGTCAATGAAAGGACGGTGGACACTGAAAGAAAAGGCTGTAAGTATTCAGTCATATTGTTATTAATGAGACAATTTCAAAAACCGTAGTTGCAACCATGCGTGAACATTGCTCGAAGGAAAAATAGCTACTGTGGATTTCTTTTGCTAGATGCTTTACGTCGCACCGACACAAATAGGTCTTATGGCGACGATGGGACAGGAAAGGGCTAGGAGTGGGAAGGAAGCGGCCGTGGCCTTAATTAAGGTACAGTCCAAGCATTTGCCTGGTGTGAAAATGGGAAACCACGGAAAATCATCTTCAGGGCCGCCGACAGTGTGGTTCGAACATGCTATCTCCCGAATACTGGATACTGGTCGCAGTTAAGCGACTGCAGCTATCGAGCTCGGTCTACTGTGGAATTGCCGCCGGGCATTTCTAATAGAAGGCTTATTTTTCTTTTTCCTAATCTGTTTACCTTCCAGGGTTGGTTTTCCCTGCCAAGGTGGGATCAGAAGACAGGCGCTCTATCGTCCGAGCTACGCAGACCGGCATTGGAGCTTAGAGTACGTTGATCGTGCGGTTAGGGGCGCGCAGCTGTGAGGTTGTATTCTGGTGATAGTGGGTTCGAACTCCACTGTCGGTAGCCGGGAAGATGGTTTTCCGTCGTTTCCCATTTTCACATCAGGGAAATGCTGGAACTGTACCTTTATTAGACTTCGAACGCTTCCTTCCCACTTGTATCCCTTTTCTCTCCCATCGTCGCCGTAAGACCTATTTGTGTCGGTGCGACGTAAAACAATTTGTAAGTACATGCTTCGGTAATTTCGGAGACATGTCTGCAATTATAATATTAATAATAATTCGGACCTGTTAAATGTTCACTATTTTCTTTAGTGTTTTCTGACAGATTACGAGCTACGAAGTTTGAGTGGGGCGATTAACTTTTATTTTCACAATAGTCAGTAATAATAGACTTACACAGTTTTTATAATAATATTGTTAGTGGCTTTTCGACGGATGCAAGGTAATCGCACGGCCAACTCGCCCAATAATAATAATAATTATAATAATAATAATAATAATAATAAATCTTCACGTGCCAATGGAGACGCGCTGTGTCGGAATTTTGCCCACAGGTATTCTTTAACGTGCCCGTAAATCTACCGATCAGAAGCGGTCGTATTTGAGCACCTTCAAATACCAGCGGACTGAGCCAGGATCGAGCCTGCTAAGTTCATGAAACCAGTGCTTGAACCGTCTGAGCCACTCAGCCTGGCAACGTTTATTTTGATACGTTGAATAGGCACTGCAAAATCAGCAGTAAGCTAGAAGGTTCTCATTTACATTTAAACACGTTGTCTTCGGTTGGAAGCACGAAAGGAAGGTACGTTTAATTAATTTATGTTTATAACATGTCCCTTACTGGTATGAAGTAAAACGTTCGATGTATTTTCTTTTTTTGCTAGGGGCTTTACGTCGCACCGACACAGGTAGGTCTTTTGGCGACGATGGGATAGGAAAGGCCTAGGAGTTGGAAGGAAGCGGCCGTGGCCTTAATTAAGGTACAGCCCCAGCATTTGCCTGGTGTGAAAATGGGAAAGCACGGAAAACCATTTTCAGGGCTGCCGATAGTGGGATTCGAACCTACTATCTCCCGGTTGCAAGCTCACAGCCGCGCGCCTCTACGCGCACGGCCAACTCGCCCGGTCGATGTCTTTTGACATTTCAATTCCGATACTACTCACTTTGAAATTCTATCCCATGCATTCTTTCGTTGACGTAATAAACTTTATTTACGTACACGTCAACACGGGTTGTTTCTGCATACGGCGAGTTGGACTCCCAAAAGACCATGATATTGAAATCGCACTGTGGGAGAATATTCCACGTAAGCAGTTCGACAAAAGCACTAGACCTGTCACATGCCGGTTGTCTGCTGTTCCTAGCGAGGGGGATGTGGCTGGACGGGTTCCCCACCCCTACATGAAATCGGTCTGTCTGACCTTGACCTGAATAACAGCTGTCAGAGATGCGAATTATCGTCCGTACTAGTACGCGAGTTACTTCGTAGTAGTAGCATCAGTAGTAGTATTTGAATAATGCCAGTGTATGAATAACACGAATACCATTATATGCTTCTAGTGTATCGTGTGGCAGAACAGAACACGGGTCGCCCTTCATGAATCTATCGGGAAAGGCTTCCAGCAATTTATATTTTGTTTCTTATTCCCTACGAGTTAAAACAGAGGACACTTTGCGTTTTTAAGAGCCGATGACATTAAGGCAGCAATCATCATCATCGTCGTCGTCGTCGTCACGTATAAATATTCAATAAAATAATCGTTTTATATTCATCATTACTGAAATAGGAACTATAAGTTAACATTTAACTTAAGAAGATTGCCTAGTGTGTTTTGTTAATTTACAAAAGAAAGTTTAACATTTCTTTTAATGCAATCTGTATGTTTTTGTTTTCTAAACTGTTGTACTGTAATGTTTAACATAGGTACATTATGTTGTTCACAGGCGTTTTCGTGTACGTTCGTAAATCCGTACTTTTCTATTCGAGATAGTCTTGTTACCGTCCACCTGGAATTACGGAGCCCGTACTGTATGTTAGTTCATTATTTTTCTACAACAGAGTGTTACGAATGCGACTGTAGTTCCCGCGACCACGCCACTCTTATGTCTGTGTCACTAATGTGCACGTTGTTCAGCTGTGTGCTGCTTGACTATGTGGCTCTCGTTACCTTCTTCTTCCTCTTCTTCTACTGCAGCCTTATGTCTTAACAGGTATACTGTATTCTACCGACGTCATCTCAACATGAAGTAGCGTAATCTGCTGCGATTTACCGAGCTCGATAGCTGCAGTCGCTTAAGTCCGGCTCCATGGCTAAATGGTTAGCGTGCTGGCCTTTGGTCACAGGGGTACCGTGTTCGATTCCCGGGAGGGTCGAAAATTTAACCTTAATTGGTTAAATTTGCTGGCACGGGAACTGGGTGTATGTGCCATCTTCATCATCATTTCATCCTCATCACGACGCTCAGGTCGCCTACAGGAGTCAAATCAAAAGACCTGCATCTGGCGAGCCGAACTTGTCCTCGGACACTCCCGGCACTAAAATCCATACGACATTTCATTTCAGTGTGGCCAGTATCCTCTTAAACCACACATATTTTACTATTTTCTTCCACGTATTTCAGCTTTTAATGACCTAATAATAATAATAATAATAATAATAATAATAATAATAACGTTAAGTGCTTTACGTCCCACTAACTACTTCTACGGTTTTCTGAGACGCTGAGGTGCCCGAATTTAGTCCCGCACGAGTTCTTTTTATGTACCAGAAAATCTGCCGATACGAGGCTGACCTACAGTATTTGAGCACCTTCAAATACCACCGGACTGGGCCAGGTTCGAACCTGTAAAGTTGGAGTCAATGGGTTCGAACCCCACTCTCGGCAGCCGAGAAGATGGTTTTCCGTGGTTTCCCATTCTCACATCAGGCAAATGCTGGTGCTGTACCTTAATTAAGGCCACGGCCGCTTCCTTCCCTGTCCTAGCCCGTTCCAGTCCCATCGTCGCCATAAGGCCTATCTGTGTAGGTGCGACGTAAAGCCTATAGCTGCTGCGATTTGTTATTAGCACCATCATAGTAAAATGTAATATAGTTGTGGCGGAATCTTCTTAGATATATTCGACATCTGTGGATTGTGTATAATTTGATAACTCATCTGTACTCATGAAAGCGACCGTCGGCCTGGCGTTCAGGTTAATAGCTACATGTCACTAACGTGTAACCTTGTTTATGTTTCTTATATTTGTTGATGTGTATGTTTGATGTTTATACACAATACGAGATTACAGCTGACTCATCCCCACAAGCTTGACCTGGTTCTCGTTTTACGCATAGTAATCTGTAGGTAACTACTGCGACCGATGCTAACTCACGTGACATAAATTTCATCTTGTTTCCTCTTAAACCACACATATTTTACTATTTTCTTCCACGTATTTCAGCTTTTAATGACCTAATAATAATAATAATAATAATAATAATAATAATAATAATAACGTTAAGTGCTTTACGTCCCACTAACTACTTCTACGGTTTTCTGAGACGCTGAGGTGCCCGAATTTAGTCCCGCACGAGTTCTTTTTATGTACCAGAAAATCTGCCGACACGAGGCTGACCTACAGTATTTTAGCACCTTCAAATACCACCGGACTGGGCCAGGTTCGAACCTGTAAAGTTGGAGTCAAAAGGCCTGCACCTCCACCGTCTGAGCAACTCAGCCCGGAAGGAGGCACGAAATGTAGGTACGTTTAATTTATTTAGTTGTATAACATGTCCAATATTCCTTTGAAACTAAACGTTCGATGTGTTTCGATAATTCAATTCCGATGCTACTCATTTGGGCATCCCATGACTGCTTTCGTTGGCGTAAGGACATGCCATCTTTCTTCTACCTTTACACAATGCACAACGGGGATCTACTGCATTTCACGTCCCGGCGCGCCTATCCCAACCAATAATTATATCACACGCTCGTACAGGTCCCACACCGATTCAGGTTTTCAGGTCATTTCCATACTCACTAGACCACGGGGCTGATGATCACACATATCTCAATCCCTTAAAGGACATAACAGCAAATGAACCAGTATTAACGCTGAGAATTCGGTACATCTCCAGGGTCCGAAACCGATGACCAGGGTTGTCTGAAGCACCTAAGATGGAAACTGAATACTGACAACTACGAAACCAGTCTGGCGAGAATGTAACGTAACAAGGCATACGCTACTGTAGTAGCCACCTTCAGCTGTTATCGTAGCTCAGTTGCTCTTAAACATAAAACCAGTTTGACAAGTATGTTACGTTACATCTCGTGCATTGCATAGGTAGCGTTCAGCTGTTGCACGTAAACATAAACAGAAACCAGTTTGGCACGCATGGCGCGTGACTCGCCTGTTCTCAAAGGGAAGCTATTCATTCACAAGAACAAGGCATATTCTAAAAACATCGTATCTCTTTGCTCTCGAAAATAACTTCCGAGAATTACTAAAAGTTTGATATATAGTGGTTCGTCACATCGTTCTCTATTGCTAGAAGAAATATCTGCAGGTATACACCTAACATCCTGTATATACGGTATATATGGCGGCACCACTGCCACTCCCACTTAGCTGCCGGCTGTCATATTGTTTCCGGAACCATTCTTTTAAAAACTGAAACATTTTTCTTTGGAGCCGTAACTCGGTACAGTTATTGAATTGCCTAAGTGTTCGCCTTTTCTGCTCAAACGAGCAGAATCACACCTCGCTGAAACTGGCTGACATTTAGGAATACTTAACTGGACCATGTTATGCATCACTAGACTAAGCGCCAAAACACCATTCTGAGATAATTGAGCTCAAAGTTTCCAGTCGGTTAAAAATCCATTTATTGTTAAATTTTCCCAATTCTTTGCAATAAGTAAGAATTATTATTTTTGAACTCTTTTGTAAAATCTCAACTTAATTACTTATCAAACAACGCTAAAAATAAATAAAATGGCGGTTAGTCTATTTACATTTGTTGTTTGATTGTGCATTTTTGTTTTGCATCAACAGACTAAGTGACTTTTAAGTCCTTTGGTTGCGTTATGCGTAACTAAACAGTGCATTTGGACTGGTCTGTGATAAAGCATAAGTAAACTACACGACGTTTCTGAAATTTACAGTTCAATAAATAAATAATCATTTCACTATATTGGACACATAATCGTAAATGAAGTTGTAAATTACATTACCTAAGATACAAATCATTTGTGAAATCTACAATTTAACGTTATGGAATTATGAAATAAGTCGGTTAGTTTTGCTCTCAAGACTTTTGTAGAAATTCCTTTTCTTACCGGTAGTGTGAGGGAATAGCAATAACACACACAATTTTGCAATAAAAAGTACTTTATTCTTTACTAATTGGCACAAAACATAGTAATGTAATGTAAAACAACTGAATAAAAATGGAAATAATAAAGCTTACAAGACAACAACAAATCCAAAATGAACCCGGGCATTATGTATTTTACACTTTAAAGCTTTTTATTACCTGGCTTGAATCACAATACTGTAAGAAATGAATTATAGCAAAAGATACTTGATTAATCTTATAACCATAAACAAAACCCCTAAAATTAAAAGGTGCCATTGGAAGTCTTTTTCACTAATTAGCATGAAACACAATACTGCTCAGTAACTAAACAAAATTTAAGAAAGAAACATAAATGAAATCAAAATCTGTCATTCACTTTCTATTTCAAAGTCAAGTTGTCCATTGAACCCATCGATATCGTCTTCCACACTATTATTGGTGAAAAAAGACCGATACATTGGTCTGGAATCTTCTGGAATCAGCGGCAGAAGGGACTTCAAGTCTTCAAGTTTAGGTTTTGAAATTGGTTTCCCTCCTGGCCACAGTTGAATTAAGTGTTCACTCAAATTAACTGGTTGCGCAGAAGTTACTCTTTCCTTTCTTTTCTTTGAATACTTAATTCAACTCCAGTGTCCTGGTCAAAGTCACTCTTCATGAAAATGCTTAGAGGTTTGTCTTTTCTGATTTCAAGTTCTCGTTTTCAGCCAGTTTATTTTGGGATTTTCCATGTCAACTTTACGGTTTGTTATCTGTTTTTCCAGCATTTGTGTTCCAAAGAATTATTTTTGTTCCATTCTGTGAACAGCCAAAGCATTCTTTCTACGACGTACTTTCATCACATTTATATAGTCATTCACAGTGTACAACTGTTGTTGTAGCTTCAGCGCGCACTCTATGTCTCCAAAATTGCTGTCGTTGGGCAAAATACTGTGCCCTGGGAGAACATAGCGCAAAGTAATCATTTCTAGCGTGGGGTGAGTTTCCAAAATCGTTCGTTCGTTTTCTTACCTGTAAAACCTCATAGTTACTAGAAATCCTTATTGCATTTGTAACAATGCGTTCGGTTCTTGCTCTGATAGCCTCCATTACTGGTACCATAATGTAGGAAATACGACAGCACAATCGTTTACCATGTAAACATGCACAGTAACAACATACTAGGTTAGTAAACACTACCCAGCTGATGTTGTCTGGTCTGTTGTGAACAATTGCAGCCACCTGTTTCGTTTAGCATCACTAGACCACAGACCGGTAAAAGGCGCTTGGTCTACTGTTGCATAACTAAACATTGGCTTATCGCTTTTGGTTTCGTGATGCAAAACACAAAATCAAACATAGGTAAATTTACACTTAGATTTTTCATATATTTTAAGGCAACTGTTACTAGGACATGTACGGTGATTTTTGTCCATTTAAGTTACGTTGTTTCTCAACAGAATGCGCACAAATACTGATTTTTACAAAATGGCGCTTGGTCTAGTGATGCATAACATGGTCCAATTATGAAAGACTCGTGTCCATTGATTTACTGGCGTGCTAAAGAACAGGATTTTTTAGGTCCAACTACTGACACTCCAGCATCTCGTATAACTTTAATAGTTACTACTACTACTAAATTGTACAGTGGTTAATTTTAATTTCGTGTGGCTATTTCTAGTAGAGAGCAGCCGTTGTAAGGCAGACCCTCCGATGAGGGTGGGTGGCATCTGCCATATGTAGGTAACTGCGTGTTATTGTGGTGGAGGATAGTGTTATGTGTGAGTTGCAGGGATAAGTAAACTCGTGTCCTCATCCCGAGGTGGTGCAGCTCTTTTCAGGCATACACCAATGGAGGTGAGCTGCATGTACCATTTCAACAACATACAAGCCCTCCTGCCATTCTTAAATTTCTGGTAGTACCGGGAATCGAACCCGAGCCCCCAAGGATGGCAGCGAATAACACGAACCGTTGCGCTACGGAGACGGACATTGTACAGTGGTGACGGTGGTGGTGATTACTGTTGTAACAGGAAGTAAAACTTGGGAACCATGCTCTATTAACACTAATCAGAGAAAACATGGAAGAGGTGGGACACTTCGTAGAATAAAGGTATCAAGAAAATAAAGAAGAGGGCCACGGAGGGCGTGAAAATAAAAGACTCTCAAGACCTCGCAGAGGAAGTAATTAAGACATGACGGTAAGCTCGAATTTTCCCCTTAAATAAACAAAATTATTGGTGATCATAGTTTTAAGAGAAAGTACAAATGAGTAACTATATTCATAAGTCAGTACCGTAAACACCGATAATTCACATTCCGCCACCTTTTAACATTTAATCCAAAAAATTCAAACTTTATTTCACGCCCAGGTTTTAGCCTTATTGTTAATGCCGCTGTCAGTTCCAAGTGGCATCTTACAATAATTAATAATTCAAAATGGTACAAATGGGGTATATTTTCCAAAAAAAATTTTGTCCGAGGTTGCAACTGTATCTTAGGAACAATTCAACAATAGCCGTGATCATTTTTGAAGGTAACAATATCCTTTAACCGCAACTGGACAGTCTTGGACTGTCTAACCAAGATATAAAGAAGCCTTCCTTTGGACTAAATAATTGACACACGTTTAAATGATAATACGTAGCACTCTGGTTTCCTACCTCACGAGTGAACACGTAAACAAACCACGGAGTTTTTCATGTTGACGAATACAGCACAGAAAGTTAAGTATTTATCTCGAACCAATTTTTCTCATCTATGGTCGAAACCAGTACATTGTGAACTTGAGGCTTATCCTCATCCTTGATTTACTGATACTCTTATGGTACTCGATAAGAAATACAAATATTACATGAACGACGCCGCTAGGCAAATTTCTCTTATATTTTTATGAATTATTTCTTTTTGAAATTAATTTGTCACACTAAAGAACACGTCAAGATGCCGTGTATTTTGTCCCATTGGAGTTGTTCTACGTGCCGGCATATATACCAATACATCTGGACTGATCGGTGTTCTACGTGCCGGCATACATACCAATACATCTGGACTGATCGGTGTTCTACGTGCCGGTATATATACCAATACATCTGGACTGATCGGTGTTCTACGTGCCGGCATATATACCAATACATCTGGACTGATCGGTGTTCTACGTGCCGGCATATATACCAATGCATCTGGACTGATCGGTGTTCTACGTACCGGCATATATACCAATGCATCTGGACTGATCGGTGTTCTACGTGCCGGCATATATACCAATACATCTGGACTGATCGGTGTTCTACGTGCCGGCATATTTATACCAATACATCTGGACTGATCGGTGTTCTACGTGCCGGTATATACACCAATACATCTGGACTGAGCCGGGATGGAACCCTGTCACTTTGAAGTCAGGAAACCAGCGCTCTACTATCGTATCCACCCATGGTTAGCTTTCCAGCACATTTTGATAGAGTGGTGTCACAAGAAAACATAATTTTTCGAGTTGTTTCCGGAGCGTAACCCATCGAAAGTTTTCTGTGTCATTCAGTTTTTCTCGTTATTAAGGGAAAATGACACATTACAATCGAACTAGAGAGTTTTCAATTCTGAACTGGCAAGTTAGTCTGCATTTCCTTTTTTGACGTGTTCCTGTGAGGCTCTCGTAAAGTAAAAAAGCTTCTACTTCCTTTCAGAATAGTTATCACCACCATCTCGTTCGCTGGAGCCATAGACTGGATGATATGTCGTCATGCACCTAAGATTTTGTTACTTTCGATCTTTTATACCTGTCCGTGCTCCTCGTAGAATATCAAGGCGTGAGAACTCTTGGACAGTAATCATTTTCAAGAGATGCAGGTCTCAAACGGCGCCGATTTGTTTCCTTCACTTCACTGAACAGAGGGAGTTTTTCTGAATTCGAAACTATATAACACTAGCTGTTACCCGCGGCTTTACTCCCGTGGATTTCAAGGAAATGTGTAGGAAAATAAACCGTACGTCCTGATCTGGTGACGGTCTGGGAGATTCCAATACCAAATTTCACGTCTGCAACATCTTCAGATTTTGAGACATACCGGTAGCATCCTCATTAAAAAAAATCAACCACTTTTTCAATTCTGTTCACCACCTTCAGTGGATTTTTCCGAAAAATGTTTATTTTTCGAAAGATATTCCAGATACCAATTTTTTCCATGAGGTATAGATATACTCATTTAAACTATATAGACCCTTTTTACCCCCTTAGCGACAGAATTTCCTAGAATCCTTTCTTAGTGAGTATCTACACTGTAATATAACCCCCCCCCATGGCACTACAGCCCTTGAAGGTCCTTGGCCTACCATGCAACCGCTGCTCAGCCCGAAGGCCTGCAGATTACGAGGTGTCGTGTGGTCAGCACCGACGGATCCTCTCGCCCGTTATTCTTGGCTTTCTAGACCGGGGCCGCCATCTCACCGTCAGATAGCTCCTCAATTCTAATCACGTAGGCTGAGTGGACCTCGTACCAGCCCTCAGGTCCAGGTAAACATCCCTGGCCTGGCCGGGAATGGAACCCGGGGCCTCCGGGTAAGAGGCAGGCACGCTACCCCTACACCACGGGGCCAGCCTGTAATATAAATGTATCCCCAAAATGTCATTTTCTTTATGTTCTTTAGCTTTTGTTCGGCGATGATGAATCAGTCAGGTCACGCTATTTTTTATAATACTAGCAAATATACCCGTGCTTCACCACGGTATTCTACATTGTATGCGGATTTCTGCGTAAATTTCTGTACACGCAGTGAGTAAGATTATATTAAATTGTATGTCTCTTAGCGTTATCCGGGAAACACCACGGGTCGGTCCTCGTATGTTGTTTCCCCTGTAACGCTCGCGCTGGGGAGTTTTCATGATGACAGGCCACGTTTCCTAATGCCGTTCACAATAGTATTTGGGAGTTTCTACTATGATGACAGGCTCATATGTAACTGATATTCACAAACGAATTGGGGGAATTTTCATAACAATGACAGGCCACTTTTCCTAATGCCAGTCATAATCGAGTTGGGGAGTTTTGATAATAGTCTAGAAAAGCAGCTCTATCTAACTTATCAGGGATCGAACACGATAAAATGTCATTGGACCAAACCTGTACATCTCAACAAACCGAGCAGCGATTGTGCTATCTGTTTTGTGATACGACTTACCGATCGGCCACCAATTACCCGAAACGAAGGTCTGCACCGTCATTAAATTTTCCTCCATATTTCGATAGTTTTCGGGGCCAAAATATTATACATTTGAACAGCTCGGAATTTTTCCTCAAAGGAAAGGCACAACAGTCTATAATGATAATGTATGTAATGTATGTATGTAACAATAACTCTTAAACTACAAAATAGTTCTTGAAATATCAGTCGGTGCCACAATAAAGAAATCCACAAAAATTCGTTTCACACCTAATTAACAGGTAATAAGATACCTAAAAGCAAACAATCAATAAAGTGCCCGGGCAGCGCCGGGTAATACAGTTAGCATAATACAAGATGTTATTAGAAAGATAGTGGGTTCATAACCTGTTTATTAGACTGTACTTCTTTTTTATTCACATGAATTCTTGTAAGCTTTTGCATTGACTGTAAATTGAGGTACTTTCATATCTTGTCCAAGTTCAGTACGAATTCATTACTACCGAGCGAGTTGGCTATGCGGTTAGAGTCGCGCAGCTGTGAGCTTGCATTTGGGGGATAGTGGGTTCGAATGCCACCTTTTCCGTCTTCGTCTAGGCTACGTGCTGATGCTGTCACTGTTAGGAGACAGACTGTAATCCTTTCTAAACTTGACCTTCGGAAATCATCGTTGTATTTATATATTTACGAGTCACTTATGGCCATGGTGTTTGGTTCCTTAAAACCAAAACCTCTCACAACCCTGTTCCATCTCCCTTTCTAGTCTGTTCATAAACCTGTATTGTATTATACGAAGACGCTACGTAAAGGTGCTTTTCAGCCTCAGTGGCATGTAAATCATCAATAAATTCAATTCAATTCAATTCAATTCAATTCAATTCAATTCAATTCAATTCAATTCAATTCAATTCAATTCAATTCAATTCAATTCAATTCAATTCAATTCAATTCAATTCAATTCAATTCAATTCAATTCAATTCAATTCAATTCAATTCAATTCAATTCAATTCAATTCAATTCAATTCAATTCAATTCAATTCAATTCCTATCCTCTATTACACGTTTCCTTTCCCTTCCATTTGTGGTTGTAAATAAAGGTTACAGATTTCTTCATACGGTTATGAGAGTATTCAGGGGCTGCAGTAAGTTATCTGTGTATTTATTAGCAGCAGGTATTACAATGAAAAAGAAGCTAGTGTACAAATAAAATTCAGCTCACTACAGGGAAAAAAAGCACATTTGAGCGTGCCTTTCACACAGTTTACAGGCACGCGCGTTGCCAGTGTTCATGTTTCATTAATTAACAAGTAGGTAATCCACTCCATTTCGTTGCATAATATTGAAAGCATTATCTGATCAAAATAAATGGAATGTTACACAAGGGGCTTTCTGAGTAATGCTGGATATTATACGGTATGTCACAGGTGTACTGTTTTTTTTTTACAATGCTCTGAAACCCGAATCTTCATATGATATAAGTAAAACGTAATAGAAATACCCGCACGATACTAGAAAAGAATTGGGTTATCACAGATAAGGCTTTTTCAAGATGATTTTATACTGTATAGAGCAGTAAATAAGTTACAGGATTGTGGGAGGCTTCAAAAAGATCTCGAAATTATTGTGGGATGGAGAGCAGACAATGGTATATGGGATGAAAATTTAGGTTTTAAGTTTCACCAAGAGGAGTGAAAATACCCCTTGGCGTTCACTGTAAATATCTTCGGATTAATATAAGGAAGGATCTTCATTGGGGAAATCACATGAACGAGGTTGTAGATAAAGGTTACAGAGATCTCGTCACATGGTTGTGAGAGTATTCAAGGGTTGTTGTAAGGATGTAAAAGACCCCAGCTGGAGTATGGTTCCAGTATATGGAACCCTCACCGGGATTACTCGATACGAGAATTGGAAGAGATACACAGGAAAGCAGCATGATTTGTTACAAAAATGTTGCAAACTTTGGGCTTGTTAGCGTACTGGCCTTTGGTTTAGAGGGTCCCGGGGTCGATTCACGGCCGCGTCGGGGATCTGGTACTGGGGCTGGGTGTATGTGCCGTCTTAATCAGTAGAATTCATCATGGGTAGATTCCCATGCTCATAAACGCGCAGGTCGCCGATACGGTGACACCTCGAAAGATCTGCACCAGGCCTCTTTGGAAGCCACGCGCCATTTTTATTTACTAAAAAGATAAAGTTGGAATTAAAGGGGAAAATTTGGGGAAAATACTCTTTCACAGGAATTAGGTATTGGACTAATTTAACAAAGGAGATGTTTGATAAATCTCCAACTTTTTGGAAATTAAGAAAATTTTCGTGTTCTTGAGGCCTTTTCAATCGTGAAATTACCAGCGTTTCGCCCCAGACTAGCGGCGGGGATCGTCGAGTGCATTGATACATCTCACCAAGATGCTGACGACTGGTGAGACTCCACTACAAGCCTCTTATGTAGGACGGTGCAGTAGGGGAAGTATATTCCTCTACTTGAATAAATACCTGCCTTTGGCCTTTATATAAAAAATTAAGTTCCCAATTTCAAATGTTATCAACCTTCGAGATCTTTAGTCCTTAAGGAAAGATTATTCAAGGAGAGACTAAGTAAACAAGTTATAGGGAATCTGCCACCTTGGCGACAGCCCTAATACAGATCTGTGGTGATTGAATGATTGATTGTTGGTATGTTGTATATTAACCTTACATAAAGGGATTCACGAAGCATTTTAGGCTAATATTTTTAGTTGCTTTTTGACCGCAGGTTTAAGGGGAGTATAAAATGAAATTGGTAAAAAATGCCAATATTATTTTCTATGTTTTAACTTAATAAAATTCGAACTCCACCTCTGTGGTGTAGTGGCTAGTGCGATTAGCCCGGGTTCGATTCCCGGCTCTGTCACGAAATTTGAAAATTGGTACCAGGGCTGGAACGGGGTCCACTCAACCTCGGGAAGTCAACTGAATAGAGGGGGTTCGATTCCCATCTCACCATCCTTCAAGTGATATTCCATGGTTTCCCACTTCTCATCCAGGCAAATGCCGCGATGGTACCTTACGTATGACCACAGTCATTTCCTTCCCTCTTCCTTCTCTATCCCTTCCAATTTTCCCATCCCATCACCTACAATGCTCCTGTTCAGTATAGCAGGCGAGGCCACCTGGGTGAGGTATTGGTCCTCCTTTCAGGCTGTATTCCGCGAGCCAAAGTCTCACGCTCCAGGACATGCCCTTGAGGTGGTAGAAGTGGTATCCCTCGCTGAGTCCGACGAAAAACCAACCCTCGACGGTAAATGGATTAAGAAAGAAAGAAGAAAACTGGATCTTCGAGTGTAGATAAAGTTACGGCTGTATTTTGTTTACTTCAAAATAGTAAGACATTACACACGTAGTTGGCGGGAGTAATAGGTAGCATATAGGCCGTCAGAGTAGGTGTACGGGTATTACTATGGTTTGAACAATTTTATTATTTTTCCACCCTTTCATATTCATATCGACAAACAGCTGTTGCGTCTCACAGTATTGTCTGTCTGTCAGGCCCATTGTGTGTTATGTATAATATGGGAGGGACCAATAAACTGACAATATAAGCTTTAGGTGTCAAGAGCAGGCCACCATGAGCTATTCCATTGAACTGGTTTGCATAATTTCTCCTCTATTAATTCACCACAGCGTGTTTCACTCACCCAACTGTAAATTAAAATGGAAATAATGATTATACACCACACTAGTTGTTATAATGTTAATAGAAATTATCGCAGTATGTTACATCAGATAAAAAGTAGCAAAAAAAATTTCTTGTTGACGAGTTAATGATGGGAGGTTGGAAAACTGGTATCTCTCAGGGGCAGCTTCTCAAGAAGGTTGAAGGTTTATACAGCCTCCACTTATTTCAGATTCTGTTGTAGTAGAGTAGTCTTCATGAAAGTCTGTAGCTGACATCTTGTTTTGCACGTTTGGTTTGAGCCTTCAAGTTTGCAGACAAGTTGCACACCTATGCAGTATAGTTTAGATGTTTTCGGCCTGTGTGGAGACAGAACAGTTAGAGAAGTGGCCATTTTTTTTTATTGAGAAAGGTTCGTCGCATTCCCTGACTGGGAACAAACATACTGAACCCATCACCTTAATATATAGCTGAAGAATATAAGAACATCGCAAAATTTTTGTTTTAATTTGGCGTTTGTTCGAAGTGGTATTTATACAGCTTGTGCAATGAGCGATCACATATCTATATAAGTAAAATACGAGTTTTGTATTTACTATTATTATTATTATTATTATTATTATTATTATTAAAATCATTATTTGTATGTCAGTCATGTGAAGAATAAGAAGGAAGTGCAATTATTAAATTTTCCTCATGTATGTATGTATTCGCATGACTAGAAAAGAGTCCGACTCGTTGGATGAATAGTCAGTGTACTGGCCTTCGGTTCAGAGGGTCCCGGGTTCGATTCCCGAGGATTTTAACCTTCATTGGTTAATTCCAGTGGCTCAGGGGCTGGGTGTTTGTTCTGTCCCCAACATCCCTGAAACTCACACAACACACATAACACTATCCTCCACCACAATAACACGCAGTTACCTACAAATGGCAAATGCCATACGAAATTAAATTACTAGAAAAATCGGCATTTAAGGTTTGCATTACCCCCTGTGGGTGGGGGACGCAGACGAAGAATACACCCATGGTATCCTCTGCCTGTCGTAATAATAATAATAATAATAATAATAATAATAATAATAATAATAATAATAATAATAATAATAATAATAATAATAAGGTGTGGCTTCCGAAGAGGCCTGGTGCAGGTCTTCAATTTGACGCCATATAGGCGACCTGCGCGTCTGTGGGGATGGGGCCCTATCTATGATGATTCTAATGATGAAGACGTCACACACAGACGCATCCCCTGAGCCATTGGAATTAGGTTAACATCCCCGACCCGACCGGGAATCGAACTCGGGACCCCTTGTACCAAAGGCCAGCACGCTAATAATTTAGTCATGGAGCCGGATTGCTTTACCAGTGGTTGCTATTATGAGGGACCGGTGACCTGGATTTTGGACCTCTTTGGACAGCAAGCATCATCTCTGAAAAGTGCGAATTTGATCCACTAGCTGTTTTGGATTCATGGTCATTTTTTCATCATCATTCGTTTTAGATTCTAGTCAGTGGATACACTTTGAAGCTTTAATTGTTGTTTAATTTCGTTGCACCTCGTACCGTTAGGGGCCCGATGACCTGGCTGATAGATCCCTTTAAACAACAAACACATCGTCATATTAATGATCATCATCAACATCATCATCATCAACATCATCATCATCAACATCATCAACATCATCATCATCATCATCAACATCATAATCGTCTATTCGTTGTGCTGACCACATGACACCTCGTAATCAACAGGCCTTCGGGATGAGCAGTGGTCGCTTGGTACGCCAAGGCCCTTCGACGCTGTTGCGCCACGGGGTTTGGTTTTATTTTCAAAAGATAAATATCTTCAAGCAATAAACGGCTCTCAGAAAGCCTGACTATTTTTTCATGACTTTGGATCGATGAATTGTGTTTTGGTTCCTTATTTCTTTCATAATACATGTTCTACTACAGCCTGTTATGAATCCGAATTATACATTGATAGTAATCATCGAACATTTTTCATTTTCAGAAACACTGTCGGTGAATTATCACTAACAGTTATTTATTATATCATATGCTTCTTTTAAGTTCAGTTTCATAAACAACTAATTCAAGAGTAAATAGAATTTAGTTGACTGATCTTAGTAATAACGTATGTATTGAGGTTCAGTGATCTAGACTGAGAGATACTGCAGTCCGCAAAGAGAACTTTCATAGTTCGATTTAAGAGTGTACATAAAGTGGTGCAAAGGAAATTGGTTTTCACTACTCCCTCAGTTACTTACTGCAATGTGGAGTAAATGTAATTAAAAGGGCGTGGCATTGCTAACATGCATAGCCACAACTCTCGCGCTGCAGTTCTCTTGGATTGTAATCCTTATTGTTTATGTGTTGAGGGAGATCCTGTTTTTGCAATTTAAAGGACTATAGAAACATTTAAGCCCGGTGTGCTACTTTTGAGGACACCATTTTAAACCTATTTAAAAACAATATGAAGGTCTCTATTAGTACATTTATTACTGACTGGTTATTATTATTTATCATATGATGAATCTATGTACACACATGTATTATAGTTCAGAATAAATGTGCGTAGTCACAAGTCCGTACAATACTATAACTCTAGGTCTAGCATTTTTGACCCAAACAACTGCTTCATCCGATGTGCGGTGAATGTCCATTAGTGTTCCTTTGAAAGCTCGAATTGGGCAGTCAGCAACAATGTGGTGGATTGACTGAGAAGAGGCAGCACAATCACAATCTTCAGAGCTAGTCCAACCCCATTTGCACAACAGATAACCACATCTGTCTTGTCCAGTTCTTATCCGATTGATGATTCTCCACTGTCGTCTTGGAAGATCAAATCCTTGTACGCGTTTAGAAGGATTCTCAACTAGATGTTTGTTCACTACTGAAGACTGATCCCACTGGGCTTTCCATGAACTGTTAACATGAAAAGAGGTTCTTTCAAGATCCATTGCTGTACGCCAGGGTGGTTTCCTTGATTTCAGTCGATGTTCAGTGTGCGTAATATCTTGATGAATGGGTAGTTGGGGGTTCTGCTGAATGTTCTTCCAAACCTTTAGAAGAGCTTCTGATCGTCTTAGGGCTGAAGGTGGAATATTGCCGAGAACAGGAAGCCATAATGTGTTCGTGCTCCGAATGCAATCCGTGATTATGCGCATTGCCTGATTGAGATGTACATCGATCTTCTTTGTGTGAACACTATTGATCCGAGAAGGGCAGCAGTATTCAGCAACATAATATGATAAGGCTAATGCTGTTGATCTTAGAACATGAGTATTGGCTCCCCATGATGTACCAGCAAGTTTCTTAAGTATTATTTCTAGTTTTTACTTTAGCAGCTACATTTGAGAGATGTTGCTTGAAATTCAATGTTCTGTGAAGTGTTATTCCCAAGTATTTTGGTGTACTGCAGAACGGCAATACTTGACCTCGGAATTTTATTGTTGGTTTGTAATTAGACTGTCTGTTGCGCAAGTGAAATGTAGATATAACTATTTTTTTTAAGGATTTAGGTAAAGGCACCATTTCTTGAAGTATACATCCAAGGCTTCCAGATCAGTGGCTAAAGTTGTTTCAGCATCATAAAAGTTGGAGCACCGAGTCACCAAACAAATGTCATCAGCATAAATGAATTTTCTTTATGATGTGTCTGGGATGTCGTATATGTACAGACTGAAAAGAAGGGGGGCGAGGACTGATCTTTGAGGTAAACCATCGTTTAATTTAAACACTCTACTTCTGTCATTATCACCGTAGATCTGGAAGTACCTATTACTGAGTATATTGCTAAATAAGGCCGTAAGTTTACGACATGGGATCACACTAAAAAATTTTAGGAGTCCTACTCGCCAGACAGTATCATAGCCAGCTGATAGATCCAAAAAGGCAGCCACGCTTACTGACTTCCTCTCATATCCATTTTCGATATACGTGGTGAGAGACAGTACTTGATCATTACAACTTCTTCCAGGTATAAATCCTGCTTGCTCTATTGGAATGTAGCTGTTGATTGTTTCATAAATTCTATTGTAGATCAGTCGATCAAGGAGTTTATATGTAACACTTAGAAGCGCTATTGGACGGTAGCTTCACGTCCGTAGGTTTAACCACTACACTGCCCTACGCGTGTCCCCCGGGTGGTGCTAAGAAAGCAACAGTGATAAGATGAGACCGAACTGTCGGAAACGACCTCTCGGTCAAAGAGCGAACAAGGAGATGTGTGCTCCTTTTCAGGACCTTCAAGTTCGTAGAATTGGACCATCGCTGCGCATTTGTCAATTGAATACTGACTGGTGTAAAGTATGATGTTCCGATGCTATTTTGGCAAGAAATCACTAGTAAGCATGTTATTCGTAATTTGATTGTCAAGGAAACAGTTTTGCACCTTTACATTATCCTGTTAAATTTCATATTTGTTGCAGTACAAATTTTTTCAGTTGTCGGTAGATGCAGAGTGGGTCTCGCCCCACAAGTGGCCACGGCTGATCCGTGGTCCGACAACTCTGCGCTCCGATCGGCCAACCGAGCAGAGGAGAAGTGGCCACGGTTCTACCGCGGCTCTACACCTCTGTATTCGGGAGACGGGGTGGAGATGGACCTCGCGGCTGGTCCCCACCGTCGGCTATCCGTGATTTTCAATTCTCTTGCACTAAGGCGAATGCCGAGACAGATCCTAGTACAGGCCACGGCCGCTAACCCCCTCACCTTCTCCGAGCATCTCCTTCGCCGTAACAAATCTCTCGACCTGAGAGACGGCGTCTCTGTCTAAGAGGCCCGCCTCCCCCTTCAGGGGAGGAATGAAAACATTTTAGTAGCAGTAGTATTCAGTTCTTGTTGTTCTTGTCACATAATCGTGGCCTCCGATTTTAAACTTGTGCGGTGTTACGTGTTATCGATGCTACTTTACTGTACCGAAGGGTGGATCCTAACACTTTGGCAATGAACGGACTGAAATATTTTTAAATGTGGATGTATTGCAATAGTTCAAGGTTCGGTGGATAGACCTGGTCTCGATCGAGGAGGTATTCCGCTGCGCCGGGAAATCATGTGGAAGTTTTAACGTCCTCAAAACGCTGGAAAGCGACTTGTTTTGGCCACATTTTCCGGTACGAAGCCTGATACAATAGATTGCAGGAGGAGAGATACAAAAGAAGACATGGACGTCTCTCTCTCCCTCCCTGTTTCTCTTTCTCTCTAGTCATCAGCCATGAGGCTGGTTGGCAGCATGCAGCTCTCCATTCTTCACGTTTCCCTGCTTTACTTTTCAGTTCGTAGTAGGAATCACATCTCATGTCATCTGATATTAGGAACTGCACGGAGAGGATTATCCTGGACGCAGAATCTTCCACAGTGATTCAACATCCGCAATCCGGCAACTGTGATGCGGGAATAAATGGAATAAATGAATAGCCTAGGCTGTTGGCCAACCTTGAATAATAATAATAATAATAATAATAATAATAATAATAATAATAATAATAATAATAATAATAAAAATGGAAACCGACAAAGCAATGTTCGCTGGATAGTGGGTGCACAAGAAGACCTTGCAGAAGTCGACGTTGATCCAATGGCAACCACAAGGAATACATACAGATAAAAGATCAACACCCATAAATTTGCACCCAAGAATCCATCTGAGAAAAGCTTGAAACTCAAAACCTCATGGACACAAGAAAGACGACAGGCCCATAGTGAAAGGATGAGGAAGTTTTGGGAAGATAAGAAGAACAAGGAGATGAAGAATGCCAGTGCTATTTAATGATTCCACGTGCTCCTTAAGGGGCTAAACGAATGTGTGTGTATATATATATAATCATCTTATCTATTTTTATATAGCATATTCTGTTGGATGACATGGAGGGTACTCAACAAGAAAAATAGCTATAAGTAGTGATTTAAAAGCACCTAAGTGCCCGTGTCCATCTATGCAAGTTCCGAGGAGTCAGTGCTTCTAAGAAATGGTTATATAGCTTCATATCGAGCATGCATTCCTTTGTACATATGTAAACGTCCTATAAAAGCCTCTAGGATTGTGATTGGTCAAAGTGTCTGTTGATTGGTTCTGTATGTATTTGCTGTTAATATTGTTATTTCCAACGATCAAATTGCGAATTCGTTATATCAGTGGACTTTGGCTTGCAGAGGAAACAATATTAACACAAAGACACAATCGTTTGAAGCGGGTTGCGATTGACAGTTGTGTTTCTACCGGAATACCTCTTTTGATTTCATATGTATACACTCATGAGCAACTGAATTAGAGATAAGTGTCGTAGCGGGTAAATGGCGCTGTGATCGGCCTGGTGAATGTAATAGGCAGTGGCGAAGTGTGATATTTTTTGTAAGGTAGGTTGAGATTAAATATATCTCGAAAGTAACGAACGTGCTCAATTCCTCAAAAATCACAGCCTTATTCTACTAGAGAGGCCGTGCTTCTTAAACCATTCGTGGTCGAAACTTCCTTCCCTTCAAGAGGTACACATGTTACTCATACCACGCATGGAAAAACTAAAAATAGAATAATTATCTTAACTAAATTGTGTGCTTCACTTACATATTAATAAGAAGAGCAGAAGTGAATTCAAATTAATAAAAAGAAACCTTCACAGCACCGTAAGTGCGTATATAACTACATTATTGACTCCTTACTAAGCATTATACATTTTATTTCCACGCCTATTATGTTAGGCAACCGCTTAAAGTTAAAAACCGTACGCTAAGACCAGCAAATAAGCGCACATTGTCGAAGGATTCCGCGGGGCTGAGTGGCTCAGGCAATTGAGGCGCTGACCTTCTGACCCCAACTTGGCAGATTCGATCCTAGCTCAGTCCGGTGGTATTTGAAGGTGTTCAAATACGTCAGCGCCGTGTCGGTAGATTTACTGCCACGTAAAAGAACTCCCGCGGGACTAATTTCCGGAACCTCGGCGTCTCCGAAAACCGCAAAAGTAGTTAGAGGTACGTAAAGCAAATAACATTATTATTCGAAGGATTTCCCGATTGACGTTGTGAGCACGACAAAACCTTTTAAAAAATATATCGGCCCAACATTGATTTATGGAATAATAATAATAATAATAATAATAATAATAATAATAAAGCCGTATTATTCAAAGCACAACGGGGCGCACATGGTCTATAAGAACAGCACAGGGTTTGTTTCAGCTCTTAAAACTATACCGTTCTCAAAGCTGCGATATTTCATTTGATAAGCATTGTAGTAGAGTCGTGGTTTAACCATGTCATAAAACGATGCTATCTTGTATTAAAAATCGTTGAAAACCGTATATTCCTAATGTTTCATTATACTGTATTCTTTTAGTTCTCGCAAACACCCCTAGATTGTACGAGTTACTAACAACCGGCTCAGTGGACAATCATCCTTGTGGATTTCTGCCACTACAGCGACCAGCAGAAGTCTAAACGCACATGTTTACGAGATACAAACACTCTTCACCTCGTCCAACAAGTAGTTGCTACTGCTTGTGCGCGAAGCGGGCTGAGATGAGCTATTGGTTGTCGGAGAAGACATGCGCTAGGCAGGGCGAGTTCAATATAGTATTTGAAATATCTATAGAAATATTCTGGTCAGAGAGAGGGGTGTTGCCCTCTGCATAGCCCGCCTCACTCCTTCAGGGTGAGGAATGAAGGCAATAAAAAAGAGAAAGTAGGAATACACTAATAAGAGCGGAAGGAAACTAATTTGGGGATTTACGGGTAGGCTCAGCCTTGGAGTCTCAAGGGGCGTGCCACCCCTGGTAATACGAGGCATGCCATGTAACAGCGAAGGCATCAGACCTCGTACGGGCTACATGAATAACAACTGACTGTAGGATGGATCACGAAACTTCGCGAATTTGATCGCAGCCAGATTGTCGGCGCTAGACGTATGGGCCACTCCATCCCTGCAGTCCTGCGGGCACTGGGATTTAGGGATTTACAAAGGCCACCGTATCGTCAGTAGCGACGGTTGGGAATTAGAATTGGGGGAGGCGCAAGAAAAATGTACAGACAACAAGAAGTACCTGGGTTTGTGGGACACAGCGGGCGAGAGCGGGGTGGGGGTATATATAAAAACTGAAAAGAAAAGCTACAAAATTTTAAGTTTTTATGCTGTCTGAGCGAATTTTAACTGAGAGTAAAAGGTTCACAGTTTACCAACTTAGGAGCGTTAAAATATATTGTTGAGATTTTCATTCAATGCTATATAATAAAACTTTCACCAAAGGAACAATATTATACATGTATTACAATTAAATAGAAGTATTCGACTGCACACTAATAAACTAATGTTAATGTTATTTGCTTTACGTCCCACTAACTACGTTTTCGGTCTTCGGAGACGTCAAGGTGCCGCAATTTAGTCCCGCGGGAGTTCTTTTACGTGCCAGTAAATCTACCGGCACGAGGCTCACGTATTTGAGCACCTTCAAATACCACCGGACTGAGCCAGGATCGAACCTGCCACGTTGGGGTCAGAAGGGCAGCGCCTCAACCGTCTGAGCCACTCAGCCCAGCCACTAATAAACTAACAGATACTAAAGAGACTGCCGGGCTGACGAATGCGCGCGGCAAGCGGGTGAATTATGCCTCAAGCGTCCATAATTTGGCAAAGAAATATACCCCTGTTACCCTTTTCACAGCACATGCAAAGTGTCTACTACTTGCTGTGGCGCTATACAAATCAGTTTACCGCGATGAACGAATTTTTAATGAATTTCTGCTAATAATTTCGTTAATAATTAAAGAAAATAAAGGAAATAATTTGCTTATAAAGACAACGAAGCTTGTACAAATGCCTTGTTTCAATAATTCATATAATTCCTAGTTTCAGTTGGATAAAATGGAAATAAAAAGTGATATTTTTCTTCAAAATTCGAGGGGGGAGGCAACCGCCCCCCTTCGCCCCCAGTAGTCGCCGCTACTGCGTATCATGAATGTACCGTGAGTACGTGGATCTGAGGCAAAACCTCGTCACCAGGGTCAACTGTCGTGGTGTACGACACGTTGATGACGGGTGTCGATGAGCACTCCACGGATGTGAAGATCCTTGCCTCGCTTTGCTGCTTGGATCGTAAGAACAGATAGACAGACGGGCCGCAGTGCACCAGGTCACTTGTCAGTTCAGTGCTGGACAACAGTGATCTGTGAGCAGCCATACCATCCAGAACCATCTCCTCGCCATGGGGTACAGAAGCGAGCGTCTCACTGACATGCGCAAAGAAACACCACCATTGGACGCTCGAAGCATGAAAACGATGTCGCCTGGATGAATTGAGCTATGCGTTGGTACATGCACATGGTCGGGTACAAGTGCGTCGTCAACCGCATGAGGTAGTGTATCCCTTTTACCAGCAGGGTACATTTCAGACCGGTGGTGGTGTTCACGTGAGAAAAAAATGGGACCCTTGTTACACCTGACAACGCTCCTCACCGGAGAACGTTCCAGGAACTTGCTGGCAGATCACGTTTACCCCTTTGTTCGCTTCCAGCACCCTCCAGGTGATCTGTACATACAGCAAGGCAATGCTCCAGCTTATCGCTACCGAACTGTGGTGGACTGGGTCGATGACCATGTGAAGATCCTTGCCCCACCTGCACATACAGCAAGGCAATGCTCCAGCCCACCGCTACCGAATTGTGGTTAACTGGGGGCGATGAGCACTCTACGGATGCGAAGATCCTTGCCTCGCCCCCCAAGAGCCCCAATCTCAATCCCAATGAGCACATCTGGGATGCTGTTGAGAGGGATGTGTGTGACCTGGACACTACTTCGACCAATCATTGTGGACTATGGGAGGCTGTGCATCCGGTGTCTTGTAGAGTCCATGCCATGGCGTATCACCAGTCATCAAGGCGAAATGGAGTGCTTCACGCTACCAGCCAGGTATCTCAAATTCAGTTGTTTAGGGGTGTATGTATGAAGTCGAGTGAAAAGAAAACCTTAACATTGTAATGCAAATTCGAAAAATGTCACGCAAATATCCTATCCGTTAGCAGTTCTGGTTCTGTTATGAAACCATTAATAACGAGTATAGGCAACAGCACTGTACAGACAAGTGAACACCATCAGTATACAAGCCTATCAACGGCCGCCACACTCCAGATATGCATTAAAGAAGAATAGCGGTCTATTATTCGGTTTTGAGTAGTGAATGTGTGAATCGTATTGAAATTCATTGACAAAAGCTATTTAGTATGATGACATATTTAATCACAGCAGCAGTATGACAACGCCCGACCACATACTGCCCGTACTGTTGAGAGCCTTAATCGGAAGGATCGGTATGTTGAATCTGTTCCAGGAAAGAAGAGGAGGAGGTGACCTAAGGAATTCTCCACCAGCGTAGGACGCACTCAGAGCAGAAAGTGTGGCGTTGGATTGTGGTTGACATGCTCTGTGGCTGATCATAGCAGATGGAGTGCAAACGAAACATCATCATCATCATCATCATCATCATCATCATCATCATCATATTCTAAAGGCTAAGCTTTGTCACCGCAGCCATAGATGTGTATCTTGAGCCAGTCTTTTCAACTCAGAGTAGGTCTTGCAGGTCATCCTGAGAAATAGGTTCCAGAAATAAGACACTGAGGATCGTCCTCTTCCTCTTTTGTCGGTAATTCTGCCTTCAGTGATGATACGAAGGAACTCTTCATCCCGCCGAAAGTGACCAATACATTTTATTTTCCGTTTTTCAATTTCAGTTACCAGAGCCCATTTTTCTCCTATATCTCTAAAGATTTCAGTATTAAAGAAAGATAAGGAGGACGATAAAATTGTAAAGATTGTGCATTTTGCTCAATTGCCTGAACGATATAAGATTTTTACCCGTTTAGGAAGAAGTTCATGAAGAGTCCGAGGTGAGGCAATTTTTTTTGATGTGTCATATTGCGCACTCTAGGTGACACTGTTTCATATGATCATCATCTGATAAAATGAATTGTTCTTCAGAAAGTGCAACCCGGTTCCTTGTGTTCGTTGTTGTCATTAGTACGTGTCAGTTATCGACATCTGGGAATACTTTACTATTTTTATTAGCAAAAAGGTGCGATTATTCATACTAACTGGAAAATATGGTGAAAAGTGACACATTTGAATACATTTATAATATTAATTGAATTACGTACATACATACATACATATCCCACGCCGTTCCATCTTAAACGATGGGTCGGTGAACGAGGCTTCTCCACTAGTTCCGGTCTCTGAACTTCTCTCCTTCTTCGATGCTTTCCAAAGTATGTCCTCGCTGTTCAGTGTCAGTCTTCACCATGTCCTTGTACCTGACTCTTGGTCGCCCTCTTGGTCTTTTGTCTTCAAGTTTTAGATCATACATTTGTTTCGGTAATCTGTTATCTCCCGTGCGTCGCATATGTCCATACTATCTCAGTCGCTGCGCTGTTATTCTTTCCTGTAGTCTTACAACTTGAGCCTGCTTGCGAATTTCCTCATTAGGGACTCTGTCCCTCCGTGTTTTACCGATCATGCTATGGACAAATCTCATTTCTGCTGCCTGGATTCTACTAACATCTTTATTTCTCATGGTCCAGGTTTTCTCAACCATAGGTCAGGATTGGTACGTAATACGTTTCATATATGACTCTCTTACATTTTGTGGTATTTTCTTGTTCCATATTATGTCTTTAATTATTTTGTAGAAGTTTCCACCTGTCTGAATTCTGTGGGAAATTTCCTTGTCTGTAGAACCAGTATCAGAGATAACACTTCCAAGATATTTGAATTGATGGTTCATCTGTAGCTGTTTCTTCTCCATTTCAGTGTGTCTCACTGGTTGTCCGTATCTTTTCATGACCATAACCACACTTTTCTCTTGGCTGTCCATAATCTTTAGCAGCTACTGTTCAGGAGTTTATTTGTTCATGAAGGTCTTCTTTAGAGTCTCTACACAAGCATATATCGTCAGCGAACAAGATAACTTTTATTTTCTCACCTCCAATGGTTTGGTGAATTTTTCTCTGAATCTCGTTTATCACAGTGATGAAAAGAAGAGGAGACAGAACACCACCCTGTCTTAACCCAAATTTTATATCAAATATTTGTCATTTCTACAGGTGTTTTGACTTTACTTGCGGGTATCTTCATACACATTCTTGATCCTATGTATCATGTCATCCTGTATTCCAATTTTCTTCAGTGTTTCCCACAACTTATCTCTGTTCACAGCATCAAATGCTTTCTTGATATCCAGGAAGGCTAACCACAAATCTCGGTTGTGTTCGTAGTATTTTCCCATTAACTGACGGACGGTAAAGATTAAATCAGTTGTTGATCTACCCTTCCTGAATCCATACTGTTCTTTTAAGAGGTTCTCTTCAATAAGGGGTCTGATCTTACGTTCTATAATTCTTTCATAAAGTTTACCAACTTGAGATGTTAAAGTGATGCCTCTATAGTTAAAAAAATTCTTTCTATCTCCTTTCTTGAAAACTGGAATTATGATGCCTGTTTTCCAATCAACTGGTATGTCCCCTTCTTTCCAGATCTTACGAAAGAGTCTGTAGATCCAATGTTTTCCAGAAATGCTCATAGCCTTAATCATTTCTCCATTAATTTCATCAGCACCAGCTGATTTTCCGGTTTTGATGTATTTCCAGACATATTTTACATTACTCCATGTTAAGTTTAACCCGTTGTCGGAGGCAGACTTGTATGTGATTGTACTGTTTTTTTGTGTAGGCTGCATGCAATTCACATTTAGCAATTCATCAAAGTAATATCAGTCTATTATGTATAATGCCCGGATTTATCAGGTTTACCGCACCATAGGCAGATGTTAAAAATACACTAATTTCTAATCACCGCCAGCAATCAGTTGGAAGACTCCACATTATTTGCTCATATACCTAGAATACGGAATAAAGGACTGTGTTAAGATGAGGTCGTTCTTCACTTTGTAGTGCCGATGTGTCTGGCGTTGTTAAAGGGAACTCTATAGAGGCTAGTATTTGACATTTCCAGACAACAGTAAATCTCGAGTAAGCGTTTTACAGAGCGTTGAGAAAGCCACTATCGGCTGATTCGGAAACACTGCACCACTCGCAACTTCCAATGAACCAAATAACAGAAAAAATGTTCTCAAAATTAGAAGTTAGTAGCCCGCAAACTTCCTCGTACCTCGTCAGAATAGCAATCTATTTCGATCACATTTTACGAAACGACAGATACAGGCAAGATAGAAGGAAAATATGGACGTGGGAGGAGAAGACTATCCTGGGTGCGGAACCTCCGACACCTCAGAACTGAGGTGGTAGAGCGCTGGCCTTCTGAGCTCAAGCTGGCAGGCTCGATCCTGGCTCAGTCCGATGGTATTTGAGGGTGCTCAAACACATCAGCCTCGTGTTGGTTGATTTACCGGCACGTAACAGAACTCCTGCGGGACGAAATTCCGGCACATCGCCGTCTCCGAAAACCGTAAAAGTAGTTAGTGGGACGTAAAGCAAAATAAAATTATTATTAACATTGATGCTTTGACGGCTCGTACTTATAGAAATGATATGGGCTTTTCGGCTTAAGCCCTGTCAAAAAAGGCGAAACTCCTTACGTTTCGCAGAGAACTTTGTTCTGCCTCTTCAGAAGAAAATATACAATAATTGTAGAAGACTTCCTGAGAAACAATCGATATTTTCCTCTGAAGTCGCGGAGCAAAGTTTTCTGCGAAACTTAGAGAGTTTCACCTTGTTTTCTTGACATGGTATAAACCCAAGAGCCCATAAAAATTCGTCGTTCGACATCCACGACACGATCTCCCTGATACGGGAAACGCAAAATGCGCAGTATTCCATCAAGGTCACCAAGCCTTTGTGAGGAGAAGGAATAATAATAATCGCTTTTGACAGAGGTCTTTTCCGAAAAAAGGTACTGACGAACTGACTAAACCGAGACGAACAACCACCGATCTCGATAGCTGCAGTCACTTAAGTGCGGCCAGTATCCAGTAATCGGGAGATAGTGGGTTCTAGTCCCCACTCTCGGCAGCCTTGAAGATGGTTTTCCGTGGTTTCCCATTTTCACACCAGGCAAATGCCGGGACTGTACCTTAATTAAGGCCACGGCCGCTTCCTTCCACTTCCTAGGCCTTTCCTGTCCCATCGTCGCCATAAGACCTATCTGTGTCGGTGCGACGTAAAGCAGGAAATAAAAACGAGACGAACAACCGAAGAGAAGACATGCTGTCTCCTGGACAGAGGACGTAAGCTGGCCCACTCAGAAAGAATGAGAAAAGTTTGGGCTCAAAAGAAAGCAAAACCGAGCTCGATAGCTGCAGTCGCTTAAGTGCGGCCAGTATCCAGTATTCGGGAGATAGTAGGTTCGAACCCCACTGTCGGCAGGCCTGAAAATGGTTTTCCGTGGTTTCCCATTTTCACACCAGGCAAATGCTGGGGACCTTAATTAAGGCCACGGCCGCTTCCTTCCCACTCCTAGCCCTTTCCTGTCCCATCGTCGCCATAAGATCTATCTGTGTCGGTGCGACGTAAAGAGAGAGAGAGAGAGAGAGAGAGAGAGAGAGAGAGAGAGAGAGAGAGAGAGAGAGAGAGAGAGAGAGAGAGAGAGAGAGAGAGAAAGCAAAGTTCACTGCCAAATGTAATAAGACGTGGTCCTCGATGGTCTTAGCGAATAAATAATAATAAACACTCTTCAATATATCAGAATACTATAACGTTGCAGGGAATTACACAACATATGTTTACTACGCGGGAGTGAAAAATGATTGACATTGTACTATCACACGTTCAAAATGCGGATAACTAATTCCTTAAGTGGCGTATCTTTCTTGTTCAATTTGCTGTACTTGTTCCGTCATCTCATCAAATACCATTAACGGTGTCCTGAGGGCACATGTCATTTA
This sequence comes from Anabrus simplex, assembly GCF_040414725.1. Taxonomy (NCBI): domain Eukaryota; kingdom Metazoa; phylum Arthropoda; class Insecta; order Orthoptera; family Tettigoniidae; genus Anabrus; species Anabrus simplex. The sequence continues at coordinate 128,326,736 of NC_090272.1, read as the reverse complement.
TACATGTACTAAGTTAATCAACATTTGCCTGCAAATGGTTGTAATGCAACACCGGTCGTTTGTTTATGGTCCAGTCGTTTTCAGTGGATGAAGAATCTCGCGACGAAGAGTAGTTTAACAAGAAGTGTATCATCTCTTTAAAATCCGCTTGTGGCCACCGCTACATCCCTTTAAGTGTGCGTATGTGGCCACTGACGATGAAGAATAGTATGACAAGAAGTGTACCATCTCTTTAAAAGGTGCGTGTGTGGCCACGCTACATGTAACCTGGCATTATCTTGCTGGAATATTATCTAGGGGTTGGCCTGCAAGAGCGGACTACTAGACATAATGAGCACGTAAAGAGGGCGTATAACTAGAGGTAATAAGTGTCGTACTTACTAATACCCTAGACTATAACATCTACTCTTTATTGCTTCTTATATATCGTGTGCGAACACAATCGCGGCACGTTGCCATCAAATAGAGATGCGTGGCAAATGTGGCTTTGGAAACATCATGGTTTGCTGATAATTCAAGACAGCTAACAAGTTGCTGTTCTTCTACCGCGGTACGCAGACTCACGCTTTCTGTAAGTGAGGTTCGTCCCGATTGAGTTTTGCCTTCGACTAATATCTCCATCAGCGAATGACTTGAACCTGTTCGATTTTATCCATCCAATTTTATTGATCGTTCTATTGGTAACAATTCGACAGCATCATTCGTATTTAATACACACTAGGGAGCAAATGCTTATTCCTTTCTTTTTAAAGTGGTATTGGGCTACCCTTTAATTTGCTACGTCACCCACTACTTCGACAGACTATTTAGCAGTCAAAAAAATTTTCCCAGATAATATACAGATGTCCCAAAAATCTCCATACATAGGGAAAACGTTCTTTTCAATAATCCAAACATCTCCGTTGCTAATCTTAACACGGTAAATAATAGCCCTGTATTTATTGAAGGTATTATAGATGGGGACATGTACTTGGGAATGTTCGAGGACCAAGTAATGCCACTGGTACTTAATGAAGATGGAAAATCCCCAGAGTACGGTCAACGAAAGGGGGTGCTTTCCCATTAAGCACAATATATGGCAAATCCGTAGTTAGCAAATCATTACACCGGAAGACGAGGACCAGTTGAATTACCACCTCACGCCCCTTGATTTTTACGTGAGGGGGACATCTGAAGTCCGTTGTCTACCATGTAAAAGTCAATAATATGCTTCATCTGACAGTTCGCATCATTGAAGCCTGTAGCCAAGTGACGGCAGGCATCTTGCGAGATATTCGGCAAAACTGGCCCAAACCTGTTGATCTTTGTCTGCAACCGAATGGCCAACATATTCAGAACATTCTGTAAAGTTGTATTTTTGGTAACATTTAATATGAAACCTGAAACATACTGAAATGCAAAAAGCTTTTCTCTATGTATGGAGACTTTGGATGCTGTGTACAGGACCTGAATTGTGACACTGTCGTAGTCCCGATGATATTTTAGAGACTATAAGTAGGGTAAATTGTATTTTTGCTAGTGTTCATACTTCGAGCTGAGGTAGGCTTCCGGCGACGATGGGATGGGAGGAGGTTAGGATTGGAAAGTAAGCGGCCATGGCTTAATTAAGGTACAGCCCCAACATTTGGGTTTTGAAAATGGAGGAGCATGGAAAACCATCTTCAGGGCTGCCGACAGTGGGGTACAAACCCACTATCTCCCGAATGCAAGCTCACAGCTGTGAGCTCCTAACTGCACGGTCACTTGGCTCGGTCCTACTCATAAACTAATGAAATGAATGTAATTAGACGTATTTACTTAGCACATGGCGTTTGTGTACAAAATAACTCATTTTGTTTTCTCCCATAATCTACAGTATTCTAATTCACTGAATAGAATGAGACATTAGGCACAATACAAGATACGCACCCCTTCACTAGTTGTAACTGAGAGCCGTGCAAGAAGCTGCCAGGCTGTACTCTACTCCTTCACCTGTCTGAGCTGGAGGGCTGCTCATTACGCCGAACTGTGCCCGCTTTTGATATAAACTGTGCAGGTCCGGGAAAAGAAAAAAGACATCGAGGTCCGGATGCGGACCGCAGTCCTCCATTTGAAGACCCCTGCTCTCGGATGTGATACACTGATTTTTAGGCCGATCTTGTCAAGTCTCCACTAAAATTTCATGTAGCTGTCAAGGTTTGTGATCCTCTTATAATTGAATATAATGGATTTTAACGCTTGGCTGTTATGTTGAGTGTTTGGACAGAATGAATTTCAGAGTTGGCTACGTAAAATTCCTGGTTTTATTGAGATCACATAATTAGATTGTGACGAGTGAACCACTTGATTCGACAAACCAAGTCAACAAATGAAATATCTCACATTGGAACAAAAGACAAAAGAGAAAAGAAGCGAGCCTTAATAACAAAAGAGAAATTACCGAAGAGAAGTGAGGAAAGAATAGTGTTATCTATCTGCTGTTAACAGAGTGTTTTTGAGACATTTCTGGGTCTACGTTATTGGTTAAATGATCAGCGTATTGGTCTTGATTTCTAAGGTCCCGGGTTCAATTTCCGGTCAGCGTCTGGTTAATTCCTCTTACTCGGGGGCTGTGTATTTGTGTTCACCTTAATATAAAACTACTCGTCTTCTCCCCTCACAAGCTGTGAATCGTGGATCGCAAAAATACCTCCTCCTTTAAATCGTGAGGCAGAGGCAAGCGATAACGAACCCTTCGTACGAGACTTACCGGGAATATTACAGACAATTAGATGATATTCACCGAGCAAGTGGCCGTGCAGTTAGGGGCGCGCAACTGTGAGCTTGTATTTGGGGGATAATGGGTTCATATCCAACTGTCGACAGTCCTGGAGATGGTTTTCCGTGGTTTACCATTTTCACATCAGGCAAATGTACCTTAATTAAAGCCACGGTCGCTTTCTTCCCACCCCTAGCCCTCTTCTATCCCTTCGTCACCATAAGATCTCTCTGCGTCGGTGCGACGTAAAGATGACTGCAGAAAAAGGAAGAAGAAAAAAATCAATAGCAAAGTACGTCGACTGAGCTGTCCCGATGCTCCCGAGTAATAACTTCAGGCATGCGTCATGATCACCAACAGCGGCAGAAGTAACAGGCTAGTGGTAATGATAAAAATGAAGCAATAGCACAGTTAGACAACAATGAATATCAATAAACAAGATTCGTTTACAACAACTTAAATAAAAAAATAAACAATGTGCGTACCTGACATTGTTGTGTCGCTGTACATACATCTCGTGGAAGCGTGTCTGTTTGTTGGACATGTCTTGACATGCGTCCGCCATCTTCAGCATGATGCTTCGTTTTACCTACAGACAAATATTACAAATTAGTTTCTGAAAGGGGACACGACTATGGAAGACATTCCTTTAGGGATAAAACAATAAAAACACAGTGAATGATGTGCTATTTGCTTTTAACTGACCAATTGCTCATCTACCTAGATAGCATCTTCGCTGATTTCGATTGATTAATTTATTTAAAATACTGTTATGAAGTATTGCACGCCATTGACTGCAACAAAATTCCTTTTTTAGTTACATATTTAAATGTATTTAATGCAGAAATGGCTCATATGAATCATGTATATGCATTTATTTTTCTTTGGGGATGTCTTGCGACAATTCCTAGCAACAATGTCATTTCACACTGCTGTTTATTGCCTCAAATTGCTCCGTGTTAACTGAGGTTTGACGCGTTCGCTAGCTCTGGTCTGAAAGTATTGCTGGATTTTTTAATTTTCTTTCCACTGTGCATGGAGGCCCCGGGTTCGGAAATCGGCCAGATCAGGGATTTTTCTCTCGACCCGAAGGCTGGTTCGAGGTCACTCAGCCTACGTGATTAGAATTGAGGAGCTATCTGACGGTGAGATGGCGGCCCCGGTCTTGAAAGCCCAGCATAATGGCCGAGAGGATGCGTCGTGCTGATCACACGACCCCTCGTAATCTGCAGGTCTTCGGGCTGAGCAGTGGCCGCTGGGCACTGGAGTGCCGTGGAGGTTTTTCCACTGTGTATGTGTGCATTTATAGCTATGGTGAAAACTCATGAATTAACCCTAAGAAAGGAAAAGTGCATCTGGTTTTACATAACAAAAGCCTAAACAACACTGAAATTGCGAAGAGATTAAACTGTTGCAGATCAATCTGTAAGTCGCAATGTGCAGAAGCTGATGACCAGAGGAAGTATGGAAAATTTATCACGAAGTGCGCGCCCACACATTTCTTCGCCCAAGGAGGACAGAATACTTCGCCGATTAAACTGGAAAACCAGAAGTGCCACTTCAGTGGAACTGTAAAAGCATGCCAAGAATCAATGGAAGTTGATTCCAGCTCATGAGTTGTCAGGAAAAGACTCTGCGCAATGGGAATGAGGGATCGAATGACCAAGAAGCCAGTTTAACTGCTGCAATGAGGAAAAGGAGGCTTGAATGGGTCAGACTGCACGTAAACTGGACAAACGACTAGTGAAGAATGGTGATATTTTCAGATGAATGCCAATTTTCTATGCTGATGATAGACCGCAGCTCGTTAGATTAGAACCCAATAAAAGGTTGGATCCTGATTGCCTTGTGCGAACAATAATACATGCTCTATTGGTTATGGTGTGGGTAGCAATGACGCAGCAAGGTGTAGGAAGGTTGTACGTTGTTAATGGTACAATGGACAGTGATCTGTTGCCCTCTGAAGAACATTGCACGTGATGTTTTCTAGGATGTGCAGTGAATTTTCCAACAGGATCTGGCACCATTCCACACGTCAAAAAAGTTGAGTTTCGTTTATTTTATTTTTATAATACGATTTCTAGTTACTGCTGTAACATATCGTCAAAATAGATCATTTCAGATTCGTTCTGTCATGACTGAATTGGGTATCAGAGAACTTCCATGGCTGGGAAATTCTCCAGACCTTAATCCAATAGTGAATTTGTGAAGACTGGTAGGGAAAGGGCTTAAGAGGAAGCAGCCTTCAACGAAACTAGAGCTGTTGGAGGTGATTGTGAAAGTGTGGAACCATGAAATTGACGTCAGTGTCATTAGAAAATTGACTCCATGCCTGACAGAGTGAAGACTGCCATACGGGCCAATGGGGGTCCAACAAGATACTGATAGTAATTGTAGTATGACTACTGAATAAATCACTTGTGAAAAACAATATTTTACTGTATAAACAAATTAAATGGAAACACACTGGCGGGAAAATAATATCCAAACACCTTGAAATAATGAATGTAGAATACACAAATATGTCATGCTGGTCCATTAATAACCGGTGCAATCGCCTGACTGTTGAATGCAGGCATGCAAACGTGCATCCATTGTGTCGTACAGGTGCCGGATGTCAGCTTGTGGGATGGAGTTCCATGCCTGTTGCACTTGATCGGTCAATACAAGGACGGTTAATGCCAGTTGTGGATGTCGCTGGAGTTACCGTTCAATGATGTCCCATACGTGCTCGATTGGGGACAGATCGGGCGATCGAGCAGGCCCAGGCAACATGCCGACACTCTGTAGAGTACGTTGGGTTATAACAGTGACATGGGGGCATGCATTATACTTTTGGAAAACACCCCCGGGAATGCTGTTCATGAATGGCAGCTCGGTAGGTTGAATCACCAGACATCTGCAGTCAGGGTGCGAGGGATAACCACGAGAGTATTCCTGCTATCATAGGAAATTGCTCCCCGGACAAGAACTCCCGGTGTAGGTCCAGGGTGTCGACGCGGTGGACAGGAGGAATGCAGGCGCTCACCTGGTTTCCTTCTAATGGCGTTACTTCAGGAAATTCTGTGACCGTGTGTGTTTCCCTTCCTGGTGAAGCTCTAAAACTCAATTTTTCTACAAGATAATGTTCGGTCTTGCAGAGCAAGGGTATCTCTGGCCTGCCTTCGTGATGTCAACATGAGTCCTCGGCCATCTAGCTTACCAGAACTCTTGCCCATTGAGAATGGTTGGGACCAGGCTGTACGGCAACTTCGCCCAGCGGCAACTATGGCAGATCTGGAGGGTCAGTTGCGCAAGATGTAGCAGGCTCTTCCACAGAAGTGCATCCGACGTCTGCATGCCTTCATGTCTGACCGTATGGCCATCTGTCTCCATGCTAAGGGTGGTCCAACACCGTACTAGGTGCATCCTTTAAGTGTGTATTATCCTGCAATGAACTCTTGGTATGAGCAATATTTGTTTTGTTTTGTTTTCAGTACCATGTCCTGTTCATGTACTCACTGTCGTGCTCATGCCTCTCTCTGTATACCCAGCTGCCGTGACATGTCTCTGGATGGTGCGCAGCTACGTCCGTGGAGTGTTTACAGTCTGTCGCACGATGAAACGATCCTCCCTGCATGTGGTCCACAGGGATCGACCCAAGCGTACTCAACTCGTGTGGTATCATATATGGTGTCTAGTGTTGTCAAAAGTTGGATATCATCATCATCATCATCATCACTAGCTGCCAATCAAGTATTAGGCCAGGTGGCCTGTTACGGTCTCAAACCATCTTTTAGCTGGACGTCCAACTGATCGTGTCCCCCGAGGTCGGCATCGTACTATCTGTTTTGAAACTAGTTTCCTAGCCGTTCTGTTGATGTGGTCTCGCCAGTTTTTTCCTATAGGTTTCTATATAATTTAATACAGGTTCTAATTTTAGTTCTTTCATCACATTTTCGTTCCTTTCATGATCCCATCGTGTATATCCTGCTGTGCGTCTCATAAATTTTTATCTCATCTTCTCTCCTGATTGTTCATGCTTCAGTTCCATATGTAATAACTGGTCTGGCTAGTTATTTGTAGACTCGAAGGCTTGTGTGTCTCTGTATTAGGGATGGCTTCATTATTGAGTTCACTGTGCCTATGCATTTATTGAATTTCAGTATCTTATTAATAATAATAATTTCGTGTGGCTATTTCTAGCCGAGTGCAGTCCTTGTAAGGCAGACCCTCCAATGAGGGTGGGCGCCATCTGCTATGTATAGGTAACTGCGTGTTATTGTGGTGGAGGATAGTGTTATGTGTGGTGTGTGAGTTGCAGGGATGTTGGGTACAGCACAAACACCCAACCCCCGGGCCATTGGAATTAACCAACGGAGGTTAAAATCCCCGACCCGGCCGGGAATCAAACCCGGGACCCTCTGAACCGAAGGCCAGTGTGATGACCATTCAGCCAACGAGTCGGACAGTATCTTATTGGAAGAATTATATACGTCATTGTCGAAAGACAAGGGAGTAGCCGAGGTAATTGAAAGTGTTAACTCTTTCTAACAGTTTGTTCTTGAGATAGATCTTCTTCGGAATTGGTTCTTTACCCTTGAAAGCGAGTATTTTTGTCTTTTTCTGTAGATATTTCCATGTTTTATTCAGTGGCTATTCTACTGAGATGATCCTTTGTTCTGGCGAGTAGCACTTGGTCACTTGGTTATCAGCATATAGAAGCGTGTCTAATTTCAGGTGTCTGTTGATTGATAAAAATATGATTAGGTGATGTGGTAGAAGATAGAGTTGGAAAACAGACCCTATGACTATTGTATCCTCGGCCTGTCAGGGAGCGACCGTCAGGGACACAGATCTGATAGAACATTTGAACGTTCAACTGTTACCGATGATATCTTTCAAGTTACATAGATTATCATAAGGCGAATGAACATTTCTGCCCTGTGAAACAGAGCGATTCTAGGAGGAAATTCACGTTTCTACCCAAGAAGTAGGCTATGTAGGTGTGAGAATAAGGTATGGCCAAATTTCAGGACACATTCCTCCCACGAAGACGAAGAAAAAAGTTAAATTGACATGGGCCCGAAAAAGTTTTATTTCCATGTTAGAATTCATTTTCTACAACTGTACATAATACATTTGTAATGGGAAACGCACAGAAATTGAACGTAGCAGCCTACCCACAGGAAAGCCTTCGTTGGCGTTGATGCATGCATACGTAATATCGAGGGATACACAGCACATCCGGCATTCAGTGCGATGTCGGCTTCATGCATGTATCCAGTGTTAACGGAAGGTATTTTTCACATTTCATATAAGAAATATTTTCATGTACAATTCTGGTATGTTCTGTTTCTGTGTGTTTCATATGATTAATGCACTATGTACAGTTGAAGAAAATGTGTTCTAAGATGTAAATAAAATGTTTTCGGACCCATGTCCATACAACATATTTTCTTCTATTTGTGAAAAATGTGTCCTTAAAAATTTGTCCGTACCGTATTGTTCCACATGTGTTATACGAAATACGTACTGAAATGCAGTCTCATATTTTGTTTTACTTTGTACTTGAACTTAAATTTGCTGTACTGACGCTAATATTCTTTAACCGGTCAGATGTACAGTCTGTTTGGCATAAACTCTGTGCATGTTGCGTATAGCAAACAGAATTCCATAGTGGAATGAATGAATGATAAGTTATTTCAATCCTGCCCCTTAAAGGGGCAGGCAGACCGTCAGCTGAACAAGCAGCTCTTTGGCCTTCGTATTTGGATATATTTACAGAGCGAAAGTGAACGCTGAGTATATATGTATTGCACATGCATTAAGGGGAAACGAATAATAATACATGACGTAGGGGCTAAGGTAACCACAAGAGGACTCCGGGAGAGAAACCCGCATCGCAACCCGCATGGATTGAATCCGCATTAGTCTCCCGTTTATTGAGCAAATTTCATATATTTGTATACAATTGATATAACGCTAAGTACAAAAATTATACAAAAGATACAACACAAAAAATGAAAATTCCCCTCTTGCTTGTAGTTTTACTGAACACTGAATAAAACGAAAAGTCTGCCTTGCGTGTGTTCAGACAAGCAGATGAAAGTAAAATAATAAAGAAATAGCAATGAAATAATGTGTATAAAAACTAAAAGTTCTTCTTGGTGCATTTCTTAATACTAACACTGAATAAAACATAAAAGTCCGCCTTGCGTATATACGAGTAATTAAGAAAACAAATACAGTAAAGATACACTATAGAAAAATTAAAAGTTCTTCCCTTACGTATAGATTCACTTGGACACTGTATAAAATGAAAAGTCTGTCTCCATAGGGGTTGGCGATTTGAGCTTACTCATTCGGTTAGTACTGAACTCTAGTAGAATATATACATCTCCAAAATCAAATTACAATTGCGGAGTGTCTGTTCAAAAGGCGCTATTTACTCCCTAAGTTGGGGAAAACGCAAGGAAATGTATCATAAAAGGCACATGGAACATACCCATGATCGGGTATGGTACTACTTTTAAAGAATTACATCTTCTGGTCTGGATTGCTCAAGGAATTTGATACTATTCAACTACTGCAATGCATGTGGACAAAATGAAAATTATTTTGAAGTGGAAATTGTACATGTTGACCGTACACTCCTCAATTATTTATTGCCTGTAACCTCATCCATTTTATCGTGACAATGACTCTTTTTCAAATAATTATAAATATTGAAGGTTAACATCTTATTTTGGAGCTTGAGATGAGGTAGTATGGAAATATCACTAAGGTAAAGAACTCTTGGTGAACTTGACCAACATAAAAAAGCAACTAAAAGGTTCATCTAAGTAAAGAGCTCGCAAGGATGCGTATGATTTATAAAGAAGAATCCAATAGACGGGGCATGAACCCATTAGCTTCTTACTTACAGGAGGGTACATTATAATATCATATCTAGGTATAAATTTTTCTAATAGTCTTTATCATTAACTCATTAACATACCAGTAAAAATACTCTTCTCAGCATGGGAAAGAATAAATTTCAACTTATCGCTAATAAAGAGTTGATGATGTATTGCGTCTCTCCCCCTTTCTAAATTTCCCATGCACATATGGGTAGGCATTTGTACATCTAATAAAGCCCCTCCTGTACCTCCTGCCGCTACACGTTATACATGTCTGTGGATCACTAATTACTACTTGTACCGCAAGCCACGTCATTGACTCCCACAAAACAGAGTTACGGGAACTCTGCTTTACATTCACGTAGAAAGGGTGCACATGATGTATATTCAAAGCCATGCTGATTTGATTTGTATCGAATTACTCACCTCTAACTCGTGTAGCAGAGGGAAGGAAGTTGAAGAGGACACAGAAATATGGGGGCGCTTAGAACATTTACAAAGCTGAGATGTTCTGTAAAGAACTTACGCGTCCCTTGTGACCAATAGCAGTCGTTGGAGGTTAAACAGAGTGGCATCGTTACTAACTTCACGCTGAAGTGGTCGTGGTCTGAATTTATATCAATGCATGTGGGCTTTTCGAGATAGAAAATTATGCCCATTACATGTAAAAGTAGAAAATATTTAGCTTTGATTACGTAAAACTGAAGCTTAATTCTTGGGGTTAAACATTACAAATATTATTATTCCTATAACATTTAAAGTATCCCAAAATTCAGCTTCAGTTCAGCTACTATTTTGTAATAATAATAATAATAATAATAATAATAATAATAATAATAATAATAATAATAATAATAATAATAATAATAATAATTGTACTGTTTGATGAACTACTTCCCTCCTTTGATCGTTTTATATGGCCTGGCCTTTGTGTTGTTATGCTTGCAAGGTGTGTGTGTGTGTGTGTGTGTGTGTGTGTGAGAGAGATAATTTTTTCTTTTAATCTGTATTCGTGTAATTGTATGCTTTATTCTTGATCTACTTTACCTTACGAATAATGAAGTTATTATCACCCTTATCCCTAATGACGACTCCAGAGTAAAAGGGAATTCGTTCCCGCTCTGGAGTACCTATCCTCCCGAAGTTGGCAAGTGTATCTCTTGGCTCTATGTTCTATGCCAATGAGAGTCGGGTCGCTTTGTGCGTGACCCTGACCTTTCCTAGGCCGGGGGTTGCTTGGAGAGTTCGTTGTCATTCTTGGACTTGAGCTCGTACGCCGCACATAGAGGGCTGCTCCCGCCTCAGGCCCGAACTAAGTACACTCGGGCATGGAGGAAAGATTGTAAGATTTTTGGTGTGGGATCGAGGTGGTTGAAAGCTAACTTGTTTTGAGGGCATATAGGGCTGCGTGTGTAAAGCCCTACAACTAAGTGTTTTTAAGGCTCTGGCTCAGTTGATTATTGAAAGTTAAAATCTATGTTCATATTCTAGTCTCTGTAAAACAGATTGCTGTGATCTCTATATTTATTGTCTTATTGAATGGGGACAAACACTTGTAAATATTATTTTGGGTTATCTTAAATGGTTAGAAAAATATTGACTCTCGAAGTCTCCTTTGTAATCACCTGGAATAGGCTGGAGAGCTTTCGTACTATTATTCTGCATGAAGAATGTGAGGTGCCAGTGTAATTTTGGAGAAGTTAAAAGTTTTTATAAACCCTTCTGGCGTGTAAGCCTAGTGATTGTAATTACTGTTTTAAGATTCGTGTTAATTTCTCAGGATATCCTAAATTTAAGATAATTGTCATGTTCCCCGAATTACGTGGTACTAGGCCGGTATTGTGAAAAAACAGGGAACTCTCTCCTCTTCTTGAACTTAATAATTTGACGAGGTTTTATTTCGCGAGGACTTATACCTTCTACTATGTGTTGTGAGGCTAACGGGTTAAAAAAGAAAGGAACTCCTCTCCTATTAGGTTACCATGTAAGTTATTGATTTTATTTTAGTGTGTTAATTTAGTCGTTTAAAGACGTTATGTTAACGGAGTAATGCAAATTAGTCCTTTCTAATATAATAAATCTTTGGCTTCCTAAACTATTTGTGCTATTCCGTCCAGGGCCCAAGGCCCGCTCCTTCTTTCAAAACGGTACCAGGGTAATTGCAGGTACAATAATAATAATTCCTGTTCGTCTCTTTGGCTGAATAGTCAGCGTTGAGGCCATCGGTTTAGAGGGTTCCGAGCTCGATTCCCTGCTGGCGTTTGTTTGTCCCAGCACTCTCCTATTGAAACCCACACAACACAATGCGCTAACAAGCACCACAGAAATACGCGATAGTGAATACGTCCCTCCCATGGGTTAATATCTGGAAGAGCATACGGCAGTAAAAAAAAGGTAAAGTCAACATATGAGAGACAGCTTACACACATGATCTCACTAGGGTGTGAGAAAAGTGGAAGAATAAAAATAAGAAGATACATAATTCCTAACAGGATTGTTTTCTGTGGTTGAAGGACATGAATAATTCTAGGGAGTTTAGTCAACCAAACACCCACTTTCTAGGCGAGAAAACCGATGGGGCCTTGTTCTTTGATGTGCAAAGTGATCTGTGAGCAGCGGGGTTCTCACGTAACCTTCTTAGGAGGAAACTTGAAACAAGAGAAATCTAATCTAGAAACAGGCAAGGCGTCGAAGAAAGAAAGAAAGAAAGAAAGAAAGAAAGAAAGAAAGAAAGAAAGAAAGAAAGAAAGAGAACAGCGCGATTCCAGGAACACTGGACAATAGTTAAGTCCTAGAAAGGTAGCATTAGAAATAACGTGGTCCATAACTGACCGAAGTGAACATTAAAAATATCTCCGCTCTTATGTACAGCGTGATTCAGCCGTCCCTGCCAATATAGTTTTATGCAACCCACAATAATTCATTCCGTCGTGAAAACATCTGCCCTGCCGGTATGATCAGAAAAAACAACCGGATATCTTGGTATTTACCGCCTCACCATGATGGGACGCCGTAATATTATACTCGTACTAAACACTGGAAGACATGCGTGTGCCTTCTAGATCATATGAACCTGACACGCCGCCGAAACACTAAATTCATATTGTGACCGCAGTAAACCTAATATTTGCTATAGGCTGCTCGGTCTGCCGTCCGGAACAGTAGTGTAGTTGGTTAAGGCACGGCGGAGCGGGCTTGCATGTCAGGTGGGAGGTTCGAGTCCGGGGCGAAGATAACACATTTTTGAAATACTTGTTTAATACGTACCGCACGCAATTTAAGTCCAATACCCGCTTTCATACAAATTGTGTGTGAATGAATGTGTATGTGGCCCTAAGAAGGGCCTATGAGTTAGCAGGCCGGACACATACAGACCGGAAATAATAGGAACACAACTGCCCTTGCAAAGTTTTATTGCAGTAAATGCTCGATGTGATGACCGTTTTGATTTATACACATTCGGGCCCGGTGTCCAATAGATCGTCTTGCTTGCTGAAGCATTCCGGGTGTAATTGCACGGCAGGCGTCCGTGATGAGTTGCCGGAGATGGTCGGGGTTTTCCGGAGCTTGAGTGTAAAGGACGTTCTTCAAATATCTCCACAAGAAGAAGTCTAACGGCGTTAGATACGGTGATCTGGCGTGCCAAGAAACAGGGGCTCCTCGTCGTATCCGCTTCCCTGGTAGTTCCTCGTTTAGATGGTAACGAACGGGCAAAATCGAATGTGGTGGAGCTCCATCCTGTTGCAACCACATCGTCAAACGATCGTACAAGGACACATCCTCCAGCAGCAGTGGGAGTTCCTGACACGGAAATTGCCGGTAGCGTGGACGCGTCCAATGGCCCACAAAGAAATAAGGCCCAGTCGGGTGATCCCCCAAGATTTCACCAAACATTCACTCCCCATCGCACTTGATGGGCCACCTGTCGCACCCAGACTCCAATAGTGTATGTTGTGGCGATTGACGTTCCCATTATTGTGGAAGCGCGATTCTTCCGAGAATAAGATATGCGATATTAATGCTGCATCATTGTCCAGCCTGCCTAATAGCCACCGACAGAACCCCATTCGAGCTTCGAAATTCCGCCCATGGAGCTCTTGGTGTAACTCAAGATGGAATGGGTGAAATTTATGTTCATGCAGTATTCGCCAAACGGACGGCTGGCTGGTGTTCACTTCCCGTGCAATCGCCCTTGTACTGATATGTGGATTATTAAGAGCTGCCTCCAGAACGGCCTCCTCTGTTTCACCCGATGTAATGGGCCTATCGCGGACTGCTGGAAATCACGCCTGATGTCCTTAGGCGTCTTTCAACACGGCAGAATATCATAGCCTGTCGGGATACCGGCGTTCCTGGTACAGACGTAGTGCCTCGCACGCGTTTTTTCTTCCTTCCCCATAATTGAGGAGCATGCCAACGTATTGCTCTGTGGAAAACTTGTCGAATGACAGCAGAGATTACAGCACATTCGGGCCCTAATCAGCGGAGTATGCGCAGGGCACAAGATGAATAACAGCGTCATTCTACTGTTTGAATGTAGCGAACGTGGGCCTGCGTTTACGTATTCAAACATCATACCGATGGAAAAATACTTGAACGATGAAGGATTCGAACCACCGCTGGCATAATCCGTTGATTGCTAGGCGAACGCCTAACCATATCCGCCACGCTACACTGCTGGAAATGTGCGGGTAGTACGACGTGAGCAGAGTACATACGCCATCCGGTCCGGTGTTTAAGACATTAATTACTGCACTGTTACTTAGTTTTATTAACTGATTCCCCTCCTCGTTACACCCGATCACGAAGCAAGACACATTAACATAGTTTCATGGTAAAAGGACGTTGCTACATAATTTCAAGGCGTCATGTTTTGCGAACGGATTATATAATATTTCGCTAGAGTTCAGAATCGTGTGCAAAATGTGCTCACTGAAAACAGTACCATACAGTACGCTTGCAGGGGAATAGCGCCCTTATAACCATGTCACGTTAATTGGGCTGCAGCAAACGATATTGGAAGGGGCTGCTGAATCACACTGTATAACAGTGTGTGTTTGCATGTAAGTAATCGGTGTTCCGTTGTAGCTTTAGAACCACTGGTCAGATGTTTTGTATGGTTTCCGCTGGTATTTAGAAGATCTCACGAGGAAGATTTGGGTGTATTACATATTGAACTATAATGAAAGCACGCCGACCAACTAATGGTTACTGTTAAACAACGCAAATAAAGTGACGGCACGTAAATAGCTTCCCGGCCTGCGCTGCCTAAACCATTAAAGATGTCCACGCACTATATGCCCTATTTTAAAGAATATACAGCATAAAAAATTCTGCAAAATAGCCCACGGGACCACATACCATTCTCAATAGTTCACCAGCAAAAGCAGTCTTTATATTATATTAGTGAACAGCAAAAATCCTGTGCTAGTTATGGGAAGAGTATTCTTGAGGCTTAGCTTAACGCTACCTAAAGAGTTAAGGATGTCCTGAAATTGTGTATAAGAATTATCGAGTGGAAATGGTTCTATGACCGGGCGAGTTGGCCGTGCGTGTAGAGGCGCGCGGCTGTGAGCTTGCATCCGGCAGATAGTAGGTTCGAATCCCACTATCGGCAGCCCTGAAAATGGTTTTCCGTGGTTTCCCATTTTCACACAAGGCAAATGCTGGGGCTGTACCTTAATTAGGCCACGACCACTTCCTTTCCACTCCTAGCCCTTTCCTGTCCCCTATCTGTGTCGATGCGACGTAAAGCAACTGGCAATAAAAATAATACTATTCCAAATTCTATAATAATTCGTTATTGAGTGACAAGCAAACTAAAGCAAACCAAAGCAGCTGCGAATATGTTAGTCAAAATTGGAAGTATTATCTCCCAGAAGGTTCAATATAACCTCTGACAGTCAGGGTTAGTACAAGGTTTATTCAAATCCATTTCATTGCAAAGACTGAAACTGGCTGGTTAATTTTTACGAAACTTAAACGACAAATTTGTTAGGATTTGCAAACTCTGGTCGACGCGGGTAAAGCCGGAGTTAAGAGGTAGTATTTAGTAAATCGGATATTGAATTAATCTTAGAGATCACAAGGAAAGCTATTTTGTAGCTGGTAAACACTGAAAGGAACGGCTTGAAAGCATTTCAAGTTCACGATAACGATGCGGACGATTATTGCTGTTTCAAAAGTCCAAACAGCGAAATCACCAGATGTGGGCTCAGAGTGAGAGTTTCTAGAGGAGAGATGTGCTAGTTAACAATATTAATCACCCTAATTTCCTTTACTGTATCGGGACAAACATTAATGCAACAAAGGGAAATTTGGATTAGTTTTTGGTGTAATATATATTAATATCGTGATTAACACAGTGGCGTAGCTGCTGGCTTTCTATCCCAGTAGATCAGTGACAGTGTCAACCACCGGCTCGCAAGACCATTGGTTTAAACCCGAGAGAGGTTGCCGGATTTTTTAAGGCTGAAAAAAGTACTCCATATCGTATGATGTCGGCGTGTAAGAGGTGTTCTAGTTTCCCTATCATCTGATAGAGCAAAATGGAACGTCTTAAATTGATACTTGACACGTAGGCTACCTAAATGACGTCAAATAGAAATGCCTGAAACATGCTATCTGAAACTACACGATTATTATTGTTACCCGTGGACCAGCAGAGGTGAAAGAAGGTGCCGGGGGGAATGGGTCTAACTACTATGTCAGGAAGTAATTTAAACTGAAATGGAAGGTTATATTTTCAAAAAGCAACAAGTTAACAAATTATCACTTAGTAAGATAACGATGACATAGCAATTTAAAAACAAGACTTAGAAAGGTCCAAGATTTCAGAATTTTCACGCTCTTTGGCTACAAGCCCCTAGTTTTACAAATTTTGAGTTCCCAGCTCAAAATTACAAAAGAGCACAAATTTATATCAGGGCAGAAATCCCTCAATACATGGAGCGCTGGCTCCCAACTCGCAATATCAAGCCTTCAAAAGGCATTCAGCAATCTTACTTTGAAAAAGAGCTAACAGGCTTTCAGTTTTCACGCCTATTCAAGGCAACACCAAAAATATCTTACACCTTTTGGCCTTCCATGGCCCAGCTTACAAACTGATACAGGGGTATCTCGTACCCAATCTATAGGGCCTTCGTGTAAAAGAAATAACAGTTAAATAATTGGCCCGAACACAAAATGAATGGAGGCGTGTACCTGCACTCCTAAATATGCGTTCTTAAAACCTGAAGGGCAGTAGGCCGATGAAACAGGGGCTATTCCCAAACTATGGAGGTGACTCGTATAAGAATAAATTAAGACTTTACGGAAAGGAAGAAAACAAGTTACAAAACGTAGTCACCTCAAACCAATATGAAGGGGAGCTCGAGTGGGTACATCACACTCTATCCCCGATTTACAGTTAAACATTTTATGAAGAAATTACATAAGCTGGCAGAAATTACATTTTCAGAAAAGTAGGTTAGGGCCTACATAAAGTTACGGTCCTCCCCCTTGGGTTAAACTGCAGAGCTAGCAAGAAATAAAGATGTTAATAGGCCATTACCTTGCTGAAGAACTGCTACCTGATGAAAGAGGCGCCTCCCATCTCCTGCTTGACACACACACACTTAGTTAGATGTTGATCAAATGGCCAAGAAACGTGAAAATCCGCAGTTTATAAACCCTAGGGGAAAGTTCGAGACCTTTTATGAATAAACTAGCCCCACCCTCTCAAGTTTATTGGAGAATTTAACAGTTACACTCAAAATCGAAGAAGATGGTAATTGGTAGAAAATTAATTGCCGGGCTGAGTGGCTCAGACGGTTAAGGCGCTGGCCTTCTAACCCCAACTTGGCAGGTTCGATCCTGGCTCAGCCCGGTGGTATTTGAAGGTGCTCAAATACGGCAGCCCCGTGTCGGTAGATTTACTGGCACGTGAAAGAACTCCTGCGGGACTAAATTCCGGCACCTCGGCGTCTCCGAAGACCTTCAATAGTAGTTAGTGGGACGTAAAACAAATAACATTATTATTATTATTATTATTATTATTATTATTATTATTAGAAAATTAATTACAGAAATTATTGATTGGTTGGATTCAAAACTGGCGGAAAGAAAAGATCAATGTTGCCAACCCAAGAATGAATGAACGTAATTTAGTAAAAAAATAACTTATGAATACAAAACTTCTTTGAATCAAAGTTCATCCACTTCGCATCAGGGTGCATGATCATAGATTTTTAGCAGTGACCTCTGTTGAAGAAAGTCCAAACTTCTTGATGACTGGTAACCAAAACACGTAGAATTTCATACAGTACATGAAACATCACAATAAGGAAATTACGTCAAATTACTGTAGTGACATCTTCTGAGTAAAGGTTTAAGTAGGTCTAGTTTCAAGTTCACTGTTTCTCCAGTAGAGGAGTTCTATTAGGCGCAACATTTAAATGTGCGGCTTAGAGATATACCTCCCGGTACAATTATTATTATTATTATTATTATTATTATTATTATTATTATTATTATTATTAAAGCCAATGACACATGCCTCTTGGAGGACTTCGTTTATATTTGGACTACCGCATACCGTTGCATCGATTGCTGTTCTAGAAAAAAATTAGAGAGCTCAACAGATTCCAGAAGACTTCTTCAACACGGAGATAGTGAAAGCCAATATCTGCAGATGCCGTAAACAAAAGTTAATCGCATTCACAGTCGCTTCAGCGTACTTGCGTTTCACAGGAAGATTTCGTCGTTGCGTCTAGAAGAACCGCTAGGTGATGATATTTCAGCTTAGAATTCTGATCGGAAAAATTCTGTCATTTGAGGTTCAGTATTGCATGAAATATATCAAATACTTTTCGTTCCAACAACGAAACCCTTCCAACTGTAAGTCTTCGATCTGATTTAGATGTAGCACAACGACTTTAGTAGGAGTGCTTTATTCATGCATATGAACATTAGATGCCCAGTCGTATATTTAGCACCAGCTCTGGGGTGTCTTAAGTTTGCTCGTGTAAGCACCGCGTAGGCAGGAGTGACAGCGTGACACATGAATTGGCCGGCCGCCCCGCCTCTGCTTCCCGCCTCTCGCTTCTGTCTATGCGGTGCTTAAATGAGCAAACTTTGACATCCCAAAACAGGTGCTAAATACACGATTCGGTATGCAATTCTGATATAGCTGAATAAAGCATTCCTTCTGAAATCGCTGTACCCAATTTCAACCATATTGGAGACTTACACTTGTAAGTAAAACATGTGCTGCGGGTCAGTATTTCTCCCCTAAATTTTGTCACATAACGGTATTTCGAGGCGCAATGACGATATGTCTAACCAGAGGATTCCACACTGCAATAGAAGGGTGAACCTGCCCTGCTAACGATACCATCTGGTGACCTATGTCAATAGAACGCAGCAGCTCAGTGCATTTGCCAAATACTTCTTCCTTCGCTTGGTGGAATCGTGGGTGCGAACTTATTTCGCTCATTTGGACTTGGCCGTGTTTTATGACCGGATACTCTTCTTGACGCCAACTCCATGTGGAGAGATGCAGGCATTTTCTATGGCGGTTAGAGGTGTATTGTGTTGGAATAAAGGCAACAGAAGTCCAAGGAATCAACCATACATTATTAAAATCAAATTGAACCCGGAGCCCTTTTAACGGAATGCCTCGACACTTACCTTTCAGCCAAGGAACCGGATACATTTGTCAAGAAATGGTGAGAGGGAAAAGGTGTTCATATACCTGGTATACATGTATGCACATTGCTCTTAACCCTCAACTTGTGAGATCATATTTCTGAGACACTTAAACCCATCGAGATGAAGTCATTGAGACCACCGATTATACTCATTGACAGCACCACGAGGCAAACGACTTCGTGATTAAGATTAAGTGCATTGCTATTTTAATTCATTTGCCATAAAATACGAGGGTTGTAAATAAACTTGTGGCAATACTGATAGAACGCAATATTTAATGAACTAACAAGTACAGTTGCATTACATTCCTCCAATGTAGTCACACGCCACGTGTATTACCTTTTACCAAATGTCAGGGAAGCCGTCGCCGACCGTTGGCAAGGTGTTGTCTGTTGATGACGGCGACGGAGCAGCCTGCTTAATGGGGGTACAGATGCTACGTCAGGAAATTGCTGGCCGGGGGGGGGGGGTCCTTCAATTTCGGAAACAGGTCGAAGTCACAAGGACTCATGTCTGGTGAGTATGGAGGGTGTTCCAAGACGTCCCAATGCCACGGTTGCAATAAGACCATGACAATGTGCGTTATCATGCAACACGATAGGGAGATCGTCTGGCAATAAACGGGGACGCAGATGTCGCTCCAGATATCGGCAATATGCCTCAGGCACAGCATGCGCAAGAATAACACTCTCGTACTTCACCCGACTGCGTTCCTGTCGAAATTTCTGGGGAAGTGACGAACTTGGGTGACGCCATTCATTCGATGGCGCTTTGATTAAAGCTCGTAGACTCTTCACATCAATGGCGACAACACACTGCAGAAATGCGTCTCTTTCGTTGCGGTATATGTCCAGGTGGATGCCAGCCCTTTCATACTGGTGCCATTTCCGTGCGTCGGTGAGTTGATGTGGAACCTAACGGGACGCAGTTTTTTTCCTCGTGTTAAGACATTTCGTCAGTATGTGCCATAGCGTTTGATGACTGAGACCATCCTCTACAGAAAATCTGTGGACAGTCCATCGATGGTCTATGGAAACGAGACCACTCACGATGTCAATCTGATCTTGAGGAATGGGCGACCGGCGCGGTGCAAATCCACAGTGTTATCCCGATCCGCATGAAATGAATTGACCTATCGTCCAATCCTCCTATACGGTAAAGCATTACCGCCACAGGCTTCACCTAAACCTCGATACTATTCTGATGCATTTCTGCAAGGGGAACCTCGATTTTAATCTACGAACGCTGGTCATCTTTTGAAAACTTGCTTTAAGGTGGTGAAATCGACACTGTTCACTCCAGCCCCACACAGCAACCCCAACTGGATGCCCGTTATATGCACACTACGCATCGACAACAGCGCCACCTGACCGCTCGCATATCCTATGTGCTGTTGCCCGATCTATTGCGAGTTCCTGGACTACGTTGCCACTAGGCTACTTTATTTACAGCCCTAGTATTTATAATCAAGGTAGTTGGACTCCTTGTCTGAATGGTCAGCGTTCTAGTCTTCGCATCAGAGGGTCTCAAGTTCGATTCTCGGCTACACAAAGGACTTTAACTATGTATAGTTACTATAATTTCTCTGGCTTGGGGACCTGGGCGTTTAATGTTCGTCTTAACACACTTCTCTTCATCTGTAGGGGAGAACGGGGCAAGTTGATGATGAGAAGTTTTCTTTCGACATTCCGCCGGAACATGGCGCGTTTTACGGCTGTGATGACATGCTTATTACTGCTTACCTTTTCGTGCAACAGTACTGAAATGTTCAAAGTTCTTGTTTAAATAGTTTTTTCAAAAGGTAGTAAAGTTTAATATTATGTAAATTCGTCATCCTGCCCCGTGCCAAGTTGACGAACCTATTGGGGTAAGATGACGAGCATTCTTCTCAACTGTTTCAACACGGAACTTAGCTGAAATTTGTTAAACACACCATCAAAACTTGAAGTAACATAATTTTAATTATGTACTACACAAGGATATACATTTTTAAAGAACATAAATTTGAAAAATGTTAAAATACTTTAAAATAAATTAAAAATAATTTTTAGGAGTTCCTGCTAAAATTAATAACTACTGTGCACTACATTGAATACAAGAACTCTGAAAAAAAACCAGTTTTAAACTGGAATATACTCAAATCACAGAAAAACCGCCAGTTAGTTCATAACTTGAGCAATCTTCATGCCACCACACTTTACAGTTATCACACACTGATTGTCTTCATTTAGAGAATAAACATAGGCTACTTTTATTCACTGTTCTTCATAATATCTTTCTGTTGTCACTGCTGGAGAGTAATCTTCCTCATCAAATATTTGTGGGTTGAATAGGTCAATTCCACATGCTTCAAATCTATCAATGGCGTTAACTCATAGGTGCATTACAAAACATATGAGATTCTTTGACTGCATTGCGGCTATCATGCTTACTTCATTCCAGTTCCGTGTATCCGTCTTCCGTTGATAATTTCTGGGTACATGTGACTATGTGTAGCCTATACCTGGCTTGGGGTAAGATGACGAATTCGTCATTTTGCCCCCGTCATCTTGCCCCAAGCTACTTAGGAAGCGGTTTGCCCTTATAATAGACAGCCTTCTTGCAATCAAGATTCGATTAACAGTGAAGTAAGTTGGAAATACAATGACAATTAAAGAAAATAAGACGGTTAATTCATAGTGTGTGAGCACACTAGTAGTAGAAACTTCCTACACATACCTCAGATATTTCAGTGTGACAGCGCCAGGCAGACAAACCCCTACCACTGCCTGTCACAGACTGAAATAAATTTTCTTCTATGTGTAAGTTATACGTGTGAGATATCGGACCCAAGGTCACACGGTAGCTAATTTAGTGAACACAATACTACAAATGTTATGGTCGATTAGTCATCTTGCCGCGCACGTCATCTTGCCCCGGTTTCCCCTACACAACACATCACAGAAACACGCAACAGTGATTACAAGCTTCCACATAGGGTTTGCGTCAAGAAGGGCATCCGGCCATAAAACTGGATGAACTCAACGTAAAATGACGATCCCAATACATTGGGATAAAAGGGCATAAAGGATGAGATTAATACTGATGGTAAATGTGAAGCACAAACAATAAGGTTAGGTCTGAGATAAACAAGGAAATAAACAAACAAACAAACAAGCTAACAAACCAACTCCATGGCGAAAGAGCCCCGAAACCCCTTAGATTACGAAGCGAAAGCTGCTCAGGCTCAAGGCGTGCAGATCACGAGGTGACGTGTGGTCAGCAAGACGAATCTTCTCAGCCGTTATTCTTTGCTTTCTAGATCGGAATCGCTATCTCATCGTAAGATGGCTCCTCAATTGTAATCATGAGTGGACCTCGAAGCAGCCCTCAGATCTAGGTAAGAATCCCTGACCTGGCCGGGAATCGAACCCGGGACCTCGGGGTAAGAGGGAGGCACACAACCCCTACCCCACGGGGCCGGTGCTATGTCTGAGGTATTAACTGATAATTTAAAATCTAATTGACATTTCTCGAAGGGTGGAGCATTACTGAACTATGAAAACTCACAAGCAAGGAGGCCGGACAAAATAAAGTCGGGAAACAACTTTTGAGAACATGGATTTTGAACTGAAAATATTCATGCGGTCAAGTAGACTGCACTTCACAAGATGAAAATATAAATCCACAGCCTGTTTCCAGCCATTCGACCGGGTCAAGAATGGAATGAATAAGGTCCCCATCTAGCGGCGAGCATGGGAATTATGCCGGCTGCCGAAGCCTGATGCTCTCCTCTGGGGCTATGATTCATGACTGACAGATGAAATGATATTGGAGAGTGTCGCAAGAATGAAAGATGACAGGGAAAACCGGAGTACTCGGAGAAATATCTGTCCCGCCTCCGCTTTGTCCAGCACAAACCTCACAGGGAATGACCGGGATTTGAACCACGGAACACAGCGGTGAAAGGCCGGCGCGCTGCCGCCTGAGCCACGGAGCTCTTACTTCACAAGAAAAGGATTAATAATAATATTCCCTTCTTCAGATTATCCCAGTTATTTTTGGGGTAGCTGGAGCCCCCTGGTTCATTTTGGTTTTGGCCAAGGGATTAAGACCGGATGCCCTTCCTGATGTCACGTGATTCTTGAGATGAAAATCTCGACCCAAGACCGACCCGGATTCGAACCTCGGCCTTCTGGGAGGAAAGCCAGCAGAAAAAGCAATGAGCTAATAACGCCCCCTTAATAATAATAATAATAATAATAATAATAATAATAATAATAAGATGAAGATGAATTACCTACATGAATGTGCAGTTAAGATTGGCCTCAAAATTTCCTACGCCAAAACCCACTATATTTCTAACATCATACATGCTGCACTACAGTACATCTTCTGACTACCCACGGTAGAATCTTGAAAGTGGAAAGATTCCAATACCTTGGTGAATGGGTTGAATCCAACAATTCTGAGAAGTTCGCCGTCTTAACACGTGTCAACAAGTTTGAAACAGACTTCCGACTCACTCAAAATATATATAGGCCTAATCCTATCTCTCGATATGCAAAAACCAGACGTTATCAAACTGTAATTAGACTTGAAGATATGCAGCGGAATGTCTGACAAGTGACAGTGCACGGGAGTTGCGGCTACCCCAGAACCACTTCGAAAACATAGCCTGCTTGAACAACTGACAGTTAAGGAAAGACTGAACTCGATAGTTGCAGTCGCTTAAGTGCGGCCAGTATCCAGTAATCGGGAGATAGTGGGTTCGAGCCCCACTGTCGGCAGGCCTGAAGATGGTTTTCCGTGGTTTCCCATTTTCACACCAGTAAAATGCCGGCGCTATACCTTAAGACCACGGCCGCTTCCTTCCAATTCCTAGGTCTTTCCTATTCCATCGTCGCTGTAAGACATATCTGTGTCGGTGCGACGTAAAGAAAAAAAAAATCTGCAAACCTGTGTTATTCTACTTCAGAAGTCGCAAAACGATTCCTCCTTGGTTGGTGGATATCGATAAGGATCTTTTAAAGTACGGAATCACAGACACAGACTCTCAACTCCGAGCCCCACTCAAACACAAACTTTGACAGGTTCATCAAGAAGCAGTTCCATCTTGATTAAAGCATGTGCATTCTGATGCATGGAAGAAAGCACACTCCTAAAGGGTGAAAATCTAGTGGGCCGCAAGAAGACAAACAGTTGAGATCTCGCAGTCCTTAGTGGCCCTAACGAATAATAATAATAATAATAATAATAATAATAATAATAATAATTCTTACTATAATCCTTGCGAAAATGACTCCAAACTCGTGGGGTCAGGAGGTACGGAACTTTGTTCGGGATGATGAAAATAGTTCTGCGTATTTTCCTGCCCATTCACATTCAGAGAGGTAGAAGAATTGGAAGTTCTCCCGGGAAATCAAGGTTTCTTTCTGTTTGGTCGCTTTTGTGCTCGGTTGTGTGACAAGTGACAGTGCACGGGAGTTGCGCCTACCCCAGAGATACTTTAAGGCAACTGAATTACTTTACACAGTCCTAGTTTAACGTTCTTGTATTCCTCACGAACGTTTGAGCACGCGCACAGATTTATAACGCCATGAAATTGCTCTCATTAAAGAAAAAGGGAATTATGCAGAGCTTCGATCAATCAGGTTATATATATTTAATCTTATCCGGCTCCATGGGTAACTGGTCAGTACGTCCCCCTTCGGACCTCGGAATTCCGTCTACGATTCCCAGCCGGGCCATGGGATTTTAATCAGAAACGACGGGGTGCGGTGAAGGCTGGATAGAACTTGGTCAGCCCAGTTTTACAGTTACTTTTGTATGACGTGGCAACTTTACGATTTTTAAATTTCGTGTGGCTATTTCTAGCAGAGTGCAGCCCTTGTAAGGCAGACCCTCCGACGAGGGTGGGCGGCATTGCCATGTCTATGTATCTGCGTGTTAATGTGGTGGAGGATAGTGTTATGTGTGGTGTGTGAGTTGCAGGGATGTTGGGAACAGCACAAACACCCAGCCCCCGGGCCATTGGAATTAACCAATGAAGGTTAAAATCCCCGACACGGCCGGGAATCGAACCCGGGACCCTCTGAACCGAAGGCCAGTACGCTGACAATTCAGCCAACGAGTCGGACACTTAACGATAAAACGACGGATTGAATGATGTCACGTTAGCGGGGGAAGGAGGGAGGGAAGGAAGGAAGGAAGGAAGGAAGGAAGGAAGGAAGGAAGGAAGGAAGGAAGGAAGGAAGGAAGGAGGAAGCGTTGTAGAATAACTTGTATTACGGGGTAAGCAAAAAATATCATCAGCTAACCTCACCGGTACATTTGGCCAAGAACGTTATACGATTATTTTTGAGCAGTGGAATAATAAAGGAGATAGAACAAGGAATTCTTTACTCAAACAGCTACATCTACCGTCGGGTTGAGTGGCTCACACGGTTGAGGCGCTGGCCTTCTCACCAAAACTTGGCAGGTTCGATCCTGGCTCAGTCCGGTGGTGTTTGAAGGTGCTCAAATACGTCAGCCTCGTGTCGATAGATACATTGACACGTAAAAGAACTCCTACAGGACAAAATTCCGGCACCTCGGCGTCACCGAAAACCGTAAAGTAGTAGTTACTGGGACGTAAAAAGCAGGAACATTATTAACTAGACTTACCAGAAGGTTTCCGTGAACGCCAGACAAGAAAAGGGCAAATAATAGTCTAAGGAAGAGGAGAACACTATTACCAAGAAGTTAGACGTATTCCGTATTTTTACATTTTATAAAGGAAAGAGTAGCAACAGCCATTAAAAATTTGTGCACCGGGCGAGTTGGTCGTGCGGTTAGGGGCGCGCGACTGAGCTTGCATCCGGGAGATTGTGGGTTCGAATCCCACTGTCGGAGCCCTGAAGATGGTTTTCCGTGGTGTCTCATTTTCACACCAGGCAAATGCTGGGGCTGTACGTTAAGGCCACGGTCACTTCTTTCCAATTCCGAGGCCTTTCCTATCCCATCGTCGCCATAAGACCTATCTGTGTCGGTGCGACGTAAAGCAACTAGCAAAAAAAAAAAAAAAAAAAAAAAAAAGTAGTTCAATAAGAATGACGACCCTGATAAACTTTACAAACACCGAGCAAGTGGCCGCGCAGTTTGGGTCACGTAGCTATCACCTTCCATTCGGGAGATAGTGGGTTCGAACCCCATTGTCGGCAGCCCTGAAGATGGTTTTTCGTGATTTCCCATTTTCACTCCAGGTCCCAATATTCCATGGATAATTGAAAATATTTAGCTTGTAACGTTTTTAAATTTATTTACAAATTGCTTTTCGTCGCACCAACACAGACAGGTCTTATGGCGACGATGGGATAAGAAAGGGGAAGAAATGGGAAGGAAGCGGCCTTAGCCTTAAGTAAGTTACAACCCCATCATTTGACTAGTGTGAAAATGGGAAACCACGCGAAACCATCTTCAGGGCTGCCAACAGTGGTGTTCGAACCCACTATCTCCCGAATGCAAGCTTACAGCTTGATATCCCCCTGATGGTACTAATCTAACGCGAGAATAGCTCTCACATACTTTAACACGCCCAGGGGATCAATTCATCCACCAAGTAATTTATCTAATTTCACTATCAGACAATGAAATGCACTTTTTCATTCAACGTCCCATCCACGAAGATAAGAATCTGTCGAAAGTTCGTTCTTGTACAGTATAATGCCAAGTTTTGTTATTTGTATTTTCGTCGCACCGATCCAAGTATTATAGCGGCGAATGTGAGTACGCTAAGCATTCAGCCAAAGAGAATCATTACAGGAAATAAAGTAAAATAGTTCTACCTCACCCCTGCGTATAAACGATCTACAACTCCCGTAGTTATGTAATGACTAATATTCAATAGCTATCCTTCCCAGCTTTTCCGCGGACACCTCGGCGTCTCCAAAAACCTGAAAATCAGTTAGCGGGACGTAAGAACTAACCTTATTATTATTATTATTATTATTATTATTATTATTATTATTATTATTATTATTATTATTGCCGACTTCGCGGTGTAAGGGAAGCGTGCCTATCCCTTACCCGAGGTCCATGGTTCAATTCCCGGCCAGGTGAGAGATTTTTTACCTGGATCTGAGGACTGGTTCAAAGTCCCTGAGCTGCGGACCTATTATTATTATTATTATTATTATTATTATTATTATTATTATTATTATGTTGACGCAGTATTTCAAATGAGGAAATGGTCTTACGGGAAATGAATTAATATGCAGTAGTGAATAGCTACTGTACGTCCCTTCACATAGCGTTAGCGTCAGGAAGGGCATCCGGCCATAAAACGGGACGAGATCCGCATGTGCGACACTGCTCGCACCCGCGACCAATGATGGCACATGTAAGGAGGACAAAGAATGAAACCCTTTTAAGCAAGGATATTTTTCCCTAAGAAAAGGAGCTTGTTCGTCTCCAACACAGATACTCGTATTGGAAGTTTTTTTTCTGAAGACCTATGTGTAGACTGAAACATGGGAAATAGCTGCCGCAGAAAGTAGATTGGAAGCTTTTGAAAGGCGGTGTTACGCAGGTTGGATTACAAATGAAGAGATATCGAATTAAATTAGTGGGAGGAGATCGGTTTTGCGTAATTTGATCGGAATAAGGAAGAAATTGATAAGTGATATAATTATCTTTAGTTGTCCAAGACTTTTTTATAATTTCCTTTACCTAGATAATCCTACGTACTTAATAATAATAATAATAATAATAATAATAATAATAATAATAATAATTTCCCCATGGTGCTATGATGCAACAGCCCCGAAGGGCCGTGGCCTACCAAACTGATGAACACTTCAGGAAGATCGGCCAACAGATGGCGTGGTACCAGTCACTTCGTTGCATCCTGTCCAGGCACGCACCGAAGTGGTAGAGACAGTACATGAGCGCTTGGAGGATTAAATGTTGTTTACGTGCGTAGCAGTCAGGCTATGGTGTTTGTCTCGAAGACGGTTGGGTGCCTCCCTTGTGCATTTGCAGCCGTTTAAGAGCAGTCACAGCAGTTGTGAGGTAGGATCGACCTACCGATGCATTCCAGCCCACGTTGATCGTAATGCATGGCGATGTTATCATTGTTGGTCAGTTGAACAGGTCGAGTTCCGCAGCCCAGGTTCGGGACAGGTGCGTAATACAGACGGGCGTGAAGATAGGCGTATTGTTAGGGCATCACCGTAACGAATCCGCAGCAGAGATCAGAGCAAATGTGGCAGTAGGGATGTGCACCCACACCACTGCAAACAGTCTACCTGCAGCAGAAGTACGAACACGTGTGCCTTTGATCTGGCTTCGTCATCTGCCACACCGCCGAGTGAATGTGTCCTGTGGTGTTGGGCAAGGATCGCCCGGAGAATGGAACCACGCTCTGTTGTGTTTAGCGATGAGAGCAGATTTTGCATTGATGTAGATGATGACCGTTTACGTGTGTGACGGGTACCTGATGAGCGTCATTTTCCGGAGTGAATTTTCCCCGATAGGGGCCGATGACCTAGATGTTAGGCCCCTTTAAACAAGCATCATCATCATTATATTTTCCCCGACGCACAGGCCCACCTCCTGCCATCAATGGTGTGGGGCGTAATAACTACAGTTCTCGTTCACCTGTGAAGTTTGTGGAGGGTCCGTTGTACAGTGCCCGATACATCCAGGATATTGTTCCACCCGTTCTTCTGTCATTCTGGCAAGAGGAACTTAGCTGGATAATGCTCATCCACATTCTGCTCTTGCTATGTGACGTGCTCTTCGCGGTGTTCGACAACTGCCCCAGCTAACATTATCTCCAGACATCTCCCCACTAAACATATTTCGGACAAATGAAACGACGCCCGACCCAGCCTGTGCGGCCAGTTACAGTACCTACTTACCTTGCCCAGTTGCGACGATAGGAGCAAGAGGCTTGGAACACTATACCGCATGATGATATTCATCTTCTACTTGCGAAAATACAAACTTGTGCAGCTGCCCAAGTGGAGTATGGTGGGAATTGTGATGTACATTGTACGCTGATGCAGCTTCAATACTTGCCGTCTGTTGCTTGGTTTGCTCTGGAGTTTTGATCATGTAATTTAATCAAGCTATATTAACTCCAGGCTCCCTTTGCGTTGTTCAGTAGGAGTAAGCAACGGGGCAACGCCGGGTTTCAACCTCTCACTACGTCATCATCATCGTCATCATAGCCATCCCACATCTAGACGTGCAGATCGCCCATATGCGTCAAATAGGATGACTTCCACCAGGCGAACAGAATATGTCCCGGCATTATAATACATATGATAAATAAAATCCTTTAGGCTGAGTCGTGAATGAAGTGACATACAATGTCACGGTGTACCGGGCAGTTGGCTACGCGGTTTGAGTCACGTAGCTATTAGCTTGCGTTCGGGAGATAGTGGGTTCGAACTCCACCGTCGGCAGCCCTGAATGTGGTTTTCCGTCGTTTCCCATTTCCCACCACGCAAATGCTAGGACTGTACACTAATTAGGCCAAGGCCTCTTCCTTCCCGCTCCTAGCCCTTTCCTATCCCTTCGTCGCCATAAGAGATATCTCTGTCGGTGTGACGTAAAGCAAATTAAAAAAAAAATCCTCACGGTGTTGCATTTTATTGCTAGCCAATCTATGCATGGGTGTGACGAAAGTTCCCTTTCACAGCAGGCTTTTTCATCACGAAATCAAGGATTCTATATAAACAGTTAAACACTTCCCTGTCTAAATATTGCGCTTCTGTGGTATCCCTTGACTCACCTGTTAATAATAATTTTGTACACATTTATCCCATACCTTGTGCATTAAACTATAAATTCAGATTTGTAGTATATCATACGTATTGGCGATTTACGTTATTCACTTAATTAAGCAGAAAATGTTCGCTTGGTTCTACTTTATCTCTAGAGAGTGCAATGCTTTGCAATAAATATTGGTAAAATTCAGAGCGCTATTTGCCATGATAATTTCACTCATATACAAGAGGCTTATTCTTGGCTTGATAGCGCAAATAATGTTCTGCCGCCAGAAGCTTAAAATAACTCATCTGAGAGAAAAATGGTAAAAGCAAACAAAAAGTGTTTGGCTGAGACATGGACAGTAAATGAAGATTTTTGAGAGAGTATAAAAGGAAACGCAGTATGGTAGTCTGGTATATTTACCCGTTAAATAATTCATGAACACAAGTGACTGCTCAGGACTAAATGCCTCCGTGGGTCATTGATTGGTTGTCCATGCTATAAACGCAAGTTTGCCGGTTCTATCCCGACTGATGTAATCGGTTTCTAAAGATTGGTCAAAAACCTTAAAACTTCATGTCATTGTTGTGTGGCTACGCAGCTTCATTTACATGGTTGTGTAATCCTAATCCACTTGCAGTGTTGGCTCCAAATAACAGAAGAGGATGATGATGATGATGATGATGATGATGATGATGAAGAAGAAGACGGGCAATATTTTTCCATTACCCGGTACGCTAAAATAGATAATTATTCATGTTTACACATACAATGTCTGGAGGAGGATTTTCGGATGGGTGGATATAAGCAGATGGAAGTGTTCTCACTGTATACTGACCAGGGCCCAAGAAGTAAAACAAGAGAAGAAACCAAAGAGTGCAACAGAAGAAGGTTTTTATATAATAGACTTCACTTGACATTTCTCCCGTACTACATACAATAACAGCGTGATGAAATGTTCCTATTTATTACATTATCTGGGGTGGTACACGCTCTTTTTTCATGGTCCCTAGACATCTCGTATAGGAAGCCATCAAAATGTATCTCTCTATATCGCACTTCGCTGCCACGTAAGATACACCTTTTTGAGTGAAAATTCTTCGGTTAATTGTTTGCAAAGTTCCGAAGAACTGGA
Organism: Anabrus simplex; assembly: GCF_040414725.1. Classification (NCBI taxonomy): domain Eukaryota; kingdom Metazoa; phylum Arthropoda; class Insecta; order Orthoptera; family Tettigoniidae; genus Anabrus; species Anabrus simplex. The sequence goes on along the minus strand of NC_090272.1, from coordinate 128,295,556 downwards.
ACATTTTAATCCCTTGTCGCAAGACTGAAGAAAACTGTAAACTTCTCTTGAAAGTAAAGGCTAGGTAGAGTATGTTGACATCCGCTTATCTTAATCTCGCCACGGGGAGTGTGTAGTTTGTACAGAGGAGTATACTATAGAGGGGAGGAGAGGCCAGTTTGGGATTTGTTAGAAACAAGTTGTTACAAGTTAACATTGATTCTGTCACGGCCCGTACTTGTAGACATGGTACTGGCTTTCGGACTGACGCCGTGTCAAGAAAACAAGGTGAAACTCTTTAGGTTTCGCAGAGAACTTCCCTCCGCATCTTCAGAAGAAAATATCGACTGTTCATGAGGAATGAGGGTTTGAATTTAAGAATGCATTACCGTTGGAACTGTAGTGGTACGCTCGTTCGTCACCAGGTGGCTCGCTGAACGCTGGCACAGTGCTCCAAGCGGGAGCTGTCGACAACATTAAGCTCCAATTAAGATGTTCTATCACACCAAGTGTGCTTTAGAAGTAACAGAGAGGACATCAGACGAATCAGGGTCGAATGTGGTAGAAGAAATAAATAGAAACTAATAAAATACAACGAAGGACAACAGGATAGGATAGAGCAGAGCTGAAGAATGGAAATAACGTATGTGGAGAAAACCAGAGGATGATAATGATATGAGTGACATTAACACATAACGCATAGCTTGGAATGAACCAACTGGCGATGGCGACTGATAGCCAGTGTCCTTCTTGAAATTATTAAGATTTTTACGTTTTTCCACAGCTAGACAAATCACTTGGCATGGTTATGATAGTATTTAAGGGTTGAAGTAACAGTGTAAAAACCGGGCGAGTTGGCCGTGCGCGTAGAGGCGCGCGGCTGTGAGCTTGCATCCGGGAGATAGTAGGTTCGAATCCCACTATCGGCAGCCCTGAAAATGGTTTTCCGTGGTTTCCCATTTTCACACCAGGCAAATGCTGGGGCTGTACCTTAATTAAGGCCACGGCCGCTTCCTTCCAACTCCTAGGCCTTTCCCCTCCCATCGTCGCCATAAGACCTATCTGTGTCGGTGCGACGTAAAGCCCCTAGCAAAAAAAAAAACAGTGTAAAAGAGATGGCGTATACGTCTCTGGCTGAGACGCTGATTAGAATATGGTTCCAGTGTATGGTACCCACATCAGGCTTATAAAAGAATTGGAGAAGATTTATAAAAAAGTAAACAGCGGGAGTTGTTCTAGATGATTTGCGACAAAAAAGTAATGTTACGAAATTGCTGCAAACTTCGGGCGGTCAGTGGAGAGATTGGGAGCATGACATTAGTAGACGAATAACCTTGAGTGGATCTTTTAAAAATAGGAAATATCCTAATACTCGTATGAAGGTGAAGTTGTAATTCAATAGGACAAATTGGGGCAAATATTTATTTATAGGACGAGGAGTAAGGGTTTGGAACAATTTATCTGGGGAAACGTTCGGTAATTTACCGATTTATTTGAAAACATTTGTGGATAGACCAGATAATGAAGTGATAGGGAATCTGCCACATGTACAACAGCCCTAAATGCATATCATTGATTGATCCCTAACCTCACTTCGGTAATGTCATGTAGTTACATTTAGATGTGCTACTTTGGAGGGGTATTATGATAAATTCTAGTGTTAAATCCTGACAGGATGATCACATTTTTTATTATCCTACTGCTAGAATTGTGTTAATAATATCTGAAATAATATTTTTTGTAAATACAAGCCAATACATTACATATGAACAACTCTTTGACATTTTTCCCTTGGTCATGGTAAAGGAAAGCCCAAATGATGAACTTCTGGAATCTGTGATGGATAATATTCAGATTTAGGAGGGGGATTCCGACTTTTAGACTGTTTACCAACCGGCCGTGCCAAAGTCAGTGACCATTACAGGTATAGTACCACAGAGGAGATGGAACCCCAGATATGGATCCCATCGGTGATCATTCAGTGGTAGAGCCTAACTGTTATTATTCTCCCACCACTCTCATTGGTATAAGAGGGAAAGTACGAGAGAAACATGGTGTTTCGAGTCTCTATGGCATTTTGCATCACTGTTTGATAAGTGAATATTTCCTCTTTAAGGCTTAGTACAATTATATTTTTCCTTTTCGCTGCGCAGTGTTGGAGGGCACATCGTAGTTGTTGGAACTTGAAATCAGTGTGGATACTGTAGCACGAAAGTAAAAGTTAAGTGAAATAATTTCATGGTGAAGTCCTGTGTACCCTACCACTTCTGTGCAATTTTGTCTCTTATCTGATGCAGAATGTAAGAAAATAAAAGTGGTCAGTAATTTTGCCACTGCACCAGGGAGCGAAATCGCGGGATGGGGAGGGAAGGGACGGTCCCCCCCCCCCGACGATTCTATCTCAAAGGTTCCTCCCCATTTAAATTGCCGGGGCGGGGGAAGCGGTATTATTTCATTATAAAATAATGGGGGAAAATATAGAGCAATATATTACTGAAATTAATGTCTCTTACTGTGAAAATTTTCATAAAAACATTTTCATAAAAACATCAGCAATAATACATATAATGTAGTAATAATAGAATGACTGCCAGACCTCGAGCAATAAAGAAACGTAGCAGTGGCAATTCCGCCCCCGGAGCCTATTGTTGATGTTTCACTCTGGCATGTCCATCGCGACCCCGGGCAAAAATATAACTTACGGTATTTGTGATCGCTCTAAGTAGCTCGAGCATACACTACTCTTGTACTTCTTGGAGAGGGTGTGTTTCCGATAGGTAGCTAATAGGACAATATCCACTTCTGATTTCCCACCCTGCACTGCACTTGTATAAGTGGTTACTATCCTAAATGTTCAGAGGCATGAATACTTGCCCCTCCACAGACAACGTAATAAAAACAGAATTCTCAGTATAGTGGTTGTTTTGTGTTACTTATATTTTATTGCACTCATTAACACAAGAATATCGACTGCAGATTGCCTACCACTATTCTACCCCATCAGAGGTCTTCGTCCCTCCCTGTTGGTCCTATTCATCGAATAGAATTCGAAATTCACAAGATAGGCTGAGTACCGCAGTTGGTTAGGCATTCGAATATTGTTCTAAAGATTGTTGGGTCTAATTTCGACTGAATTAAATACAACTTATGAATGTTCAAAAACTAGAAATCCACACCAGTAAACTTGCTAAAACGTTAACGAACTCTTTTCAGGACAATATCCTGGCAAACTGTCGTTTTTTATGATTATGTTTTACCGTGCAGTTTGGCCGTGCGGTTAGGGGCGCGCAGCTGTTAGCTTGCATTCGGGAGATAGTGGGTTCGAACCCCACTGTCGACAGCCCTGAATATTGTTTTTCGTGGTTTCCAATTTTCACACCAGGCAGATGTTGGGGCTGTACCTTAATTAAAGCCACGGCTGCTTCCTTCCCACCCATAGCCCTTTTCTATCCCATCGTCGTCGTAAGACCTATCTGTGTTGGTGCGACGTAAAGAAACTTGTTAAAAAAAGTGATTATGCAGTAAGGGCAGACGATGTCTGAATAAGTGAAAAATGAAAATTACTATGTATTTCGTAATATAAGAGATAAGGATCAACAATTTTTTAATTCACTTTCACAATCGGTTAGGTACTGCATCTTGATGTTCGTCTCCTTGGATGAATGGTCAGAGTAGTGGTGTTTCGTGCAGAGTGTCCTGGTTCGATTTCGGGTCGTGTTGGGGATTTTAATTTCCGTGAGTAATTTCGTTGCTTTGGGGACTAGATGTCTGCTGTCCACAACATCACTGCAACTCATACACCACACACAATACTAGCCTCCACAAAACATTCAGTTTCCATTACACGGGGGATGCCACCCACCCTCATCGGAGGATCTCCCTTACAAGGGGTGCATCAGGCTGGCAATAGCCTGTGGGTGATTTCTGTTGACGTTTCTTAGTGATGCTATAACCTTCCAGCCAAGCTTGATTCTTTTTACATATCATACCCCTCAGGTGCAGTTTTTCTAAGAATTCAGAGATATACCATTTAAGACAATGTATACACGGTTTATGAAACCAGAAAATTCTTTAGATAGAAAATTTTAACAAAAAATAGGTACATTTTAAAATATATTAAATGTTTGCCAACATAACAGATATATCAAAGGAAGTGTACAGAAAATGGTAACACTAAAAAATTAAAAAAAGAACAAGAGAGAAGAAGAGAACCAAGAAGAGAAGTGCAGAGGATCTTAAATAGGACGAAGAATACACTTATGGGTGTATTCAAACTTTGCCTTCCACAAGTTTTGCACTGGTAAGCTGACATAATTTCTTCATTCAGAAATAACAAAGCTGTTATTTTGACCCCTGCCAGAATGTAAAACAAAGTGGCACAAGTTTCTGCAGAACATACAAAAAGAAATGAACACTGGACACTACCAAAATGCAAATCGAATACCGGAGGCTATGCAAACCATACAACCATCTTGGATCTTCTACATACGAGAGCATTTGTGAAAATTCTTCTGAATACTGAATATACGAGATAGTATTTGACTTAACAGGCGATGACTCATGGAATAGATTGCATTTTGATTAATCAACCAAGTAAAAATTTTATTTCAGGTATTTAGTTTTGGTAATATATTAAAAAAGCACATATCATTTAAATAAAAGTTTTTAGAATTATTTTTCGAACTTTTTTATATATCCCCTCAGCAAAATTACTTTAAAATCGACCGCGTTCACCATCAATACGTAAAATGTACTCTTTCACGCAAAGCTTGCGATGAAGTTATGGTGTACTGGTGTTAGGGATGCGACTGTAGTAGTGACGATGACTAAGCCTGTTTCTTGCTCATTCACTAGATAACGAGTCTGGTTTGGTTACATCACTCCAGGCTATGTCTTTGTGTTGAGGAACAAACATATCGCTGTCCTGAACTGTAAAACAATTTACTGGGAATTGCAAAGTGATCTAGTTCAGCGTTGTCAGAAACGGGCCTGTGTCCATAGTTCTTCATGCCCCGAGCCCGCGGGCCAGTCCTCTAGCCACGTCAGTTGTAAGATGGCAGCGAGTGAAGGCTGGCATTGTGTGAATAATAGTTTCGTGTTTCAGTTTCACGTAACTATAGAGAATTCTTAATTACCAATCCAAAAAATGGTTGGCAGAAACTCCGCCTCCGCTCCTCTCTGATCTATGTTTATCTCTTCCTTTCCTCATACGAGCCTATTCCTACATCTTCTCTCATCTGTCTAGAGTCATTTATACTCATAAACTTTGAAAAGAAACAGTTAGGGGAAGTTGATATATATAACCTGTTAAAGGATTAGTTTTGGTGAATTTTAAGCTCAACAACTGTTTTCTAGGACCATCAGTCTGAGAGATATTGAATGTTTTAGTTAAGGGATTTTTCACTCACTACGTACTCTTTTACTCTAAAAGTAATTGAAAGTGGAGACTGTTTTTAACGTTCGAGGTTATGCTTACCGCAAAGCTTTGAAAAGGAACAGTTATGGGTGAGTTGATATATATATATATATATATATATATATATATATTACCGTTTAAACGCATTCCCAAACTGTGGTCCGGGGATCCCTGGGGGGCCGCGACGATAATCCAAGGGCTCCGCAATAAGAATGTAAGGTGTAAATATTTAAAGAGCGATATTTTATTGTACAGGTACAATTCATAGGTCATTATTCTAAATTTAGGAGCTATGCCTTCACTGTCGTATAACTCACATACAGTATATGGAATTCTTGGTCGATAAATGGTACAACTCGGCAGTATCACATCTCCACGTCTCTGATCGATTTTTGGGTCAATGACATCCTGTATGTCCTACAATTTCTAGAAAGGAAACACTGATTTTTATGCTTTTCGTTACAACACACCTCTGTGAGTGTACCTTTTCTTCTCTCACACAAATGAAAACAAACGAACGAAGTATAGAAGCAGAATTAATGGAGAGGCTGATCTTTGCTTCGGGTGACTACGCTTGAAAACGCGTAGTCGTTGGCAAACAGCACCATAACCCCCATTGATCCAACAACCGTACCAAGTTAATTTTCTCAAGTGAAATTTCAGATCCAAATTACTACAATTATTAGCCAACTGTCACACTGTTTTATAATTTCTGTGCGTGTATAAAGTATCTCTATGTACAGTAGGCCTAAATTAAATTTAAATTGAAAGTGAAGTAAATATTAGTCCTAAATTATATGAAAACAGACAAACATGGTAACACTGCAAAATTCTGTCTTTTATTCACTGAATTCTGAATTATGTTCTGTGTATAGGGGTTCTTGGACATTAATGCGACATGCTGAGGGGGCCTCAGGCACAAAAAGTCAGTTTTTCTAATACTATCGGTTGAGGAGATAATAATTCTTTAAGGTGAGGGATGTTTTCAACCCCAACTTATTTTTTACTCTAAAAGTAATTTAAAGTATCATCAGATACATTTTTTAACGTTCGAAGATATTTTTGCCCTGAAACTTCGAAAATAAATGGTTAGGGGTTACTTTATATACAATCGCTGTTGGAGGATAATTTTTGATATATTTTAAGCTAAAAATCAATTTTCTAAGGCCATCGATTGTGGAGATAATGACTATTTAAGTTAAGGAATGTTTTCACCTCTTCCTTGACACTAGTAGTTTTTAACACACAAGTACAGTTAACACAGCTTATCAGACAGATTCTACTTATATACAAGTAAATGAGGCTTATGATGTCGACGTGACAAAGCTTCTAATGAAAACTCTTCGGGGGCAACAACAATAACGTTCATGAGAGAAACAATGAAACGCGTCCCGTTACCCTATACTTCGTAGAATACACCAAGCATGAAGGAAATAACAATAACAATAATAATAATAATAATAATAATAATAATAAGCGTCTAGTCAGTAAGGTTAGCAGCCCTGTGAGGTTAAGCCTGGAGTCGAATCCAAGCTTGTTAAGCTTCCACTCTTCTGGGTATCGAGCTTGGATTCGTGAGGTTGGCACTCTCTCTGTCAGGGTGGCAAGCCTTGTTCGGCGCCCGAGCTATCGCCACTCTAGTTTTCAAGTTTCACAGGTAGCAGCACCCGCCACTTGTCGCCACACTTACCTCACGCACCCAAATTTCAAATCTCCCGCACTGTGACACCACACGCTCAACAACCAATCAGCGCTTATGACTGCCATATTGAATGGTCAGCGTACTGGCCTTCGGTTCAGAGGGTCCCGGGTTCGATTCCCGGCCGGGTCGGGGATTTTAACCTTCATTGGTTAATTCCAATGGTCCGGGGACTGGGTGTTTGTGCTGTCTACAACATCCCTGCAACTCACACACCACACATAACACTATCCTCCACCACAATAACACGCAGTTACCTACGCATGGCAGATGCCGCCCACCCTCATCGGAGGGTCTGCCTTACAAGGGCTGCACTCGGCTAGAAATAGCCACACGAAATTTATTTACTGCCTTATAGACCATACCACTTGATGATGACGAGGATGATGATGATGGTTTAGGGATGGCTTAGTGTAAGAAAGGGAAGGAACTTAAAATTTGCCAGAATAAAAAAATCAGTGTAATGAAAAACCAGAGACGTTACGTTAATACATCCATTTAAAACCACCACCTCCTCCTCCACCACCACCACCACCACCACCACCACCACGAATGTGTTTTGAGTTTGTGAACAACCGCTGGCGTTCTACATAGTATGCAGTTACGTGCTCAACAGTTATGATATTTTTAACTTGTCAGGAATATGTATTTTTCTACACCTTTTTCTTATGATGTTCAACTTTTCAAACAAATCTTGCACTGAATTTACCTGTAATTAATGGCCACAAACATCATATTTTCAACAAACAGTTTTCTTCTGCAGGATGACGTAAACGAAGTGTTCCTTTTCAGAACATGCATTCAAGTCATTACCTTGACGTAAACTCCTATCAGAATTATACATTAATTATAAAGTGTCGCAGCTGAAAATTTGACCATCGTCGATACATGAACCAGAATTGCACTTTCTGATGACGGTCACATTAAAAGTTTCCACTAGGACTGTCGATAAGTGAGAGTAGCACTTTCAAGTTAATCCTGTCATTGTCCAGTAGGTGTGTCTAAATAACTGAAAATAGGTCTCTCTCTTTCTCTATTGTCTTGCCGACCAATATTTTGGAATCGGTTAACTCGGTGACTACTACTACTACTACTACTACTACTAAAAACGTTTTCATTCCTTCCCTGAAGGGGGAGGCGGGCCTCTTAGACGGTGACGCCGGGAGATTTGTTACGGTGAAGATGTGCGGGGAAGATGAGGCGACCGTGGCCTATACTACAAACTGCCCCGGCATTCGCCTTAGTGCAGGAGAATGGAAAACCACGGAAAAACATTCTCAGGACAGCCGACGGGTGGGGCCAGGCGTGAAGTCCGGCACTGTGCCCCAGGCCCGTCTCCCGAATGCAGAGGCTCGGTTGGTCAATCAGAGTACAGAGCTGTTGGACCACGGGCAAGCCGTGGCCTCTTAAGGGACGAAACCCACTCTGCATCCACCGACGACTCAGTGACGGAAGCTACGGCAGTTACGTCAACCAGAACAGCAGGTTGAGGTACGGGGTATCGCTATGCCTGGAAGTAAATCTTATCGCTTTCAAATATTTTTATTCAATAAATGCAATTATATAATAGTAAGGTAAAGGGCAAACGCTAGTTTAAGGGTATTGTACCACTGAAGCCGATACAATAATTATTGTGAGTTGGAAACGCGAATTACTTCCAACGATTTGAATTACAACAGCTACATAATATCCAGAATAGTGGGGGAATGACGTATGCCACGGTCCACATCACTCAGGGTCAATTTTGCGCGGACGTTTCTGTCATTTAAGGTTCAATATTGTTCGAAGTGTGTCAAAGAATTCTCACTCTTGATGATACTCGTTTATGTGCTGAGGGTCACTATTTCTCCCAAAATATTATCACATTGCGATCTTCGCAGGCGCAACGATGATATCACATTTCATTTACAGTAAAATCTAAAACATCGGGGTCTCTTTTGATTATAGAAAATGAACTGTCTGTGAATTTTTTTTGTTTTTTCAATGTATACTTTTTATCCATGATTACTGTTGCATTGCCTTTGTCAGCTTTGGTTACGATGAGTTCGTTGTCTTTAATTTTCTTTTTGAGGGCGTATATGCGCTTTTGTTCAGCTCTTTTTTATCTATTATTGAGGTTATTCGCGGGGTTGGTTAAATTGAGGAGGATATTGTTCAGTTTCCTTTTAACATCGGTTCTAACCTCATTTTGCGTATCTTCCGGCACTTTGCTAATGGCTAGCTCTGATTCCGTAATCATAGTGGCGGCTATGTTGAGGCTGTTAAAATTGGGCCAGTTGTGTTTCGGTATTAAAAAATACCCAAAAAATTCAAAGACTTCTTAAACAAACTCTTAAAAACACTTAATTTTTATTTACTGAACAGGAAGAATCCAAACTCGTACATATGAACCCAGGACTCCCCACTGCCAAAGCTCTCCCCAAAATACACACAGCCGGAGTTCGTATTCGCCCAATTATCAACTATAGACTAAGCCCCTTATACAAAATATCACAATTCATCCAATGTTTCTTAAGAAAAAATATCAATTTTTATCCCAAAAGTCTATTAAAACACATCAGAGCTAGTAGAAAAACTAAACAAGTTCAATATGTAACCTGATTACTCGATGCACTCTTTCTATATTGTAAATATGTACCCAAGCATACAAGTATCAAAATTAATTCCGATAACTAAAAACTATTTAATCAAAAACAGCAACTTACGCAAACTATAGATACAAGACTTTATCACAGTATTAAAACTAATCGTCAACAATAACTTTTTCACTTTCGACAATGTCATATATCAAAAAGATGGTTTGGCAATGGGGTCACCGGCCTCAGGCATCTTGGCAGTAATATACCTAGACTTGCTCGAATACACCAAAATTGACAATGAATTTGGAAACATTCACTTTTGGGCCAGATATGTTGACGATGTTTTCGTAATCATGGACGAGAAATCAATTAACGCTTCCACCACCCTCTTAAGACTCAACAATATTGATCCTCATATCAAATTCACAATAGAATCCGAATAAAATCAAAAAATCAACTTTCTAGATTTAACTATCACAAGAAACTCAGATTCTTTCAGTTATAAAATATTCAGAAAACCTACTCAAGCAGCTTCCACCATTCACCAAGATTCAGTGCACCCCCAGTCCCACAAACGAGCTACATACAATAACCTAGTTCATCGAGCCTTTAGCATACCTATGTCCAAGAAAGATCTAAAGAATGAACTTAACACAATCCGCGGAATGGCAAAATTCAACGGCTTCAGCAATCATTTTATAGAAAGGATAATCAATAAATACAAACATCGCCCTAAAACTACCCTCAAAAAAGAAAGAACTAAACCTCTAACATTTTCCACCTTCACGTTCAACAATGATGTTTACAAGTTAACCAATATCTTCAAGAAACAGGGCGTTAAAATAGCCTTCAAAACCAACAATAAAACATGAACGTTTTACACAATACTTCACACATCAACAAGACCAGAAGATTTTTAAAATCAGGAGTTTATAGGATCAAATTCAACACGTGTGAAAAATTCTACATTGGGCAAACCGGAAGAAACTTCAATATTAGATACCATGAGCACACTAACGCAATAAAATACAATAAGTTTTCAGCTATCAGCCAAACACATGCAAGATTAAAACCATCATTTTACCAATATCGAACAGGACATGGACATCCTCGAATTAGCAAACAAGGGCCCTTTACTCAACATAATGGAAAATTACTACATACACCTAGACCGATACTTTAACGCTAATTACACTCTTAATGAAGTCTCTGAGAAACCCAACATACTTTTCGATTTATTTATCACTTTTCTCAGAAACAATAATGCAGCCAACCAAAACTCAATCCTAAGTTTAATCAAAGGTACTTTTCTGAGACAATTACCCTTTCTCCCGCACCCTTCAGCTCCGCCTTAAGCCTCCCCCCCGTCCCCCCTCCTAAGCCACTTCCACTCCTCCTAATCCGCATGCGCCTGCCCTCCTCCCCACCCATATTTCTCTTCCCGCCACCAGTCGCACATTATCAGCTAAACTACACACACCGCAGCACGAGGTAAGCGCCCTTTCACTTTATGGTAATCTTTTCATCTTTCCGTGTACTTTGCTTTTTACCGGCTTTTCTCAATTTTAATAGGTCCAATTTGGTTTCCGCTATGAACTGAGAATTCCACCAATTAATATCTCCACACGCAGTGTTTACTTTCTTCTTAACAAGAATTCATAAATAACTTCACATTCTGCACAACTCAAACAATCAACAATCTGCCCATCAACACGGCTTGGCCACTTAATACATCAACTGCCAAATTTCTCTGCTTAAGCTGATCAGTGTAAAGTCGACTCTGCATCCAAAGAGTATCACATTTTACTCCCCAGATTTTGTACATACTTGTATATATTTTTATGTGTGTCATTTTACATTTTCTTTATTACGAGGACCTACTGAATTCCATGAGTGTATAATTTTTACAACACAGAGCACCTTATTTGTACTTTTGTTCCAGACTTCTTAGTATGTATTATTTACTTGTATTAACTATTACTCACCTGCATCACACATAATATCTCTCATTTTCATTTACAACATTTCAACCACACTTCAGATTGTAAATTATATATCCATAAGATTCTTACCGTTAAATAACATGTTTTAGGATTTCGCCATAAATTGTGTATGCTTTAATATGGCTGATGATGACCTCGAGGAGGGTTGAAACTAGTCCCATGTAATTTAAATATTGTAAATACGTCTTAGTATTGAATAGGTGGAAATCTTTACTGTGTTATAATTCATATGTTATTCTCAGTTCAATACGGAACAACAACATGAAATTCATAACCCTTGACACTTTGAATTTGCCAATAAAAATTGAGAGGGTGTGGTCGAATTAGTCCTGAATTCTCTCGAACCTTCTATGAAGGTACATAAACTGTGGCTTTTCTGGCTACCTTGTCAACTGATCGCCGTCTTTCTAAGTGTGTGTTAAGGCAGGAGACGGGGCGCCTCTTTCTTCGGCCGGCAGAACATCTACAAGGTAATGGCCACGTAAATTCTGTCTTTCTTGCTGTCTCCGCAAATTTATCCGAGGGGAAGCTCAAATCTTTGTTACATAGCTAAACGTTTCTAAAATGCAAATCCTCTTTCGGCTAATGTAAATTTCATAAAGTCTTTAAATGTAAATCGGGGATAGAGAGTGAGTTACCCTCTCGAGCTCCCCTTCATCTTGGTTTGAGGTGACTACGATTTAGTAACTGTTTTTTGTAATGTATTAAAGTAATTTCCATGCGAGCCACCTCAGTAGTTTGGGACTAGCCCCTGTTTCATCGGCCAAGAGCCCTGTAGTTTAATAGTTTATTATCTAAGAGTGCAGTGTACGCCTCCATTCAGTTTGTGTTCGGGCCGTTTATTTAACCTTTTTTTCCGCAAAGGCCCTGTAGGTTTGGTACTAGATACCCCTGTATAATACTATTTCCATTTGTAAGTTGTGCCTTGAGAGGTCAGAGATTGTAAGCTTTTGGTGTTGCCTTGAGTACGCTGGAAGTAACTGAGAGTCTGTTAGCTCTTTTCAAAGTTTCGTAATAGTGAAAGCTGCCTCTGGGGGGCTAGACATTGTAATTTAGGGAGCAAGTGCTCTTGAATGAGGGGATTTCTGCCCTTGGCAATTATTTCTCATTCTTAATTGTAAACTTGAGCTGGTAGCTCATAAATTGTAAAACTAGGGACTTGAAGCCCAAAATTGTTAAAGTTCTGAACCTTAATTTTTACAAGTCTCGTTTCAAGATTGGCATTGTACCTGATTTTTCATTGTGATTTCACCTAGTGGAATTTTGTTCAGTTTTTTAATATTGAAAGAAATATAACCTTTGTTAAAATTTTAATTGAATTCTTGTTATTGTAGTTATAACCATTCAAACCCGCACCTTCTTTCACCATGTCTGCATTTCACAAGTACCCGCCGGAACAGTTATTATTATTATTACAAGGATAACAGAAAGCAAATCACATTCTCGTATCCACAGGCTCATACGCAACCATTATTCACACAGTATCAATGTCCACGAACTGCCGTTTTAACAATTGGCGTGTCGAGAGGACTGATCTTCCAACTTTGGACACAGTGTACAGGCTTGTGACAAAACGAGAGCTAAAGCCACTTGACACACTGCATTAACGGACTTATGTAATAAGAAGATAATTTAGTTCAAGTCTCGAGAGCAGACACAGATCGAAATGTTATTCCTGAGATAACTAACTCGTGCTTTAAAAGAAACGAAGGAAGAAGAAGAAGCTGATATGTGGAAATTTAGAATATAACTTTGAAGGAAAATTTAGAAAAATCCTTTATGTGGAATATGGCTCTGTATATTGATAAGTCTGCGATGTTAACCCTCAAAACGGTGTTGTGACCCGTTCTCTTGAACGGAAGTGAAGTACGGATTATGAAAGGAGATGATCGGGAATGACCTATGCTGTGGCTAGTTTCTTGAGAAATACAGTAGAATACACGTGATGGGACCACTAGAGGAACCAGATAGTCATGCCAGAAGTAAAGGTAGAACATACATTAATATTGGTAGGTAGATGCCAAAGGAAGCGGAAGAACCATGTGAAAGAATGGGAAGGGAAAAGATACCAAAGCAGATCTTACGTACCGGTCCAGAGGAGGAGGACGCCGTTCTATTGAACGCCCAGCTAAGAGGTGGATCAAGGCCGTAGCAGGCCAATTGGCCTAATAACTGTTTGGTTGTTTATGATGATGAATATATGGTGTCATCGGATCGAAAATACCATATTGATATCACCTTGAAAAAATACTTTGTTATCATTACAAATATTTATCAATAATCTCTCAATTTTCATGTCCTTTAAAAATAAAGCAATAATATCAAATAGGAAGATATCACAAAATTACTTAAGCACCTTACTTAAAAATAAACCGAAATAAGAGATATATCTGAAAAATCAGTATTGTAGTGAAAAAATTGTACAAACATGCAATCTTAAACATTAATATCATTGTTAAATGGCGAGGTTTAAGAAAATATAGTCTATTTTGCGTTTTGTTATCATATAATTAGATTTCACAAATGTCCAATATTTAAACCAAACCTCTTCACCGCGTTGCTTACTCGCTGATGAGCAGCAGATTTTGACTCAAGGACAGATGTAGAAGATGCAGTATGGGATGGTCATTTCTCACTCGAGCGAGGGCATAGTGAACATCGTTTCCTCTTCAAGTATTAGTTGGTTATTTGGGGGGGGGGAGGTTTTAATCAAAACTAGTGAGATTGTCATCCGTAATTCTAGAGATAGAGCCACAGTAGCACGAAAAATAAACAACACACTACATAAACTTTGAAAAGAAATGTAATTCGTAAATCAATTTAGACAAAAATAGCATGACTTATGAAGCAAGTAATGACACCATCTGATAACTGCGGCCATGTGCGATGAAAACAGACAACTTTACAATGTGCTCACGTTGTGTATGGTTTGACCTTGAACTGCCCGAAAATATGTTGAGTGTCAATATTATATGAAGATCTGCCCATGGTGGAACACCGTACGTTCATACATACATACATACATACATACATACATACATACATACATACAAAAATATGAGGGCCATTCAAACAGAAATGAGCTGGAGGCTATAAAATGAAAACCGCTGAAAGGATCATAATTCAACTGCCTGCGGAAGAAGGTGCGATCCTGATAAGAGCGCTGAGGTCCTAAACTCGCCGCTGGAGTGACATGCGTGCACACTACGTGATGACAGAGCAAGCACGCGCACGCGTTGATCATCAACTGCACCCAGTCGTGCTGCAAACAGTGAAATGGAGGCTTCCAAAGAAGAGCAAAGGGATGTTGAGCGTTTATGACAGTAGGAGTGGAACGAAAATTAATCGAAGAATGGCACACATATACGGAGAGCACTGCAGGCCCTATGCAAGGTTCAAGGCATGTCACAATCGATTCAGGGAAGGACGCATGTCGTTGGTCAATGATGCACAATCTGGAACGCCACACCGCATTACTGACGCCATTGGCCAGCAGGCGGATGCCCTCATTATGTAAGACGGGTGAATTACGGTAGCAGCCATTGCCACAGAGGCCGGGGTGAGCGTCGGAAGTGTTAACGCCTTCATTAAGGACAGATTGAAATTTCGCTAAAAGTATTCAGCCAGCAAAGAAAGCATATCGAATGGACACCTCTCTTGGATATCTGATGCGCTGTGCCTAGGAAGGGAATGAGTTCCTGTCACGAGTGGTCACTGGAGACAAGACATGTCATAATTTCGAACACGAATCAAAACGACAAAATCTCCAGTGGAATCATGCAGGGTCGTCGCCACCCAAATAACGCAATGGGAACTAAAGAAGGCTCTGAGAGGCAAACGATTTACCTCGGACACCGACGTCAAGCAGTACGTTCGGAACTGGTTCACAACGCAGCCCCAGGAATTTTACGAGACAGCCATTCACCGCCTTGTGTCGCAGTGGGACAAGTGCTTCAACAGTGCTGGGCAATACTTTGGAAATGACGGTACAGGCTTTCATTTTATAACCTCCGGCTCGTTTGTTTTCGAATGGCCCTTATACATACTGTGCCAGGGAAAATGTCGAAGATACTAGCTTGAAGAGCATGGGATATTTCTAAGGGGGTGGTACGTAAGCATTGGAGTTGGTACACAGAGGGGTATTAGTTCACTGAATTTATGTTATTTGTAATATCTTGTTTTATTGTTCATTAGCAGACTGGGACCTCCTGACTCCGGGATGATTACTGGGCTCGGTCTGGGGAGGGACCACGCCCGTCCTTGATGCGAAGTTCTTGACGTTCTAGAATTTCTCGAATTTCTGGAGGATCTGGAAGTTCTCGAATTTCTAGGTACAGACGTTGCGGGGTTCAGTCTCACACGATAATACTGAGAGGTGAGGTGTGACGAGCACACTAGTCCCCCGTATTGTATTCAACTCGCTTTTGTCACTGTAGAATAAATTCAGATTTGCTTTAAATACTGCATTGATTCATTATAAATGGGATACGTCAAAGGTTAATGAAACTGACACTTGAATCTTTCACTCAAACACCTCGATGAATCACAAAGGTTCATGAAATTAACACTTGAAAAGAAAACAATTGAACTGAGTAACTGATCACATGTCGCATGTCAGCCGAATTGATATTTGGGAAAATTATGTACAAATTTACAATGACAAGTTCTTGACGTAAGTCCGCTGACATTGGTACGACAGTCTGAAATATTCTATTAGGTCGCCAACTTGTATTATCACTGTTCCTATCTGACTGGCTTCGTCATTTTTATGACTGGAACACAACTCTGAACGTGATATTTATAGTTCGTGCAAATTCAGGACACATTAGCATGTTTGTTATAAACAAGTTTAATGGCACTCTGAGAATGTTCTACACTCTCCGTAAATAATTATTGAAATTACGTGCACTCAAGGACTGTTCAACACTGTCTATAAATAATTATTAACGTTTAACTGCACTTGAATATATAACACTGTCTGTAAATAATTATTACGAAGTAGAATCTATTTAAATGTGGCCCTGAAAAATGCTATGTTCACTCGGAACTTTACTAGAACAAAACACAAGTTCAAATATGACATTAATATTCTACGTTCCCACAGTTTGCTACTGTTCCGGCCTAGCTATGGTTAGGCCACCTAGTTGCTCGCTACCACTTTAGGACAGATAGCAGCACCCCTCAGTGTGTATTTATTTTGAAGGCCCCCAGTCGGAAGTGCTGTGGATGGAAGGAGATGAGCGACAGTTATGTTTGGGTGCCTCGAGCGAGAGGAGAGAGGAGGATGTGCCTGACTGTTATCGAGGGCATCTGCCCACCAATAACCAGTATTCTGTATTTAAAATGTGTTGTATAAGTTTCGTAAGTGTAATAAATGTTATTTAATCAAGTGAGGAATTTACGTTCAAAACACGGTCCCATAGCTAGGCCAGAACAGTTACTAAAACGCAAGTTCAAATGTGGCACTCGGAAATATTCTATGTTCCCACAGTTTTTTTTATGAAAACACAAGTTCAAAATGCACTTGGAAATTATAACACTTGGAGAAATTGTCACACTTGGAAAATAAGATATGTTCCTTAGGAAAGCCACTGTTTGTAAAGAAAACACAAGGCCTAATATGGCACTTGAAGAAAAATACTATGTCCCACTTCCACTGGAACCGAGCACTAGAGAGAGTGTCGTCCCAACGAAATGAAGAGTCCCGACTGGACATAGGTTCGCTCTGCCGCACTTGTAGAGCTCCACTCGTCACCCGTATCGCAGAGACGGTGTTGTATTACTGCCTGTCTGTAGCCTACATCGCCTTGATTTATACTTGGAGGCGATGAAGCATCTCGACCCGTAGATATTATCCACCTCTATAACTCCTAAAGTACTCGGTAGATTTGCTCAAGCATTTGACAGTCTGCATCTGTTATTATGGCCTCAACGTTGGCGGTGCAAAAAAAATTGTATCTTAACTCCAAATAGACTTTATAGATGGATTGGAACATCACCATATATGGTCATGATCGCTGTGTAAAGCCGGCCCGAGGCGGCCACTTCACTGCTGTGTGTCAGCGGAGTTCGACGGGCTTGCCTATCCTTCACCTCGCGCTAAGTCTCTCTCTCATACTTCGAACTTGCTTTCTCTAAGCGGTGTTTCCGGTACATACATACATACATACATACATACATACATACATACATACATACATACATACATACATCCTTTAAAGCCACTTCTAAACCTAGGTTGTTTTTGTTCTGCTGTAAGGGTAGAACTTTTATACCTAGGAGCGATTTGAGAAGGATATTTTAGAAAGAGGTCTAATGTACATCTGAATCTTATTTAATTCGTTATAAAGCTATATATTATTGAGGAAAGTTTAATTACTTCAGTACCAAGGGGACTATCTATTAACCACATCTGAAGGTTTAATTTAATTTGCCAACTTCGTGAACTTATAAGAAGTCGCGGTTGCTGCCAAAGAAATATAGAAGTCCTTCTCAAGAGTCTGTTGTACATACCATCAACACAGAAACTTCTGCTAAGAAATAAATAATTTTCGAAATGTATTCATAATCCTGGCGGTTTACATATCATGTTTGAATATAAAAATGTTGATTTCTTGGAGTAGGTTTATGTTAATTTAGCCAAATGGGAAATGTAAAATAAGTTCTTATATAAATTATATAATTTCTCAATGAATAGTTGGGAGCCGAGATACCTCTACATTTTGATTTTCTATTTCCTTGTTATTACTAATAAGGGATAGTTGCAAATTTGTCGACAAGAATCTCAACGAAACCCCAGTATAGAATGGTGACGAGTCCAATGCAACATGTTCAAAATATTACACACCGGGCGAGTTGGCCGTGCGGTTAAGGGCGCGCAGCTGTGAGCTTGCATCCGGGAACCCCACTATCGGTAGCTTAGAAAATTGTTTTCCGTGGTTTCCCATTTTCACACCAGGCAAATGCTGGGGGTTTACCTTAATTAAGGCTACGGCCACTTCCTTCCCACTCCTAGGCCTTTCCTATTCCATCATCGCCATATAACCTATGTGTCAGTGCGACGTACGACAAATTCTAGAAAATAAAATAATAAAATAAAAACGTAACCGCCCGTAGTCCTCTAACAAGGTTGCATTTACAAATAGCGCAGCGCACGGCAGAGATATCTTCTAGGAACTCTGTAGTATTTGTTACGTTGATCTTTTCTTTGTCGACCTGGTTGCTGTGCGAACCGTCTGGACTAGTGAGACTCTCTATATTAGTGTACAGGCGACCCAAATGTGCGTTAATATTTGACGAGGCAATACTTCACGGAATATTGGAGGTAGAGAGATAATAATTGACACACGTAATTGGCATGACATGGGGTTTTATTGACACCAAAATAAAGCGAACAAAATGACCAACAGATGGCGCCGGAAAGAAACACGTCAGGTACAAGTGGCCACACATGCTTGACATGACATTGGGTTTTACTGACTCCAACAACGAGTGCACAAAGAGGTCAACAGATGGCGCTGGACAGCAACACGTCAGTGATGACGCATGATAGCCTTGTACGGTACAAAAGGAGCTATCGTGAGAGAGGGCGTCAGATGCGCGTGCTGAACCGCCACTCCCGTCATGCTTGGTGCCCCGGTCCCTCGACCTCATTCCGTTTGATTATTGGTTGTGTCATAAGTCTACCGCGGATCGTCCGACCTGATTGGGGGTGCTAACAGGCAACATCTGACGGCAAATTTCTCACCATACATACGGACATGCTGTACATGGCTGTTCACAACATTGTGCCTCAAATACAGGTATTGTTGATGAATGAAGCCGACATGTTGAACATGTGTTATAAAGAACATCGTCTTTGCTAAACCTCGATTGTTATGTTATTATTGCTTATGTATTGTATGAAGCACCATCTGTTGCTCATTTTGTGTACTTTATTTTGGTATCAATAAAACCCTTACCAGAATACGCGTTCCCCGCCAGAAGTGATTGAGACAATTTTAGAGAGACAAAAGTAGCTATGTACTATATGCGTTTCTTGTGTGCGCATGTCACTTTTGAGTTCTGATACACACTTTGGTATTGTAAATATCAGTTAAGGTGCATTCTGCCCGAAGGCAGATCCGAACCTCCGCAGAGGTGTACCTGAGCCAGTGTTTACGTACGGCAGTGTGGCCAGTTCCTTTCCGCTCCTCCATCCAAATCTTGACCACGCCCAGTGTTGCTTAACTTCTGAGATCTCGCGGAATCCGGTGTTTCAATACGGCTACGGCCGTTGGCTTAAATATCAGAAGCTGCGGATATTTGTTAAACTTAATACGTTACATCTACTGTCTGGAACCATTATCGTTCTAACTTTAAAGATTAATCGAGATTCACATCGACGAATCCGCAACTGTCCCTTGTAAGTTATATACCAGGCGGCCTGCGAGCGCCGTACTCTCTGCTCACAAAAGTCCCGCATGCAATAGTGTAGCAATGGATGCCTAGTCACTTCTTTTCGAAGGAGCGCTACAACGTGCAGTATTTCGGATGTTGTGAAACAAATTGCAGCCCGTGGTTCAACAGCTCTGTATTCTGATCGGCCAACCGAGCAGGGGAAGGTTGGCCACGGCTCTACCGTGGCTCTATACCTCTGCATTCGGAAGGCGGGCCTGGGGCACAGTGCCGGACTTCACGCCTGGTCCCACCCGTCGGCTGTCCTGAGAATGGTTTTCCGTGGTTTTCCATTCTCCTGCAATAAGGCGAATGCCGGGACAGTTCATGGTATAGGCCACGGCCGCCCACCCCCTCACCTTCTCCGAACATCTTCACCGTAACAAATCTCCCGGCCTGAGAGACGGCTCACCGTCTAAGAGGCCCTCCACGTTCTACAAGAGGGTGCATTTGTAAATAGCCTATGCCAAAGATGCAGAAAAGAACATTTAATAAATTATTAATTTATACACGTACAGACAATCCACTTTCTAAAAGAGTTCATGTATGAAACAAAAACAAATACATATTATTATAGCTTCAAAGCTCAGACATTTAAAATGTCGCACTTGGATGTACCAGAATGTTTCTTTGCCATAACCTATATGCTACAAAAACATGTCCCTGACGGTGCAGGCAGTGCTGAACACGTCTCGTAGTGTCTGCATGGACACGTTTCAACATTTCAGGTGTCACTGCAGCACAGACCTCACGAATTCGTTGTTGTAATTGTTCAGCTTTTTCTGGCTCAGTTTCGTACACTTTCTGTTTGGTATATACCCACAGAAAAAGTCCAGATGGGCGAGAGACATGTACTGTGCGAACGAGAACGAAATGGAGGCTTATTAATGGAAAGGGTTGCATTAGACGGGTAGTACTGAGGAACATGCTGCGAGCAACCGTCCGGTTGTTATGTCTTCATTTCTTCTTCATCTCCGAAAACCGTAAAAGTAGTTAGTAGGACGTAAAGCCAATAACATAATAATAATAATAATAATAATAATAATAATAATAATAATAATAATAATAATAATAATAATAATAATAATAATAATAATAGGAGCCTCCGTGGCTCAGACGGTAGCGCGTCGGCCTCTCACCGCTGGATACAGTGGTTCAAATCCCGGTCACTCCATGTGAGATTTGTGCTGGACAAAGCGGGGGCGGGACAGGATTTTTCTCCGGGTACTCCGGTTTTCCCTGTCATCTTTCATTCCAGAAACACTCTCCATTATCATTTCATAGCATTTATCAGTCATTAATATATAAATCACCTTGGGAGTGGCGACCCCATTGTAATAACAGCCTATATATGCTTCATTCATTACATCCCTGACCCGGTCAAAGACTGGAAAACAGGTTATTATTATTATTATTATTATTATTATTATTATTATTATTATTATTATTAGTATTATTATTATTAGTATTATTATAGCTGCCTCTGTGTATCCGTGGTAGAGTGTCGGCCTCCGGATCCCAAGATAGAGAGTTCAAACGCGGCTGAGGTAGTCCATGTCGTACGATGTCGGCATGTAAAGGATCTCTGGTGATACATTTGGTATTTACCCGACAAAATTCATTAAATCTCAGCTATAGACGCCCAAGAGAGATCCGGTTTACACTGTCTGCCATCTAGTGGGCCTAGAGTAAAACGGAACGTCGAAATTGACGAGCAGACAGCCAGATGGCGTCAAATTGAAATGTCTGCACACAGTAGCCGAGACCATACGATTATTATTATTATTATTATTATTATTATTATTATTATTCTAAAGTAACCTGTCTGCTGGCAGTAGTGCCCCTGTGAAAATGAGTTAGTAGACATCCCATTCATCATTGTTGCATGCGGGACATTTATAAGTAGAAAGTACGGCGCTCGTGGGCCGCCACTTACGTATTCACTTCTCTGACACAAAACTTAGCGGACTATTCTACCCAGAATCATCGACAAACTTTGTGTAGCTCATTCAGTGCTTTGGTCTTTCGTTATAAGATGCGTCTTGTGTTACTCTTTAATATAATCATTACCAGATAAAGTACCCATTCTTCGTATGCATTTGTGAGCAAGGATTAAAGTGGATACGGAGGAAAAATGAAGTGTGAATTATAAACTCAGTAAATACAATCGTAAACCTTCGCAATATTAAACATATAGAAACACGGAATATAAAACGATGACGACGATAATGAAAATGGCTGAATAAACGAACTACAGCTACAGCAGTTCTCAACACACTCAGCAATACAACTGTAGCCTCCAAAAGCTTTCCGAAGAATGGCGCGCTCATTCTTCAGCTGACCTGGTAATAAACGAACGTCGACTTTACACAAATGACGACGAGTAAACAGGGTTCAAGTAAGGCTATGACCGCCATCAAATTTCATTCTTGTGATGGCTCTAATAAATTGGTACATGTAGGGACACTCATGATGCTAAATATCTGGAAAGATAGTGGCATAGTGTTTTCCGCGTTGTTGGGAGGTATCATGCCACTCGTTCCACGCTGTTTGTTACCTTCGACGAAGCAAGGCGGTGTTCTAAGATGCTGGAACTGTAGTGTACCCCTGTTGGCCTTTAGTAGCAGCCGGTCGTGCTGCTTTTTCTGCTAGCCCATTGCTTGGGATTCAAACATGGGCTTTTACCCACACAAATGAAACTTCCTTCCACTGTGTCTCTATTCCTTGTACTACTTCAATAATCTTGTGCTCGAGGATCAAGCATGTTGTTTCCTGAGTTGGTGGTTTGTAGGCTCTGCAATGGCATTGATATGCAACCATTTTGCTACAGAGAAACTGGGTAGTTACAAAGCCCATATGTAGTTTCATTTCATCACGTCCAATTTTTTTAACCCGCGAGTGGTCGCTAGCCGAAATGTATCGTGAGTGGTCGCGCGTGAGACTTTCTCTCACATTAAAATAAATGATATGTTTCACACTTTTGTGGGGCGTAAGGCTGAAATTTCCTACTGAAATGAAAAGGAAGTTCTACCTTATATATTTTAGATATAAAATGAAATAAAAAAATGAAATGGCGTATCGCTTTTAGCGCCGGGAGTGTCGTAGGACATGTTCGGCTCGCCAGGTGCAGGTCTTTTGATTTTATACCCATAGGCGACCTGCGCATCGTGATGAGGATGAAATGATGATAAAGATTACACATATACCCAGCCCCCGTGCCAGTGAAATTAACCAAGTATGGTTGAAATTCCCTACCCTGCCGGGAATCGAACCTGGGACCCCTGTGACCAAAGGTCAGCATGCTAACCATTTAGCCATGGAGCCGGACATAAAAATGAAATTATTAGCTGTTTATTAAAGACACAAATTACTACTTAAAATAACATATGCAATGTACATAAAAATAACTTCCATCCTGAAGTTGTAAAGAATAAAATCTCACACATGCATTATATCTAGTAACACTTACGTAAAAAGCAAGGTTTCTGAACACAATAACATTTTTAAAAACAAGAAGTGCTCATAATACAAATACTAACGCGTACAACAGCAGTAAGTTTCCCGCTCCACTTGAACATAACACCAACGTCATTGGTCGCGCGATGAGAGAAACTCTCACGCAGCGCACACGGACATATAGGAACCTTTGTTCTGACTAGGGGATGGGGTGTTTACCCTTCAAATGTGAATCTCTCTACTCAAGACAGTTATAAACTCAGCTAGAAGAGAGAACAGTCACCTCCCTTTCATCACTGTGAAGTAATATCACAATAAAAAATAATATAAGAGAAAATCTCATATAGCGACCACTCGCGGGTTAAAAACAACTTTTTTGAAATTCATGAAAATGTCTAAACACTGAAATTAATATATATGCATGTATTTATATATTTACTATTATTATTGCATTAAAGCTGGTAATTTAGACATGATGGAATAACTAAAATCTTCTAAAGCAACTGAAATTAAAAGTTATGAACAAAGTATCCTACAATTATATTTTTTCCTGCTTAATGTTGCGAGGACATTTGAAAAAAATTCGATTATTTTCTACATTTGTATGAATGCCATTCCTTGAAACTGATAGGTATAAGCCTTAATTGTGCATTCATTTAGTGTGTCATATATCCAATGCAGTGAATAGATACTGTTCAGAAAATGTGTTATTCTTTTCTTTATTTAAAACTGAAATTTTCGATAAAATGTGAAGCAAAAATTAAAGCTGGTTCATTTGATGGATTAAATATACACGACCTAATGAGGAATCCAAATTTTCAGTCGTCAGTGAATGACACAGAAAACTCTACATGGCGTCAATTAACAGTTTGAAAGAATACTTCATAGGTAACAGGAAATCTAAAAATTACAAGGAAATTGCCGAGGAAATGTTAGCTAACTTAAAATCTCTAGGTTGTAACATGAGTGTGAAACTTGTCTACCCAACCATATTGACTACTTCATCAAACATCTTGATGCAATGAGTGAGAAGCAAGGTGAAAGATTTCATCAAGATATTAAAATGATATAAATAAGATACCAATGCAAGTGGAATGAAGCAATGTTAGCGGATTATCGCTGGTGTTTAAAGAGGGGTACTCGTCAAATTACAGCAGGGTATCAAAATAGCGCATTATTTCGACCGAAGAATTGAACATTTGAATGGCTGTAAGTGCCTTTTATAAATATAATTCAATGTTTTATAGTTAATTTTATACACTTAAATTTTATAATGCGGTGTTAAAACACGTTAAAAATATACCAAATTTGACGTTATTGAAATTATGTTTCTAATTTTGAAGTTTTCCCTTATTTCAAAAAATTGCACAAAACGGGATAAGATAAAGAAAATATGAGTACAGACTTGGATTCTACATCCCTGAATACCTAAGCAGACATTTCATGTATATTGTCTTATTAAACTATGTGATTTTTTCAATGATGGACGCCAATTTTGAAGTTTTTCGATTTTCAATTCAAAATTACAAAGAAACATTGACGCGGTAAAGAAAATATGAACACAGGTATGGATTCAGGGCACTTAAGTGAGCAAGAATATTTTTCCCTTGTACCAGAACAAATTGAAATGCTTATCGTTATAATGATCGTATGATTATAATCAGACAACACGACAGTAAACCGCTCAGACAGAGTTGTAGCATATTGTAGTGCCCCATAAAGTGGCAGTAAGCTCGGTCGTACATATGGGTGCTGTAAGAGGTAGCTTAAATTTACTACAGCTGTCTGAATTTACATCGATATAAGATATAAGCACTACCCAATAAGGATAGGCTCGTGTTTGAATTGAATATCTGAGAGATACTCATACCTAATTTCAGATCAATCAATCCTCTAGTTTTGACTGGATTGAGAGAAAAAAACAGACCGCATCTCATTTCAAGCTATTACACGATTATTTTGAAAATAATTTCGCAGATAATATATTTTCGAGCCAATATTTTGAAATAAAACATAATCATGTAACTTTTTCCTTTTTGTGAATATTTGCGAAAACTCTAATTCATTTCCATTCGGAGGTTTAGTCTTGACGTCGTTTCGGCAGACAGATAATTCATTTTTAAATATAGAGATTAGATGTCAACTCCTCAATTAATTCGCTCCTATTTGCCCCACATCACTTTCCATGAACTTTCTAATTTTTTAAAAAAGTTAAGAAAATGCCTTAAAATGATCTAGAATTATTAGAATATCAAGGTAAACTAAATGTGGCGTGTATATTCTTACATTAAGAATAGATTGATCGTTGTTTTAGTGACAGGTTTAATGAGAATCTGTCGGAAAAATGAGATTGCTGTTCTGTTATATTACTTATTTTACGTATTAAGGAGACTTAAAGAAAGGAAAAAGAGTCAAACGTCAAACAATACTTTTCATATTACTATTTTCATTTTAGGAATCTATAGTACAGTTAGCATAATATTTATGGAACATATTTGCACATAGAACATGAGTTCATTCAATTTGTTTAATGTGAAAACACAACTTGGGAGTTTTATTTATTTTGCCTCAGTTCTGAGATAGAAATTAATTTGAGAGATTAAAAAAAGCCTGCGCTCTTTACATTTTAAATATGTAATGCATTTTTAAAGTAAGTTCTATAGAGTATGCTTGTCTATACGTATGTAATATAATGTAGAGTTGTACAGTAATGTAATGCAAAATGTTTTCTGAATCATCATGGCTTACTAACGTAGCATATCGATCGCTGGGAGATTCACTGATTACACAGATATTTAATTAGTGATGTGTTGTGTAATGTCGGTGTTATTTTACCTTAACGAGGCTTGTTTATTACGGAATGTCCATTTCATATCGTTAGCATTGGGAATCTGCAGGCTGATTCAGTTACGTCGGGCCCGATGCGACGTGTTGAGTTGTGAAATCTACGTAATAAAGTTGTTTCAGTTTGTTTAACACTAATGAGCAGGGGCTAGATTTTGATAACATAATAAATCACGAAAAATTATTTATAAATGACCTAAAAATCCACAAAAGATACTTAAAATGAGCGAGAAAATTACCCAAAATTAGGAAGGAAAATAATGCTAGTTGCTTTACGTCGCACCGACACAGATAGGTCTTATGGCGACGATGGGACAGGGAAGGGCTAGGAGTGGGAAGGGAGCGGCCGTGGCCTTAATTAAGGTACAGCCCCAGCATTTGCCTGGTGAGAAAATGGGAAACCACGGAAAACCATTTTCAGGGCTGGCGACAGTGGGGTTCGAACCTACTATCTCCCGAATACTGGATACTGGCCGCACTTAAGCGACTGCAGCTATCGAGCTCGGTAGGAAAATAATGAACATGTGCATTGTCCACATTACCTTCAACTCGTAGTGGGGTGAGAACAATTAATAAATGTTATCTAATAATAATAATAATAATAATAATAATAATAATAATAATAATAATAATAATAATAATAATAAATTGAGACGGCATATGCGACAATTTCACAGGTATCCTTTCCAAAATACCTTCGAGAAATAATTTCTTCTTCGGGATTAGACAGTTTGGCCAATACAGAAAGGGCCTCGAAATTTTAGAGGGCATTAAGACTCATGGGGACTCATGGGATCACTACAGTAAAAGATAAATGTCACGCAATACTAAACTTAAACATTACAAATCAGTTATTATACCGGAAGTTCTATATGCATCAGAAACCTTAACTTTAGGATGTCATTCTGAAATTGCAGATATTGAAAAACAGGAACGTAAAATTCTTAGGGAAATCTTCGGCCCCACAAAAGAAAATGGACTTCAGATAGAAAAGCCAACTTTAGACCTCCATAGTAACACAGATAGTTTCATAAATACTGTACAGATGAGACGTTCGAAATAATTTGGACCAACTTTTAGAATGGATAATATTTATTTATTTCTTCTTTCTTCGTTTCGGCCTGCTGTGGACAACATTATTTCAACCGTTTGCATCCTTGAGCTTTATTTATTTATTTATTTATTTATTTATTTAATTTATCTATTTATTTTATGCCTTTGTATGTGGCGAAGTTAGGGCTCACGGCCCTCTCTTACACTTAACCACTACGTACAGTACATAATCACATACTTTGGTAAAATAACATTAGCAGACCCTAGGAGCTACCTAAATTTATGGAGTAATATTATAACAGATTATAATTGTTATTTTTAATGATTAATATTATCTAGCCTATCTACATCAACTAACAATAGTTCTAAATCACGCTTGCACTCATACACACTAACATTCATACAAGCTGGTCACGTATTTAAGAGGAAATCTCGACAAGACCGTTTAAATGAGACTGTTGAAGTGCTATTACGTATACTGACAGGGAGTGTGTTTCATAGCCTTGCCCCAGACACTTGGAAAGAGTGGCTGTATACAGGTGAATGATTAACCGGTATCATACGGGTAGAAGTCGATCTGGTATTATGTCCATGGAAAGATGAGAGGAAGTTAAAATGTGAGGATAGGTATTCAGGTGTAAATTCGTTTAGAAGTCGAAAAATTAGTCTCGCAGTATGTAAATTACTTAATTGATCAATTTTCAGCCAGGATAGCTTCTCATAATAAGGGGAAATATGTGTCCTAAAGTTCAAGAAAAATATAAATCATATGCAAGAGTTCATTGCCCTTTGAATTTTCATAGTTTGTTCTGCAGTTGCATCGGTTAATACGACATCACAGTAATAAATTATTGGAAAAATGAGGGTTTGAATAAGTTTTATTTTCATGCTGTGTGGAAGAATGTATTGTTTCATTTTTAGGGGGTGAAGAGATGCATATACTTTTCTGCAGACACTTGTTATATGGTCATTCCAGTTTTATGTGTCATTCATGACAACGCCTAGGTTTTTTACAGACTTCTGAAAAGGTATAGCTTCACCACATAGACTAACATGGAGACTAACAAGATAATTCAATGTGATAAATTGTTAAAACAGGAGAATTAATTGTCTGGAGGAAGCGAGAGGTCCTGAATGAATTTAAAATCGGGGAAGACATAATGAGAAATCGCGAAGTTTTCAGGTCCTCAGTGAATAAACACACATTTGTGGTGAACACTCCAACCCACACTCTGCCCTATCCTTTTTAACACCCGTCAAGTGCACTCTATAATCTCCTACCTCTTCCTCGTTATCTCCCCTTAACCGAATATAATTAACTTCAAACTAAATTAACGAGATACTCGAATTCAATGCAGATCTGTTTATTACTTTCGACTTTACGGTGACTTTTGCAAATTACGGGTACATAGAATGGAAAGATTAAATAGATTATTTTTGGACTTCTTCTTCCGTCACTCTTACCCAGGGAACTTCTAGGTCGGGCTGTGGATCATTGACCTTAAATCCATCCACTTCTCGAACCTCTATGGAGACACAAGACATATTCTTCGTTTCTGGAGTACTTCTTATATTTTTGTTATGATCCACTGTGATGTTTCATATAAATAATCTATTATTACGCTAGGCTCGTCACACTCAATTACTTTAGACCTTACTACCAGGTTTCAATGCGGCCAGCCCTAACCTGGAAAACAGACGCTGCCTGCTGGATTTCAATGGCATTTCCTCCAGTGGGTGATCAGTACCCAACTAAAGTAGCTCTTCCGCCCAAAGCCGTTGGCTCCTTTAGAGAAATGGATTATTTACCGCCGCCCAACGCTCAGTGTTGAGCTTCTGGCTATATGGTCCACTCCATCCTCTATTGTTCGACTTTAAACCAGGAATAATCTTTCTACAAGAGGTTAAAAAATCTCGGGCTTGAAAGTAAAGTAAAGTAAAGTAAAAGTAAAAGTAACTGGCTTAAATCCAGTTACTGGCATTTATTAAATGGCAGTCACTGGTTGTTGAAACAACAAAATCTAATAATAATAATAATAATAATAATAATAATTTTACCTCCCACTAACTGCATTTCGATGGTTTCCGGAGACGCTCAGTTGCTGGAATTTTTTCGAACAGGAGTTTTTTTTACATGCCAGTAAATCTACCAACCCGAGGCTGAAGTATTTGTACATCTTTTAATATCATCGGATTGGGTCAGGTTCAAAGCAACAAAATTGGCTCAGAAGACCAGCACTCTGATTGCCCGAGTTACTCAGCCCGGTAAACGAAACTTAAATGCGGAAATGTAATCTAAGATGGAGTTCTTATAATGTAAGTACATTGCCTGACAAAAACAAAAGTTAAGCACCCAGAAGGAGTGGTTGAAATTGAATGAAACTACATTCTATATGTAGTTGCACGTGCCTTTATTGAACTGATTACAATATGGGATGAAAGAGACAAGGCCGTTGGCAGGTACAGGTGGAATGTTGGTACCAGGTCAGTAGGGTGTCGCCTCCCCCTCGTCCATGCCTTTATGTGGTTCCGAATGGTGTCTAACAGCCTTTGGTTCCTCTCCTGAGGCAAGTTCGTCCACAGTTGCAGCTCTCCCTCCAGATCCCGCAGGTTGGTACTGGGACGGAGTCCCCTTCCAATGTCATCCTACACGTGTTCAATGATGGAGAGGTTCGGGGATCTTGCTGGCCACGGGAGGACCTCAACATGCTCTAGGAAGTTCATAGACATACGTGCAGTTTGTGTGGACGTGCATTATCTTATTGGAACATTGTCCCAGGGTGCTGTGCCATGAAAGTAGCAAGAATGATTGCTGGTACAAACAGGTGGGAACAATGGCAGGAGGGAACTCGGAATGAGGAGATAAAGGCTAATTTAGGAATGAACTCGATGGATGAAGCTGTACGCATAAACCGGCTTCGGTGGTGGGGTCATGCGAGGCGAATGGAGGAGGATAGGTTACCTAGAAGAATAATGGACTCTGTTATGGAGGGTAAGAGAAGTAGAGGGAGACCAAGATGACGATGGTTAGACTCTGTTTCTAACGATTTAAAGATAAGAGGTATAGAACTAAATGAGGCCACAACACAAGTTGCAAATCGAGGATTGTGGCGACGTTTAGTAAATCCTCAGAGGCTTGCAGACTGAACGCTGAAAGGCATAACAGTCTATAATGATTATGTATGTATGTATGCTGTGCCATAAGCGGTAGGACGTGCGGACGCAGAATGTCTGTGACGTATCGCTGTGCCGTCAAAGTCTGCCGAAGTACTATTAGAGGTGACCTGAACGCATATCCTATGGCTTCCCGCACCATGATGCCAGGCATTACGCCTGTGTGTCTTTCCACAATATGGGCAGGATCTTCCCCCTACCCTCGTTGAAGCCAAAACCTGCACACGATTGTCATCGAAAGTTATGGAGAAGCTGGACTCGTCACTGAACATGACGCGACGCCAGTCGTCCTCTGTCCATGCCTTCCGGGCAAGGCATCACTCCAAATGCAGGCGTTGGTGTTCTGGTATCAATGGCGACCGACGCATCGGGCAGTAGGACCCCAATCCGGCGGATGCGAGTCGTCGAGACACCGTGCGAGAACCCACAGGATGTTGTAGTCTCTAGTACATGTTCACGGATGGTGGGTGCCGAAGTAATGGAATCTCACAATGCTTGGCGCACCATACGACGGTCCTTCCTCGGGGTGGTGTTTCTTGGTGGATCCGAACCTGCACGACGTGATTGGGTGCCCTCATGTACCCACTGAATCCAACATCGGCCCACCGTGACATCCGAATTGCCCACGTGCCTGGCAATTGCACGATACGACAACCAGCCTCATGCAGTCCCACAATGCTGTCAGTTGGTGGATAGGCTGTCTAACGCGCCTGCGAGACATCGCGGGTGCTTCGTACTGTTCATAGTCCTATCTGCACGTCTTGCTTAACTGTCAGACTCACACCAGTTGACTGGTAACAGTTTATAAACAACATGGCGATACCATCACGAATGCACTCTGGTGGGCGTTCTACACGTTACAGATCCTTGTAAATCTATACATTTACGCATACTTCAATGGTATGCATGTATACCGAAATGGGACAATAATGGACCATTGCTTATGGGTGCTTAACGTTTTGTTCAGGCAGTGTATGTACGTTACACACGATGTACGTTTGTGTGTATTCTATTCGCACTGTAATTTTTCAAAACGTTCTTTAATCTAGGCAAGCACGGTCTTGTTAGAGCACTGCACACCGCTTGGAGGAACATCACTTCCTTCGCTTCAAAGCTACAAGAATTGTGCCCAATTAAACTGGGCGGACGTCTCGCTAAATCCATCCTTTGACATAGGAATCTTGAAGCATTTAAAGGCAAGGTTGTCATACGAGCTCTTGAACCATAGCAATGGTGATCCGAAAATACAATAACTCGCCGAGGCCGTTTGATCATGCTATGCCTTTAAAGGTCTTTCAACTGCAGTGCGCTGCGTTGTTTACTACCGGTACTGTATTGTTTGTATTTTACACTCATCAAAACAAGTTTTGCATCACCTCGGACCAAACCGTTCCTGTCTCTTTACAAAAAGAACGAAATAGAGACATACACAAGTATCAGAGAGTTCCTGTCTCTTAAAAAGTGAGACATACTAAGGTACCATATCAGCGTTATTTATTGCCGAACAAAGCAATAAACAACAACACAGCTTTACTTTCTCAATTTGAACACAGCTCACACTAGTGTCTTCAAGCCAGGGTAACGCGTCTCTTTGCGTTTGTGCATGCGTGAATTCTTCTTAGCCTCCTGCCCACCGGTGTATCAAGGTAATGTTGGTCCAAATTAATCCATTCCTCGGTGGTAACTCGGCCTAGATCTCGCAGAGTGGTTGGTGAGTCGTGGTGTCCAAAAACAGCTTTCTTTACTTTATCCCAGGCATGTTCGATAGGGTGGATGTCCGGATAACATGGCAGCCACTCTAGTCGAGGAATATCGTGATCACGAAGGAAGTCATGAACGACAACCGCACGAGGGATACGTGCATTAAAGTCCATTAAGACAAACTCTCCTCCAAAATGCTGGCGAAATGGTATATCTATGGGTCGGAGGATGTCATCCCTGTATTGTACAGCCGTGACATTGTCTTGCACGAATAAGATTGGCGTACGGTGCACCTCATAAGGGTCTATCATATAAACTAAGACCGAACGCATGGTGTTTGTACTCTGCACTACGACAGCTGCCTCAGCCGAGCTTATGTCACGTGCGGCTGCCCTGCTTTAAGCATGTATGCAATCTTATATAAAATATGCTGGAAGTATTGTCCTTCCTCGGTTATACAGGCATTGTATCTGGTAACCAAAGTCTGGCTGACGCAAGTGGGTTCTGCCACTGGAATGTTTCTGATTTCATTCGTAATGTTTTCTTTCAGTTCCTCCAATGTGTGAGGATTTGTTCGATACACTTTTTCTTTCAATCTGCCCCACAAGTAAAAATGACACACTGTTAGATCTGGAGAACGAGGGGGAAACACACCAGCACTGATCACTCTGTCTGCAAACACTTCCGAAATTGTAAGAAGGGAATATTCTGCTGCATAAGAAGGGCTGAACCATCTTCTTGAAACCACCGACGCGAATTTTCTTCTTCCGTTAACTGATAGAAGAACGGCGTCAAAATGCCATCTTGTTACCTCTCTTCATTTACTGTTGTCTCGAAATAATAGGCCCAATTATCCGTCTTGAACTAACAGCACACCAACACCAATCTTCCTATCATAATGAGGAACTTCATAAATACCATTAGGATTTTCTGCTCACCAGTAGCGAGAGTTATGACTATTCACACGACCATTAAGATGAAACGAGAACTTTTACATACGATAATCCGGTGTTGCAGTGATAACTGTCTCACCGTGTTAACGGCTGAGATTCAGACTGGCGACTGATGCTTGCCAGATCAAACACGTGCAGGCTTATTGCAATCTAAAGGACTAGGCACGCGCCTTCCATACTGCAAAACCGCAATCGGAGAGTAAAAACGCCGCTTCGACGGTCTTAGTTTACCTGTAACACCACCCTAAAAGAGCGGAAAACCAATACTAGCTGCACGTGTTGCACTGTGTGTCTGAGATGTGAGGCCTGACCGGACTCCCTCCAGACACTTTTACAACTATCGTCAGGAACAAGGCTTATGTGACACTTATCGGTGAAAAAGATGCCAGTTCTGAAGAGACCATTCAACATAATGTCGGGACCATCTGCATCACATCCCATGGTATCTAGGTTTGAGAGTTATGCCTCTTTCTCGCAGTTTGAGTTGAAACGCGGCGACTTCTGGATGCCCGAAGATCATTATTCAGCATGGTTGCATTGCGTTCATAGTTCCTCCGAGCCAAAATTCGAAGGTAACGGTCATCTATTTCAGTCGTGGCCCTTGGATGACTTGTGGGACGCAGGTCATCAACAGTTCCCGCCTATCTCTATAGCTTCCATGTTGTTGGGACCTAATCATTTTGATCACAGGTCACACGTGGAGCAACTTCTCATTGACTCCCCTTCTTGACACAGTGTGACTATGTGTACACGTTCACATATCGACATTGTACGTCGTGCCATACTAAACAATCACTACACTGTTCAAAACACATCTCTAATACTTCAAAACTAGTGCCACAACTTCAAATGAAATACTGCCTCCGATTTGCGTGTAGCGTTCTGCCTGAGGGTTGGTATACATGCGATTGTACGTTTACAAACATCTTAAGAGTCGTTTTTCGGTCTGCATAAATCAGAACAATTCAGCAGCACAGTTAAATGGCTCATATGAGCTGGTAAAAAGGTTTTCTTTATATGTGCGTTTACATCTAACTGGTAGAAAGCTTTGTTACGAAATTTTCTGGAACCAATGGCTTAGAGAGTTAAGGCGCTGACTTCCCGAACCCAAGTTGCTCGGTTAGATCCTAGCTCATTCCAGTGTTTGGTGTTTGAAAGTGATCAAATACGTCATCCCCGTGCCAGCAGATTTACCGGCGCGTAAAAGAACTCCTGCGGGACAAACTTTCGACACCTCGGCATCTTCGAAAGGCGTAAAAGTAGTTAGTGGGACGTAAAGCAAATAACGTTATTATTATTATTATTATTATTATTATTATTATTATTATTACGTATTTTATTTCAAGCTAATATATAAAGCCTGCCTGCTTCAGTATATTTCTTGACTTTGCGTGGCTCCAGCTCATTATTTCATGCTCTTCACACTAAAGATACTGCCTACGGATACTTGCCTTGGAACATGACTAGAATTATTTCGTTAGGAAATTGAAATCAGCAATGTTGTTCGTAATTCTACCACTGTTTTTTATTTTGCTAGACGGAGAGAGGTTATTCCATTATGAAAATTACAGTTTTGTGTTGAGAGTGGAATTTTATCAGTTTATTGCAGTGTGTTTTCCTTCTCAATACGCGAGTTCTTTACATGGTATTATACTTGCTCCATGGGATTTTCAGCCATGTTGAAAGTATTTAATGTAGCAACGTTTGGTGAAACTCTCTCTCCTCTTTATTCGTATTATTATGTTCTTCTTCCAGGCATTATAGCAAATAGTTTTAGTTGGCACTGTGTAGATTAAGCTAGCCCCGCCTGGTGGCCATGATTGTTAAGGCGTTGAAGTCTGAACGGTCTGACACCGAGGTTAGCCGGTTCGAGTCCCGTTGTTCCAAAAACAATTTCACCGTCAGAATGTCGGCTGGCAGGTTTGGGAGGTAGTGGTATACAATTTCTAATCACTAGATTGCGTGCCAAAAGCCTGGATTAGATTCCAAACGTCTCCACAGTGCTCATATGGAGTGAGGGTATATGACGCAGTTGATGGTGATTCGTCCGTCGGATGGAGACGTTAGGTCTTCAACAGACACCTTGTTGCTATGTGCCGGCACCGGGTTTCACCCTCTCCATTCCTGTTATCATGTATCACGTCATTCATTTCATCTCTCCAACTCCTCTGATGAAATTGACGTCGGAAAGGGCATCCGGTCACAAGAACGCGCCATGACAGATTCATCTCACCTCATACCCGACCCCGTAGAGAAACGGGACTAGGGCTGGACAAACAGAGTGGATTAAGCTCTGTTTTACGGCCAGGTGCCTTTTCTGACGCCAATCCTACGTGGAGGGTTGGTAGTGTGATGGATTGTGTTTAAATGAAGATATGTATTAAGACAATTACAAGCACCCAGTCTCCGAACTCGAGAAATTCACCAAGTGTGCTTAAAATCTTCAACCTTGCCGGTACTCGAACCCGGGACCTTCTGAACCGAAGGAATTGGACTTCAGTGAAACACCCTGTGTGTGTATATAAATCGTCCAGGGAAACGTTCACATGACAGACCGTCTTAACTCTGCCAGTCTCAATAATAATGAATGCCTTGGCTCAGTAATACCAATTCCTTCCGACCAGTTGTATTAGCTCATATTTACCATCAGTAAAGTAGGTCGCTATGATTATTCTAAGAGGTTTCTGTTGTTATATCCAGCAAGATATCAGAACTGAAATGTCAGTAGAGCTAAAACTAAACTTGCTGACTTTCTTGAGCTTCCTTCACGAGAAGATGTATTGCTTTCGCAACAGAAACTCATCTCATTCCATCGGAAATATTTGCAGTGCCTGGGTTTATACCATACCCACATTGATCGATCCACATCTGTGAGTCGCGGAGGAGGAGTCACCTCCATATAAGATGCATCCCTCGTCGTTAAAATACACCGGAATATTGTGGGAGTCTTAGTCGCTTTCCCAGATAAATTCCTGGATTGAAAATTCGTCGCGCTTTTAATTTATGTATCACGTGGCTTTTACAAAATCTTGATAACCAGACCTAAATGAAGAAGTAGAGGGCAGAAAGGAAACTGAATAAAGTGGGGGACTGTGTGACAGGAATGTATTAATTATTAATTAGAAAGTGCGCACAATGTGCAAAAGTTTACATAGAACAGAATTTTGTCAGAGATTCTGCTCTGAGTTCGCAGTACATAGTGTGATATTTGTCACAATGAAGTTTGCATCTTTTACACCCGAAGTCCTGTCTTGGTTCATGGAATCGTTCATTTGCACATATCTTGTGACAGAACCCATGGATTGCCGGGCTGAGTGGCTCAGACGGTTAAGGCGCTGGCCTTCTAACCCCACCTTGGCAGGTTCGATCCTTGTTCAGTCCGGTGGTATTTGAAGGTGCTCAAATACGACAGCCCCGTGTCGGTAGATTTACTGGCACGTAAAAAGAACTCCTGCGGGACTAAATTCCGGCACCTCGGCGTCTCCGAAGACCTTAAAAGTAGTTAGTGGAACGTAAAGCAAATAGCATTATTATTATTATTATTATTATTATTATTATTATTATTATTATTATTATTATTATTATTATTATTATTAGCTATGGATTTCAAATCTTGTCAAGATGTGTCGGAGGTTAAAGTTAGCTTGCTTCCAGTCATTAATGGTCATGTCATCTGTGGAGTAAAATTCGCTTCATATTTCGGTTCTTTTTCCTTGTCTGTCTTTACGTAATTTCTCTTAATTCACGGTAGATGGCAAGTCGTAATGAAACTCAGATTCAGAGTCCATCCACACGTATAATGGGAGACACTACTGAAATTTATATTTGCTATAATTTTACCCTTTCGCACACACAATTTTAGGACTGGATTTGTATGGCTCTCATTAAGAAAACTCAAAATATTGCCTAAATGGAGCAAATATTTCAGAAATGGACATTTTACAAAAGTAAATTGGTACATTTTTGAAATGTCTCTTGTGAAACGGTTTTTGGTTTCTATGATATTAATAATTATTAACTCAGACACTATAATATGGTAGTAAAACCATCTGTTCTCTACGCCTCTGAGTGTCTCGTGATGACCAGGAAAGGCCCTCTCAGGAAACTAGATCGCAAAGAAAGGAAGACCTTGAGCAGAGTACTGGGACCCGTAAGAGAAGAGGAGGCACCTACAGAATTCTGGGGGCGCGCAGCTGTGATCTTGCAACCGGGAGATAGTGGGTTCGAATCCCACTGTCGGCAGCCCTCAAGATGGTTTTCCGTAGTTTCCCATTTTCACACCAGGCAAATGCTGGGACTGTACCTTAATTAAGGCTATGGCTGCTTCCTTCCCATTCCTAGGCCTTTCCTATCCCATCGTCGCCGTAAAACTTATCTGTGTCGATGGGACGTAAAGCAAATAGCAAAAAACCAATATTTAAATGCTCATTGCGGGGACGAGACCACACCTGTCATTAACAAAGCACTATACACAACTACACCGGGACCACGGCAGTTGCTTGTTTTCACGACTAAAGAATAGCGGGTTTTCGTTATTAGTTATATTACTATCGTGAGTAACATGGTACAGTATATTATGCAAGCATAAATATGGAACTAGGCAATATAACTTTGTCTACCCATCGGTTAACTAACCATAATTATTTTCTATCTTCTGTCTGTGTTAAGATTACATATGTACCGGTAAGTCATACATAAAAAAGTACATTCCTATTGTCCCCTTCAAAAGTGGATATAATTTATTAAGGGAGAATGATTTATTTCATCAGTGAGTTGAAACATTATTTCGATCGCCAGGAGGGTGAGATTTTACACTCCCGTGCCAGCATGAACAAGCCGCCTGCGAACCGGTTTTCCCAACCTACCAAGAGAACGATGAAGCAGGGTGAAATTCCTGTTAGGTGTCCTTCAGACACATGTGTGTGTGCCACGTGATCGGGCGGGCAGCGTGATTATAATCGATCAATAATTGCAAGGTCGTGTGACGTGAAACTAGGACAGCCAATCAAAATGACAACCTTCACAGGAATGCAACAGATCCACCAATCAGATATAATCAAGAGGCACACCTCCGTCTTAAGACAGTGAATTTATGGTAATTCCAAAGGAAATTTTATAGAGGGTTTTTACTTCTGAACACCTGATTTGAGCGTTACTCTGAATGCAGCTACGGTCGAGACTGGACGTCGTTTGCTTTACTGGGAGACTTTGCATTAGAGAAGGCACTGAGGACTGAATAAACTGCAATTCAGGCATTTGAAAAACTTCTCTACGATTTATTTATGACTCTCATAAGATAAGTGTCCATCTCCAAATTATTAAACATCGCATGTGTATCCTGGACTATTGCTAAGACTTTTATTAGTTTCAGCTTTTCTACGAGAACTCAGAAGAAGGAAGGTCGTTGGTTCGAGCTCGCTTCAAGATGGCTATCCCTTTCCGAGATGAATCCTATTGTTTCCTGTGCACCTTCATCTCCTCCATGAGCCACTAATTATGTAAGGCGTCCGACATGGGCAAGACTTTGTTCGATGGAAGGTGATGTGACCACGTACTAGGTCATCAGCCAGAATCCAGTTAACACCAGCCACATGAGTATTCTTTAAGAATTCATCTTTCTATATTTCTGTAAAATGTCTGTAAAACGTAGCCTTACCTTATTCATTTAGATTTTCTATTAGTTTAGCAGTAGTTTGACTTTTCGTTCTTCTTTCCTCGGTGGGAGGTAGTTTGTGCTCTGGAATGAATGTGTATTCGGTTCTATTAGTTAGAGATAAGAGTGAATGTCATCGAGAGAGACCTCAACTGTCCTAAAAATTTAAGACGGCAGGAGAAATAAAAGTAAATGACCTCCGCGTTAATCTTGAATGATCTTGAAATAGTTTGAAAATTAATTGAGACAGATTAGGACAGTGTTCTAGTGTTTTTCTAAGTGTCAAACTTCATTCTACGATTATACGACATTTCTGTGGACTTTAGTTCGTTTAGAGTCATCTGAATAATTTCGTACGATAGCTTTGCAAGTGTGATTAGGCACGGTCAATAAATATAATGATAATGAGTAAAAATAATTAAACCTAATTACGGGCTAAAATTTGAATAAGGTCATGGGTTTAATGTTGGGTTGTTCTTGGAAAGAATTATCGTGTGCTCACTGTATGTAAAGTAGGCCTGGAACATGGCATCCTCCGGACGGAGTAATGATGAATTATACGTATATTTTACTGTGCTATTAATTTGATTATGACTTGCAGATGGACATTATATATTGTGTGATAATTTATGCATCCATTAGAGTCATTTTGGAAGAAATGTGTCACTGGACATGATTTCTTCGAGCTTGAATGCAGATTAATCGAGAGCCACGATATAATAGGAGAATAAGAATAAATGCCGCAACGCATGTACCGTAAGCGCGTATTCTAATATTTTGACCTGTGCTGTAGGTATTTTGCTTATTTTGAATGATTTCTGTTTAAAGGATTCCCTTGAACATCGTTGTATAATTAATTTCTGCATAAAAGTGATAACCTCAACTCTATCACGTTCTAGATCGATACCTGGAATATACATCATATTGTCATCTAGAGAATGATTTCCCTAATTTGGAATAAATCCAAAATTTAATAATAATGGGTTAGTGTTCGTGTAAATAATATTGCAATATTGTCGTGTACCTATGTGTGAATGTGTGATGTGTGATTTGATTATATTCCGTGTTTTGTGAATATTTCTTTAATGGTTTTATGATGATGTTCTCCACTGCGCGCGTCAAATTTTGACCGATTTACGTTATTTTCGCGTGTCCGTGATTTGATGAATTATGAATATTTAGAAGATTTTATTATAATTTAAGGTAGATTAGGATCTAATTCACTAACATAAATTGAATAAGAGAAGGCAACGTCCGTGGATTGATGTTACGAGGCTGAATTTTTAGTTATTGTACAGTCACTTATTGCATAACAACGAGTAACGTTTAGGTTGATATGAGATCAAATAAGAATTAATTATGAGAAGTTCTGTCACTTTTAAAAATGAATTGATTGATGAAGGGAAAGTCTAAGGAAGACTTATTAACCACAATTTCTTGAATTAAACATTTTTCAATAATTTTAATAAGGGAAAGAAAATTATCATTTTCTTCTAGAATTAAGTGAGATCCAGAAGGAATATTTTAATTTAAGCAATTTGATTATCATTATTGGAGAGAGTGATACCAGATAGTATTTTGATTTTCAATCCAGTTTATAGTAAATTAATGATCCCTATTATTATTATTATTATTATTATTATTATTATTATTATTATTATTATTATTATTATTATTACAGACAAGAACATTCGTTGAGCTTTAATTTGATCAAGATTCCTTATAGACGATAGCACGAGGAGAAGAGATTTTCAAGAATTAGTCCCAGATTTTGTAAATTTAATTGTTTATTGGAAGAGTGATAGTTTTTAATAAATGTATAAACCTATTTTAGCTTCTTTTCATTTGTCGCTAGTCCTTCATCTATTCCTGCCTTTAAAATTTTCTGCTCAGCCGATAAGCGAACGATCTACCTCTGAGACCCTCGCTCACCGGCGAGCTGAGCCCGGCATGATGGGGGCACTATGTATTGTTTGATGACACTGCGTTGTATATTCTGATATGTAAAAACGTGTAACCAGGAATATGGCACTGTTCACTTTTTAAATGTACATGTAGGCTAACTTTACAGCCATCACATACGTTATTGAAAATAGTAACTATATTATTTTATGCCACATGTATTATAGTATAAATGTTATTGTAGTACTACCTACCAACACAGAATTTCTAACCTCGTAAGGGCGGATATCTACCAGTTCTAACTGAACAGCTGAACAAAATTAGTCGCACATCATGGGGATCGAACCGCGGGTGGTCGGTAACCGCGTTCTGAATACAAGTACTCGGGGACCAAAATAACTGCTTGTTTTCACCGAGAAACAAACAGGAGTTTGAACATAG
The DNA here is from genome assembly GCF_040414725.1 of Anabrus simplex. NCBI lineage: Eukaryota > Metazoa > Arthropoda > Insecta > Orthoptera > Tettigoniidae > Anabrus > Anabrus simplex. Next base: position 128,254,267 of record NC_090272.1, on the reverse strand, counting down.
AACATAGAAAAATGAGGTGTATTAAACTTTTTTCCCGCAGCAGTAGAAATGAAGACTAAAAGGAAACTTAGTATGATAAACACATTATTCCTTAATAGTATGCCTACATATTTAAAAATCATATAAACCTATGCCATTGTGCAGATCCTTGTTGTTGTTTGTCCACACCGGTGGATTTATTCATTAGAAGACTCATCATAATTGATTGTCTGATCTTTCGATCGAAACATTTCTGACCGAGGTCAGGCTTTACAATTCCAGATGTGATCTGGAAAGGTGATTAATGAAGTATGAATTGGTGATAAATGAAATGCTACAAGTTCATCCTAGTTGTTCAGGACTGGGAGTAGGCATTTCCTCTATACCCCGCAAACGTTATGGTTTTCCAGCCAAAACTCGGGTAGCTGATTCCAGTGGTTTACCACTGGGCGATGGGGTCGCCACATCCCTACGCCATTATATATAATTAATTATTCAAAATGGCGGCGTATCATGGTCACTATTTTGCCGTTTCCCTGATTTTCTAAACACATGCATATTTATCTATGATTCATTTTTTTATTATAATTAGTAATATTATAGCTACAACATGTAATAGAATAAGTGAAGTAGGCTACATCAAGTATAAATATTTTTTCATGAAGTTATTTTTATGTGGTCAATTTTTTAATAAATTTTAATTTGACATTATTTTTAAACTTAACCAATGAATCTAGCTCAATAATTCTAGTATATATTCTTCTTACATACATGTAAAATTTCGTCTTAATATCTTACAAACTTTCTGTTATCAGTTCTGTAAAACAGAAGTTGCGGGAAACGATAATAAATTTACCGATAAAGGGCTTGCTTGGGGGACAGGGATTCATATTTCCGGTCATAACTCCGAAGGTATTGGAGATATTAACCAACTTTTGCGGTGTTATAAAGAGAAATGTTCAATTTTAAATGAAAAATAAATTGAAAAATAGAATTTTTGGTCGGTCAAAGGTGTTGGTCCCCCCTAAAATAATCGTGTTTTGTTGTATACCACGTATAAATCTAAATTTTGAAGTCTTATGTCAGGTAGTCAGACTCGGAATATAAAGAAATACTGATATATACACACAGTAAGAAGCAACATAAATAACATCTTAAAACATTAACTAGTCTATTCTTTATTGAAATAATAATCATAAATTAGAACTCTCCTTCATCTATCAGCTGATTGAGAACATTCAGTAGTTGGCTAAAACATGGTGATTGTATTGGACTTGGCCTCACTGTAGTGTACACATAGACTCACTGTAAAAACCGTAACGTGACGTGCAAAAAGGACGGCAACTCTTGCGCGACTCGTGCTGCATAATCTGAAGATGAGCTTAGACTTGCTCAATGTGTACAAGGTATCTGCCACTAAGGGCGGGAAATTGAAAAAAAAAATCCTTTGGTTTCGCAAATTAGAGATCAGAGGAGAACGAAAGTTGACCAGGGCAGGTAGGACAGGAAAAATGAAAGCGAAGTAAGGAGTAGCAATTCCAGGCCCCATGGTCGCCAATTCACGGTCCCAAGTTGAGACACACTGGCAGGATTGCCAACCTCATCCTGGAGAATCGAACACTACAGTCCTTCAGAGTGACCTAAAACAGTTGATCTTGGAAGCCTGGGTGTTTCTTCACGCGGGGAAAGAAAAACTGTATTCATTAAGGGTTGGGCTATTTACTCGAGTAAGGAAATAATATGCATTGTAAATGAGGGCACATGATAAAACTGAGCTAAACAGTGTTGAAAGCAGACACTTATGTATATTCATGTTGCTACTCGCGTTTAGTGGCTGGAAGAGGGAAAACAACACTTTCAAACACAACATAACATGTTTAAGTAATTCAAATAAATGTTAAAAGTGCAATTACTTGGGTCAGAATGTTGTATATTCAGTTTCGTTTTTCTTTCTCTAATTCGGTGAAGACATTATCTCTACCATTTTTAATTTAATTTCAATACATTTCAGCTAGAACGATGTGTACCCCATTCTGGTCGGCACAATTTACAGCCAGGATATGTTTTACGATAAATAACGCAAATAAAGCCTCGGCATTTGTCACAGGATTTCTATCTTAGTTTTTAAATGGAAAGTTGTCCGACTCGTTGGCTGAATGGTCAGCGTACTGGCCTTCGGTTCAGAGGGTCCCGGGTTCGATTCACGGCCGGGTCGGGAATTTTAAACTCCATTGGTTAATTCCAATGGCCCGGGGGCTGGGTGTTTTTGTTCCCAACATCCCTGCAACTCACACACCACACGCAATATACATGGCAGATGCCGCCCACTCTCATCGGAGGGTCTGCCTTACAAGGGCTGCACTCTTCTAGAAATAGCCACACGAAATGAATTAAAATGAAAAGTTCAGTTTCTGGTTTCTTTCTACACACTGGAAACTCTCCGTATGTTTTTTCGTTTGCACATGTTTGAGTATATCGCACTTCCCGCCATGCGCAACCGAAAAATCACACCTACATATACAGAATGTGAACGATGATCCTCTTCACCATAATGCAAGTTTCGTTGACTGAGAAAGAGAGGAATTTCCTATTTATTAACTGGATAAATGATCAAAATTCCTTTCTCCATCATCATCATCATCATCATCATCATCATTTCTGTACATCAGCTGGTCAGATGTGGGAATGAACAAGCTTCCTCTCGAGGCTTGTTCCACTATTTTTGAAAGCAGCCCCTCTTATTACTGTTTTGATGACTTGCTATGCCTAACACAGTCTGGGATTTTTCTTCAAAGTTCTTTCCCTTGGCATGTAGTAGTCCCTTCATTCATCTACAAGGGAGCAGATTGAGTATTGGAATGCTTCATCCGGCAACTATGCCATTCCGAAGAGCTCCACCGCAGCTGTCGTTATGGACACCATCGTGACCGTGGCACGGGGCCCTTACAAGGTGCTACCAGCAGGGCCACATACACCCCTATTCTCTTCGTCCAGGCTTGTGACAGGCAGAGGTCTCTTATACAGTGGTCTCACATGGCTGGTTCCTTTATTTTTCTTTAAAAATGAAATTACATATATCTTGCGAAACGATATCATGTCTATAAAAGAACACATCGCGCAACAGCCCCGTAGGGCCTTGGCCTACCAAGCGAGTGTTGCTCAGTTCGAAGACCTGCAGATGACGTCGTGTCGTGTGGTCGGCACGACGGATCCTCTCAGCTGTTATTCTTGACTTTCTATAACGGGACCGCTATCTCACTGTCACATAGCTCCTCAATTTTAAAAACGTATGGTGAATGGACCTCGAATGAACCCTTAGATCCAGGTAAAAAACAAAAGCAAAAAACATACCTGTCCCGGACAGGTATCGCCCGGAGTCTTTCTTAAAGCAACGTGAAATTTCTCTGCAGGATCTACTAAAATTTGAATGTTGGACATTTGGGTGGATAGTCAGTAGCTGAGCAACTATACCACCGGAATGAGTAGCTCGGATGGTGAGCGCTGGCCTTTTGAACTCAGGTTGATTGGTTCGGTCCTATTTTAGTCCAGTGGTATTTGAAGGTGCTCAAATACGCTATCATCGTGTCAATAGATTTATTGGCATATCAACGAACTCCTGCGGGGCAAGTTCCTGGCATCACCGTGTCCCCGGAGACTGTGTTACTGGGCTATAAAACCTATATATCTACGATTATTCTTCTTTTTCCACAACTTTTCTCACGCCTTGGTGGGTTCGCGGGAGTGAGCCGCGACGCATAACTTTATCCTGCCCTGTTTTACGGCCGAATGCCCTTCCTGACGCCAACCCCATGTGGAGGGATGTACTTACTATTTTGTATTTTTGAGGTGTTTCGTAGTGTGGTGTGTTGTATGTGTATGAAGAGAAGTGTATTGAGATGGACACAAATACCCAGTTCCCGAGACAGAGGGTTTAACCATACGTAGTTAAAATCGCCGGTCTGGCCTCGGATCGAACCTCGGCCCTTTGAATCGAAGGCTTGTAGATCGACTCTTCAGCCACGGAGCCAGATTATTATTATTATTATTATTATTATTATTATTATTATTATTATTATTATTATTATTATTATTATTATTACCGAAGACAGATAACATCTTTATTTTGCCACCTAAAGTAACAATAACTTTCAAATATTTATTCGGGAGATGGTGGGTTCAAATTTCACTGTGGACAACCCTGAGGATGATTTTCTGTGGTTTTCCACTTTATAGCTGGGAAAATGCTGGGCCTGTACCTTAATTAAGGCTATGGCTGCTTCCTTCCCACTCCTAACCCTTTACTCTTCCATCGTCGCTATTTGACTTATCTGTGTCGGTGTGACGTACAGCAAATTATAAAAAAAGAAGACTGATTTGAAGGGATTGCATCCTCTTAGTTCAAAGTCTTGAAACAACAGCCCCTTCCTCTATTCGTTATTGTTGTAAAGGGATCGCATCCACTTTGTTCAATTTCGTGAAACAACATTTACTTTTACTCCATCTGGTATTGATGTGGAGGGATCGCATCCTCTCTGTTCAACCTCTTGAAACAAAAACCACTTTATTCCACCCGGTACTGGCATGAAAGGTTTGCATCCTCTTTGTTCAGTCCCTTGAGACAAAAGCATTTTACTCCAGCCATTGTTATTGATACAAAGAAATTGCATCCTTTTTTCACCCTCATGAAACAACATTCACCTTACTCCATCCAGTATTGATAGGAAGCAATTGCATCCTCTTTGTTCAAAGTCTTGGAACAACAGTCCGTTTCTCTATTTGCTGTTGTAAAGGGATCATATCCTTTTGTTCAACCTCATAAAACAAGTGTCATCTTACTCCATTCAGTATTGATAGGAAGGAATTGCATCCTCTGTTCAAATCCTTGAAACAACAGTCCTTTTCTCCATTTGTTGTTGCAGAGGGATCAGATTCTCTATGTTCAACATCATGAAACAATATTCATCTTACTTCGTCTTTTCCCGTTACGAGGGGCAGACATCTTAATTTTGCCCCTTACAATTACATCACCCTTCTTCGTCCGTTGTTATGAAAGACTGCAAACGTCTTCGTTTCTACCTCTTGAAACGTCAAAAATTACCACCCTACTTCTTCAATTATTGTCACTGTGAAATCAGAATCTCTATCGCCTGATTACGTCATTAATGCACTGAGATACCCTTTCCATAAATCTCACTGATGGTGTTATAGTATAAACCAGTACTGTGAGGTTCCCTTGTTTTAACTGCACTTACTAGAGCTAACTTAGAGACCACTGCCACCATAAAATTCTTAATTTATTGCGTTAGCCCTCCTAAGATCACCATCTATATAGTTTATGGCTCGCAGGGAATATAGCTGCATGTAACCAGCGCTTATCGCTCAGTTAGTTAAGAAAGAAAATAGCGAACATAGCAATCAAGGCTACGTCACGCAAAGTCCTTCCTGTACGCAGAGTAATGAGTGAAACTATATTCCTACACACGCCTACTTTACATCCTATAAAATAAAGCATATTTGTTCGATCGATCAACGCGAATGATGTAGGTACAGGGTTGCAGATGGAATCTACGAGATACAGGGACTCACCTTACGTTCCGTCCGGCATTTCCATCGAGCATTCACAGGGATGAGGAGCCTCCATGGCTCAGACGGCAGCGCGTCGGCCTCTCACCGCTGTATACCGTCGTTCAAATCACGGTCACTCCATGTGAGATTTGTGCTGGACAAAGCGGAGGCGAGACAGGTTTTTCTCCGGGTGCTCCGGTTTTCCCTGTCATCTTTCATTCCAGCAACACTCTCCACTTTCATTTCATATCATCTATCAGTCATTAATAAATAACTTTGGGAGTGGCGACCCCATCGTACTAACAGCCTATATATGCTTCATTCATTACATCCCTGACCCGGTCAATGACTGGAAAACATGTTGTAGGTTTTCATTTTCATTCACAGGGATGAAATTCTGTTGTCATTTTCCTCCTCTGCAAGGGAGTCATCTGCAGAACGTCTTCCAGATGTAAACCAAGTTTTCGCATGTGTGGTTTATGTCTGCTGCGTGTTTCACAAATAGTAGTCACAATTTCATTAATTAAACTGAAAGCTTGTGTATACTACAATAGTGTTGACTATTGACGAAAGGGGGAGAAGATCATCTGGTTTTTCTCTTAATTTTTGTCTTCGTTATACTGTCTGTAGACCGGCTCCGTGGTGTAGCGTTAGCGTGTCTGCCTCTTACTCGGAGGACCCGGGTTCTATTTCCGGCCAGATTAGAGATTTTTACCTGGATCTGAGGGCTGTATAAAGGTCCACTCACCTTAGGTGATTACAATTCAGGAGCTATCTGACTGCGAGATAGCGTTCCCGGTCTAGAAATCCAAGAATAAACACACGACACGTCGTAATCTGTAAGTCTTAGGCCGCGTGCACACCGAGCGCGCTTCGCATAGTGTGTCGCGTGTAGCGTGAAATGCTATGCATAGCGCAAGGCGTGCTTGCTGTTCACACCGAAAACTCTTCGCCGTGCTCTCAGCTTAGTTTGGCGCGAGGCGTTTTAGGGTCGTCACAAACTAATGCCGTTATCCAAGTACACTAGAAACAGTTTACTGATGGATAACAGTTACCTAAAATTGAAAATTAGGAAAAAGAATCGAAAGTGGGTTCATGAATTTAATGAAGAACGAATTACGGTACTTTCAGAGAATTCCATCGTTTGCACAGAGATGCAAGACTTTATCGCGATAAATTTTATGATTACTTAAGAATGACAAAAAAATGCCTTTGACCTTCCAAACCCTGCAACTGAAATGTGGCGTCAAGTAGCAGAGAAGTATTGGGAGAAATTCAATTTTCCGAATTATCTAGGAGCACCGTGCAGCAAACACGTGGAAATTAAATTTCTGGCTAAATCACGCTCTTTATATAATAATTATAAATAGTATTTTGCAATATTGTTACAATTAGCATACACAATTAATCATCGTAACAAAAGTGGAGTAAATGTGTGACAAATATAATTAATAAACAGAAATATTTACTTCCAAGCCCACTACTAGCCTGCAGAGTGATATTCTTCATGTTACCACCCTCCATTGGCAAAATTATAAACCGATATGACAGAGTCTGGGAGATTCTATGCACTTTGTCACAAAGTGTCCGGCTACATGGCTAAATGGTTACCGTACTGGCCTTTGGTCACAGAGTCCCGGGTTCGATTCCCGGCAGAGTCGGGATCATAATTAGTAAATTGCATTGGCACGGTGGCTGGGTGTTTGTGTGTATTTATAATCATTTCATCCTCATCATGATGCAGGTCATCTACGGGCGTCAATTCAAAAGACCTGCACGTGGTAAGCCAAACTTCTCCTCGGACACTTCCGACACTAAAATCCATACCCAATTTCATTCTGTCACAATGTTAAGCCCAGTAAAGTGTGACAGTAGAAGTAATATTACTGTATATGTTTACTGTAGGAATGCGATACAACTGTTGTAGATACTTAAGTCCACTTATTTTGCAAAACAGTTACATTTTTATAGTTTTTGCGGCTTGGGATCGATATTTCTTCTCTTTGAAACACTGCGTGAACAATTTCTTCTTCCATACATTCAGAACCAGCTAGGTAACGCTAAGCAATTAACCAACACTGCGCGTTGTCTGGCGCTTCGCTTAGCTGTAAGACAGGCGTTCAGCGCAGCAGAGCGCGGACGGTGTGAACACCTGGATTACGAACAAAGCACTGGTTATGCTTAGTGTGACGCTTAGCGTTGAGCAACACGCGACACACTATGCGAAGCGCGCTCGGTGTGCACGCGGCCTTAGGGCTGAGCAGCGGTCGCTTGGTAGGACAAGGCCTTCGAGTCTTTTGCGCCATGGGGATTGGTTTTGTACTGGCTGTACGTTCTAATTATTTTACTTAAATGTTGAATGTTAAGTTTATCACACAAATACCTGATAATTTCCTCTTTATATGATGCAGTTAGGACTCCTAGCCATTTAAGTGACAGTTATATAACGATAGTTCCAGTATTTATCTAGAGAGAATCTGGTGCTCGGCTTGTATTTATTATTTAGCGCGTAACTACAAAATTAAATAAGTAATGAAGTTCACACTTTGTAATGTAGTGGTTAGCGTCATTAGCTGCTTCTCCCGAAGGCCCGGGTTCGAGTTCCGGCTTTGCCACGAAATTTTGAAAAGTGGTACGAGGGCTGGAACGGGGTCCACCTAGTCTCGGGAGGTCAGCTGAGTAGGGGGTGCCCATTCTCTCCTCAGCCATCCTGCAAGTACTTTTCCGTGGTTTCCCACTTCTTCTCCAGAAAAATACCGCGATGGTTCCTAACTTAATGCCACGGCCGCTTCCTTCCCTCTTCCTTGATATTCCTTCCAAATCCCCCCACCAGAAGTCCCTGTTCAGCATAGCAGGTGAGGCTGCCTGGTTGAGGTACTGGTCCTCCTCCAAAGTTGTATCCCTCGACCCAAAATCTCACGCTCCAGGACACTGCCCTCGAGGTGGGAGAGTTGGTCAACAGATTAAGAAGAAGAATGATTTTTTATTAGCCAGCTGTGTGTTGTTGAGGCAGCGTGCTTGTCTCTTATTCGCAGGCCCTGGGTTCGTTTACCGGCCAATTCAAGAATTTTAATTCTGGACTGAGGAGTAGAACGGGTTCACTCGATACAAGATTCTCTGAAGCTTTTAGTTACAGGAAGAAAGCACGCAGGGGAAGATGACGCTACGTAGATCAGTGGTTGCCATGTTTACAACGGCGCCGGCGGCGGGAAATTTATAACGATAACTCCAGATAGACCCCCAGCGCAACAACATATCCACGTAGGTGGGCACTACTGAAAGTGATAACATGAAAGCTAGGAAATTGTGGTGGTGGACAGCTGTTGATATGTCACTGGAGCCAGGAGCTAAATGTCAGTAAAGTAGATCTTGAAGCGCCTGAATGGTGGAGATTGTGCAGCAGAAAACAACAATAAATTGTTTGTGACTGTGTCGAAAGGAGTGAATTATATGCAGAAGTAACCATGGCAGTGACAAGAAGTTCAGGTAATTATAATTATAATTTTGTGTCGCTATTTATAGCCGAGTGCAGCCCTTGTAAGGCAGACCCTCCGATGAAGGTGGGCGGCATCTGCCATGTGTAGGTAACTGCGTGTTATTGTATGTTATTGTGGTGGAGGATAGTGTTGTGTGTGGTGTGTGAGTTGCAGGGATGTTGGGGATAGCACAAACACCCAACTCCCGCGCCATTGGAATTAACCAGTGAAGGTTAAAATCTACGACCCGGCCGGGAATCGAACCCGGGACCCTCTGACCAGTCAGCCAATGAGTCGGACAGAAGTTCAGTTTATGTCAAGAAGTAACCTTGACAGGGAGGAAAATAGTGATTTACTCGATTAAGAAACGGTATCAGTGACAATAACTTTGTCAAGAAATAACGGTGACAGTGAAGGGAATTGTGAGTTCTCAAATAAGTAACGGTGACAGTGACAATAAGTATGCGAAGAACTAACGGCGGCATTGAGAATAATTGTAGATCGATATAGTATGTCACAGTTACAATCATTATATAAAGAACTAGTTGAGACAGTGACGAGATTTTGAGTTATATGAAGAACGAAAGCCGATAAAGGAAAGAACGGCGAGTTGTGCGGAGAACAGGCGATGATAGTTTCTCGGGTAACTCACGATTCCAATTACTAACGGTGACAGTAACAAAACAGGCGCTGCCTGGTCGAGGGCGTAAACGCACTCGGTTTACCCGGAAGGATGTGTGTTCGATTCCTCGTCAGGAAGTCGAAAATTTTAGAAACGAGATTTCTACCTTCGGACATGCACAGAGCCCTGATGTTCAATCAGCCTGCAGTAAAAATGAGTCCCAAGTTAATTCCTGGGGGCAAAGGCGGCCGGGCGTAGCGCCAACACTCTACACCATCAAGTGCCGCGGTTACGGATAGTGGAAGAATTTACCTTCCACCCCTCCCAGGACCTTCGTGGCCTGTACGGCGATGGCTTTGATTTTCCTTTTTGCTTGACAGGAACATGAATGGTGGGTTATCCGAGTAATTAACGATGAGGGTTTTTTAAATGTCAATTCAATATCGGCACCTGAGCTAAGGCTCTTTTCTAAGTGTAATACAGATGAATTATAATGGCAGATATATTCACAGTGTAATGACAAGTAAATGAAAAATCCCCAGCCTGTTTCCAGTAATTTGACCGGGTCAGGAATGAAATGAAAGAAGCCCCCATCTAGCTGCGAGGATAGGAAATGTGCCGCCTGGCTGAAGCCTGTCGCACTCCTCTGGGGCAATGATAAATGACTGACAGATGAAATGAAATGTTAATGGAGAGTGTTTCTGGAATGAAAGATGACAGGGAAAACCATCTGTCCCCCTTCGCTTTGTCCAGCACAAATCTTACATGGAGTGATCGGGATTTGAACCACAGTATCCAGCGGTGAGACTCCGGCGCGCTGCCGGCCGAGCCACGGAGGCCCGTAATATAAAAAAGTTAACATATAATATAACATTATGTAATAGATATGATAGGACAAAGCTTCATAAACATAATTACCATACTACTGTAAGTATTTAGTTACATTACTCTTAAAATAAATAAAGTTGGTAAATTGTTTATATATATATTTTTGGAATTGAGTGATACATGGTTATAGAAAAATGTCGAGGAGAATTATGACCATAACTAGTACAAAGAATCTGAGTGTAGTGAATGTTATAAATCATTCTTGTTTCATAATTATGAATCTGTGAATTGGTAATTACTGATGTGTTTGGGCGGACTAACTTATTTTGAATTTTATAGATCATAATTATAAAAGCATTTATGCGGAGATTTAGAAGTGGGAATATATTACAATGTTTATACAAATCTTTAGTCTGTATCAGAATGGGCAGTTTGAAAATTATTTTTAGTGCTCTTTCTTTTTTGCTATTGGCTTTACGTCGCACCGACACAGATAGGTCTTATGGCGACGATAAGATAGGAAAGGGCTAGGAGTGGGAAGGAAGCGGCCGTGGCCTTAATTAAGGTACAGCTCCAGCATTTGACTGGCGTGAAAATGGGAAACCACGGAAAACCATCTTCAGGGCTGCCGATAGTGAGGTTCGAACCTACTATCTCCAGAATACTGGATACTGGCCGCACTTAAGCGACTGCAGCTATCGAGCTCGGTGCTCTCTTTCTAAGGACTTCTACCTTTCCAAATAATTCTTTATTACAGCATGCCCAGACATGTGTCATATAAGAGATATGGCTTTCAATAAGAGAATAAAATAAAATAAAATAAAATAAAATACCCTTCAACAAAGCACTAGATATTTTATATCTAAATCTACTAAGAATACCAATCACAGGGATAATTTTATTACATATAGTCTCCACCTGATTACTCCACGATATATTTTAATGTATAATCAGTCCTAAGAAGTTAGTACTCCGCACTCTCATTGTTCTACGATTGAAGAAAAGCAGATTTATATCCAAATTTAATGCATATAAAGGTTAGTGAAAAATTATGTAGTTTGTTTTTGTTAAGTTAATGGCTTATCGTTCGGAATTAAGCCATGTTTATGTAATACAGTATTCTGCTGCATATTTTGTTCAAATTCGTGATTGCTAGGGCCTGTATAGAAAATACTAGTGCTATAATGAATATGTGAAGAACAAATGATGAGTGTGACAAGAATAGTGACTTACCGGAGGTATGAACGGAGACAAGAGTGGTGGCTATTGTAAGCAACTAACGGAGACGATTAGCGAAAACAGAGTGTACGTATGCTGAAGCTCTGCACCACGTATAGCCGTTGCATCCCAGGTGAACTCCGCCAGTTCAATATTTATTGGTTTGGCTACATACTGCATGAATGTTTGAGTGGGTGCTGGCTGTAATGGTCAGTAGCTCTCACAGCAGGGCTAATGGACGTGACCTACTCTCACACTTCGCGGAATACGTTCTCATAAGGTCACAGAATTCAGCGTTAAACAAGAAAAATGTCTAAAACAACGATTTTTCTGTTTTCATGATTTGAAAATAAACGCACGAACATCAAATAATGAATATTATAACTAGGCCTGTGATTTTAAGGCAAATGCCTATTTTGCTCCATAAGAAATAACATGTAATTTTAAAATATGTTGACATTTCATGATGACTCCCTTATATTCATAGAGTTGTATAGTGCTCTAAAATATTCAGTTGACCTTTAGAGCCTACTTAACTATTTTAGTGCCTATATTGTACACTTAAAATAAAATTCAACATCCGTTTTTTTTTTTGCTAGTTGCTTTACGTCGCACCGACACAGATAGGTCTTATGGCGACGATTGGACAGGAAATGGCTAAGAGTGGGAAGGAAGCGGCCGTGGCCTTAATTAAGGTACAGCCCGAGCATTTGCCTTGTGTGAAAATGGGAAACCACGGAAAACCATTTTCAGGGCTGCCGATAGTGGGGTTCGAACCTACTATCTCCCGAATACTGGATACTGGCCGCAATTAAGCGACTGCAGCTATCAAGCTCTGTTTCAACATCCGTAATTTTTATGATCATATAATGTACATTCCTGAATGAAGAGCAGAGCAGCACTTTGGGTTTTAGGGGATAAAGTAAGAGTCAAGTGGTCGTCTACTGAGGAAGATTCCAGGTTATTCAGTGTTGAAACGGATACATCAGATAATGGATGGGGAAATGGTAGACTTACGTAGTGAAATTTAACTGATGAATGTTAGTAAATTTTCATATAACTTCTGTGAGTGTGAAGTATTCTTTTCCTGCTATAAAAATAAATATTGAAAATAATTTTTACAGACAAATGACTGGAAAATTTGGTGAAAATTGTTATGTACTGTAAAGAAAACTGCGAATGGAAGTTCTGTAGGAATGGTCCTCACAAACAAACAAACACATACTGATTATAATTTTTCATTTAATCGCTAAGTGTTTTTGACAAATGTATTTTTAATTCTGTCTTAATTTTCCCGTTAACGTAGTCAACGTTATTCCGAGGCGCAAGGACGATTTTAGGAAATATCCCCAGATTACTGATTAGTATGTGTGCCGGGCGAGTTGGCCGTGCGGTTAGGGACGCGCAACTATGAGTTCGCATCCGGGAGATAGTGGGTTCGAACCCCACTGTTGGCAGCCCTGAAAATGGTTTTCCGTGGTTTCCCATTTTCACACCAGGCAATGCTGGGGCTGTGCCTTAAGGCCACGGCCGCTTCGTTCCCACTCCTAGGCCTTTCCTGTCCCATCGTCGCTATAAGACCTATCTGTGTCGCTGCGACGTAAAGCAAAAAAAGGAAAAAAAAAAAAAAAGAAAAACCTGATTAGTGTAAAGAAGGGATTGTTACTAAGTTGTATTTCCCTTTAAAACAATAATCACCACTGCCAACGTGTTGGTCAATGTTTGAATAACTGTTGCCATGGCAACTGGGGGAACTTGCGTAACCAGCCTCCCTCTGTTACTTACCTCCCTCCGCACTCCCAACCACCAAGACATTGCATTGCTGCCTGTTCAGGCCAGACGCCAGTAATAAAATAGCGCCGCTGTAGGCTCAGACACCTGTTGCCGTAAACATGAAGTTCCGGTAATTCTACTGGCGACTGCATCCGGCTGGTATTCTTCTTATTCTCCCTGAACATATCCCTATTTATAGGGCCCGATACGATATGTGGGTTTGGCCTAGTTTTGCGGCTGGATGCTCTTCCTAACGCTAACCGTATGTGGAAGAATGTATTCACTTTTGCAAGTTTGGTAGTGTAGTGTGTTATGTTGTTGTAGATGGAGAGGATCGTATTAAGACGAATAAACATATCCAGTCCCCGAGGCCAGGGGAATTAACTATACGCACTTAAAGTCATTGGTCGGGACGGGAATCACACCTGGGCCCCCTGAACAGAAGGTTAGTACGTACAGTAGTAGCGATTGGGAGTTAGAAGTGGAGAGGGGATCAAAAAATATATAGATAACAAAAATACTCTGTTCTGAAGGATATAGCGGGTGGGGTACATCAAAATTGAAACAAATAGGTTTTTTAATGCTCTCCGAGCGAATTTCGACGGAGAGGTAAAGATCACAGTCTACCAACTTCAGTGTGGTCATGTCCGACTCGTTGGCTGAATGGTCAGCGTACTGGCCTTCGGTTCAGAGGGTCCCGGGTTCGATTCCCGGCCGGGTCGGGGATTTTAACCTTCATTGGTTAATTCCAATGGCCCGGGGGCTGGGTGTTTGTGCTGTACCCAACATCCCTGCAACTCACACACCACACATAACACTATCCTCCACCACAATAACACGCAGTTACCTACGCATGGCAGATGCCGCCCACCCTCACTGGAGGGTCTGCCTTACAAGGGCTGCACTCGGCTAGAAATAGCCACACGAAATTATTATTATATAGTGTGGTCATAATAGTTTTTTGATATTTTCATTAAATACTATACAGCAAAGCTTTAAAAGTCATTTAGTATTTGACTGTACACACACACACACACACACGCGCGCGCGCGCGCGAGGAATGAGTGAGACGGCCAGACTGATGAATGTGCGGGGTAAACGGGTGAATCTTACCTCAATGTCCACGATCTTGAAACAATATAACCCTGCCATTTTTCCTCACAGCACATACTACACACTGCTGCGCGAGTCTCCACTACTTGCTTTGGCGCTGTACGAACCGGTGACAAAAGACGTTTTGTGCGTATTTCTGCTAGGTATTTTTCGTAATATATAAAAAGAAATTAAAGAAAGTATTAGCTGCTAAGACAACAGGGTTTGTGCATATTGCTTTTTTAATGTCCCATAATTCGTACTTTCAAGTGGCTAAAATGGAATACAAATGTAATATTTTCTCCTCAAAGTGGGGGGACTGCCCCACCATCATTCCCCCTAATCGCCGCCACTGAATACGCTGACTATTGAACCAAGGAACTGGACTACAACTAGATCTGATATATTCTATAAGATACTATAAGATACAAAATGAGCTCCTGCTTCCCAAATCACACCATTAATTTTAATAGAATATTTTATGATATTTTTAGAGAGCCCTGTCCCTTCTCTCTCTTATCAATAAATAAATCAATCAGTTGATCAAAATCAATCAATGATATGCATTTAGGGTTATCACCAAGCTAAATGAAATGGCGAATGGCTTTCAGTGCCGGGAGTATCAGAGGACAAGTTCGGCTTGCTAGGTGCAGGTCTTTGGAATTGAGGATCGTGGGCGACCTGCGCGTCGTGATGAGAATGAAATGAAGATGAAAACGACACATTTACCCATCTTCCGTGCCAGCGTAATTAACTAATTATGGTTGAAATCAGGAATCGAACCCGGGACTCCTGTGACCTTAGGCCAGCACGCTAACCATTTAGCCATCGATCCGAGTCTTTTCTTAAATGGTTTCTAAGAACTTTGAATTTATCGAACATTTCACTTGATACATTATTCCAGTCCCTAATTAATCTCCCTATAAATTGATATTTGCCCCAATTCTTTCCCTGAGGAGATGGACATCAATGCACAAATATTCCAGTGGAAAAGTTTTGCAAAGTTTGTGAACTCATTGGCAATGTTTAAAAACAAAAAGAGGAAGAAAAAAAGGAATGTGTCGACTAGAGATGCATGCCAGTCGTAAAGGCATCTAGAATGAGTACGAGATGAATGGAGCTTACCTCGGCGGCGATGTAGGCTGGGATGACTGACAGCAGTAACTGTTCCTGCTGCTCCTTTTCACACTCTAGTTTGACGCGTGACTCGATACACTGCCGAGTACCCTTGAAGGTGTGACGATGGGCCGCCTCCGTCATGTGGCGGTAGTACAACCCGGTACCACTAGCACACAGCAGGAATAGAGCCTCACCAGCGATCTGCCAACAGAAAAAAGTCGTAATTATTGCTTCGTTTGCGATTTAGATCATCCGCGTGTGGTGACCAGCAGTGCCAGATTAACCAATACGCAGGGCAGGCTACCGCCTACGGGGTCCGCGCTGCCAGGGGCCCCAAGAAAGCAGATCAGATTTAGACACCATATAATAAATTATGCGGCTGAGTGAATGGCGGACAAGTTTACGAACACATTTGCGAGAAGTTTCTGAATTACAATGGCGATCTGAGTTAAAAAATAATTGTCGTGTGAATAACACTTGTCTTTTATACAGTTCACAAACATATTTGTAGATATGAAAGGTAACACACTTGCAGCACGACACCTGTTACTATAGTTGACACATAAGGATGTCCCTAGTGACCAGTTTTCTTTCTTACTTTCTTTCTTTCTTTCTTAATCCGTTTAGCCTCCAGGGTTGGTTTCTCCCTCGGACTCGGAGAGGGATCTTACCTCTACAACTTCAAGGGCAGTGTCTTGGAGCGTGAGACTTTGGGTCGGGGATACAACTGGGGGCGAGGACCAGTATTTCGCCCAGGTGGTCTCACCTGCTGTGCTGAACAGGGGCCTGATGGGGGAATGGGAGGATTGGGAGGGATAGAAAAGGAGGGAAGGAAGCGGCCGTGGACTTTAGTTAGGAACCATCCCGGCATTTGCCTGGAGAAGTGGGAAACCACAGAAAACCACTTCGAGGATGGGTGAGGAGAGAATAGAACCCCTCTCTAGTCAGTTGACCTCCTGAGGCTGAGTGACCCCCGTTCCAGCCCTCGTACCACTTTTAAAATTTCGTGGCAGAGCCGGGAATCGAATACGGGTCTCTGGGGATGGCTCTTAATCACATTGACCACTACACCGCAGAGGCGGACAGTAACCATTTTTACCGTCCAAATTTCCTTCGGTGTCAAACAGCCTCATCTTTTAAAAACAAACCGCAATCATTAGTTAGAAATGTCAAACTAATTTTCGGAAATTTATAACCGAAAAAGTACAAAGTATGCAAACAAATATGCCCTAACAATTAGCTAAATATGACCCAAAAATGTAAAATATGACTTAAAGCATTTTACGGATAGGTAACAAGTATTAGAGTATTACTAACGTGCCAGAAAGTGATTTGCGATAATACGATAATACAACAGGCACCTTTAATCAATCGAACTAACTGAGCTACAGTAGGTGCGTTAAAACTTTATACACTTATTTAGTATCAGGCCTGAGGCGCACTTCTCACTCTGTTTTTTCCTAAAAAGAAATGAGAACCAAAAAAAGGAACGAACTATTAGCAATACTTTTCAGTATCTGTCGGCGTACATTTGTACAGCACCTCCTTTTTTCGGTATCATGTCTTTTAAAACTGCTACCTATTTGTTTCGGGGAAAGAAAGTACATCTACTATACAGTCTTTTGAAATCCTGTGTTATCCTTTGTTTGGCACTCGATGCAGATAACATGTACCTACCTTGTTAAAAATGGCGCCTCAATTTAAACAAAAATAATCAAAATATGAACTTATCACAAAAATGAGGACAATATAACCAAAGCAATAAAAATGGCCGAAATATTCTATTCATTTTTATGCAACGTAGAATTGCTTTAAATTGGGTCAGGAACCCATCATTCACAGTTATTAATTATATTTTGGTAAAATGTCCTGAGGAGTGAAATATGACATTTCCTTAACATCCGAACCTTAGTCATGACAGTATTGAGGATTGATAGGAGTCTCATCATAGCAAATGCTTCTGTTGAACGGACATTTTTCAATTAAAACTACTTAAGTATTGTTCTCGAGGTTCAGTGGCACAAAAGAGACTAAACTCTCTTGACATTATTTATACTGAATATCACATTAAAAAAAAAAAAAACAGAAAGTAAAACAAGACTCAATAATTTCACTGCGGAAAAAGTAAGGCAGGCGATTGTTTAAAGGGTTGTAAATTTGTTTAGATTTAACCTATTCTTTTCTGTTTTGTAGTGCTGTATTACATTGCTTAACCTTGTTAATATTATGCAATACGTCAGCCTCGTGTCGGTAGAATTACTGGTACGTAAAATAACCCCTGAGGGACAAAATTCCGGCACCTCGGCATCTCCGAAAACCGTCAAAAGTAGTTATTGGGACGTAAAACAATAGCATTACTATTATTCTTAATATTACTACTAATACTGTTTTCATTTAGAGTAACTGGAATTTTAATATAAACTTAAAGATTTGAAAATGTTCGACTTTTTAGCTGTTTTATTAACATTTGGGGATGAAATTGAATACTTGATTGGAAGTATTTTTCGGGGAGGGGTTGGGAGTGGGGGCGGAAGAGCTGAACTGCCTCTACCCATCTAGGGCTTAATCCGGCACTGATCACCGGTACTGTTGTACCAATTGCAGTCGTGTGCATCAGTTATGGCGTGCTTAAATGTCACCAGGATACACATAATGCATGTGTGAAACTTCATAGGAAATGACTCAACAGCAACAGATTCAGCGAGTAGAGACAAAGCATAGCAGGGCGACTTCCATATGGCTATATCAAAATGTAAAACTTTGCTCGCTTCCAAATGTTTTTTATCCAATAAATGCAATCGCGAAATAACGAGGTGACAGCTAATATTTCACGTATTTAAGCATATACTGTATTTGAATGATAATATTAATAATAATAATAATAATAATAATAATAATAATAATAATAATAATAATAATAATATAAGCAGGGCCGAATAATTTTATTATTAGCGATAAACGTACCAGTATGTATAGATTTTATCATGAATATACCTACATTTATAACAGTAAATTGTTTGCGAATTTTCGCGAAAACTCGGTATCCCTGCGCTAAATCTTCTTTTATGGGATAAGAATGAAATACTATATTTAAAAATATTCATTTAAGAAATGTATAAATTATGAAGACTATACCTGCAAGAGATTTTTTTTTTGCTATTGGCTTTACGTCGCACCAATACAGATGGGTCTTATGGCGACGATGGGACAGGAAAGTGCTAGGACTGGGAAGGAATCGTCCGTGGCCTTAATTAAGGTACAGCCCCATCATTTTCCTGGTGTGAAAATGGGAAACCACGGAAAACCATCTTCAGGGCTGCCGACAGTGGGGTTCGAACCCACTATCTCCCGAATACTGGATACTGGCCGCACTTAGGCGACTGCAACTATCGAGCTTGGTGCAAGAGAATTGAGACCAAGAGGAAGAGAATCTATTTGGAGAGGAAGCCCGGAATTCTACTTGTCTGTTTAATGGTCTACAGGGCCGTTTTTCTAATCCCACCATAGCTACTGCTGTTATATGTAAACCTCATCTCAAAAATTCCCAAGGGAGGAGAGTGGGGCTGCGGGAGGAGTGCAGTGCGGGTGGGTGAGCCGTTAATATATTTCTGATATTGGGGGAAACTTAGGGAAAACATTTAGTTTATTGCTGACAGTGATGGGGGATATCGTGAAATTGGAATTCCCAAAACATATGCTTGGTGCAAATGGTAATACAATTTCATGTTGATATACTGCAGCACAAGAGTTGAGTGGCAAGGAAGGACGTGAATCGTGCTTAAAACACGTTGAAAATTAATCCTGATTTTGTGTAGACTAGAACTGAGCAAAATCTAGGCTAATTTCCACAGAGTAAAATTATTACAAGTAAGCCTAAATTATAATAATACAACACTACAACACAGTAGTCAACCTGGAATGCATATACGCGAGTGAATGTCTAGTACGGAATCACAAGCTGAATGAATTAGAAGTACTGGAGAGAAGAATTATACGGAACATACTCGGTCCAGTAAGAACTACAGAATTCTGGGAATCAAGAAGTAATGATGAAATATACCGGGACATAGAAAACATAACAGATAGCCTACAATGAGGAAGAGGCAATTTATATTTTTTGGACATTTATACAGAATGGATGGCAACAGGTTAACCAAACAGATCTTCAAATATATTTGGAACAAAAAGTCAACAACAACCTGGATTCATGAAGAAAAGAACGATTTGGAAAGAAACAACACAATGGAAGGAGAAGCTGCAGAGAGAGATTCTTAGAAATAAAGTGTTAAAAATGGAAGAATTGCAAGATCGGTAGTGAAAGAAATCAGGCTCAAAATGGTCAAAGGAGGGGAAAAGGAGGCATAGTGAGCAGACGGAGTATTGGAAGAAGGAACAACAATGGATGAAGCATTGAAATTGTCACGTGGTCCCTAGAAGAACCTATCGGAGAAAGAAAGATAATAATAATAATAATAATAATAATAATAATAATAATAATAATAATACCGGGAGGTACACCTCTAAGCCGCACATTTAAATCTTGGGCCTAAAAGAACTCCTCTACTGGTGAAATCGTGAACTTGAAACTAGACCTACTTCATCCTTTACTCAGAAGATGTCACTACAGTAATTGGACGTAATTTTCTTATTGTGAAGTTTCATGTACTGTATGAAATTCTACGTGTTTTGTTTACCAGTCATCAAGAAGTTTGGACCTTCTTCAACAGAGGTCACTGCTAAAATACTTTCATGTACCCTGGTGCGAATTGGAAGAACTTTGATTTGAAGAAGTTTTGTATTCATAAGTTAGTTTTTTTTACTAAATTATGTTCATTCATTTTTGGGTTGGCAATATTGATCTTTTCTTTCCGCATGTTTTGAATTTAACCAATCATGAATTTCTGTAATTAATTTTCTGCCTATCACAGGTTTCCTCCTCGATTCTGAGTCACTTTTGATGTTATCCAATAAAATTGAGAGAGTGTGGCTGGTTTATTCGAGAAAGGTCTCGAACTTTCCCCGAGGGTTTATAAACTGCGGATTTTCTCGTCTCTTGGCCATTTCATCGTCGTCTAACTAAGTGTGTGTGTCAAGCAGGAGGCGGGAGGCGCCTCTTCCATCAGGAAGCAGTTCTTCAGCAAGGTAATGGCCATCTGACATATTACTTTTGCTAGATCCGCAGTTTAATCTGAGGGAAAGGTCTGAAACTTTAACTATGTAACCGACTTCTCTAAAATGTAAGTTCTGCCGGCTAATGTAAAAAAATTCATAAAATCTTTAACTGTAACTCGGGGATAGAGAGTGATGTACCCTCTCGAGCTCCCCTTCATATTGGTTTGAGGTGACTACGTTTTGTAACTGGTTTTCTTCCTTTCCGTAATGTCTTAATTTATTCTTATACGAGTCACCTCAGTAGTTTGGGAATAGCCCTTGTTTCATCGGCCTAGCGCCCCTTAGGTAAGAAATAATATCTAGGAGTGCAAGTACTCGCCTCCATTCAATTTGTGTTTCGGGCCATTTACTTTTATAAGTTGTACCTTGATGGCAAGTAATTAAAATTTTCTGATATTGCCTTGTGTAGGCTTGAGAACTGAGAGCACGTTAGCTCTTTTTCAAATGTTGTAAAAGTGCTTCTGGGAGGCCGGATTTTGTAATTGCTGGAGCAAGGACTCCATGTATTAGGGGATTTCTGCCCTTAAATAAAGTTGTGATCTTTGTAAATTCGAGCGTGTAGCTCAGGAAATGTAAGCGAGGGGCTTGAAGCCCAGGACTTGTAGAATTCACTACCTTGTATTTTGCTTGACTGATTTCTAACTTGCCTATGGGATCTGTTATATTGTTATTTGTTGATTATTTTGAAATTCTAAAAAAGAAAAGAAAATATAACCTTTGTTAAAGTTTTAAATTCCATTCTTGACTTTGTAGTTAGACCCATTCCCCCGGCACCTTCTTTCACCTCTGCGTCCACGGGTAACCCCGTAACAACAACAACAACAACAACAACAACAATAATAATAAAAAGTACCACTACGGGGGCCGATATCCTTCGATGTTAGGCCCCTTAAAACAACAAGTATCATCATCATCAAGTCCCACTACGTATTTTTACGGTTTTCGGAGACGTAGAGGTGCCTGAATTTTATTCCGCAGGTGTTCTTTTGTGTTCTAGTAAATCTACTGGCGTATTCGAGCCCCACCAAATACTATCAGACTGAATGGAGACCAAACTTACCGACTTGGACTCAAAAAGCTAGTGTTTTACCGGCTGAGCTACTCAGTCCTGTTCTGACGGTATTTGAAGAGTTTAAGGGTATCTGAGTACCTGGGAATTGACTCATCTATCAAAATCAACTTCCCAACAACGTCATGCCCCGTTGATTGTAATGGAACATCACCTTAGATTTTGCATGTGCCCGCTATCTCTTGGGATCTGCGTGATTCACGGGAGCCGTATCCTGGAGTGAGACCCGCTATCTGCATCGGTCTGCCATCTAGCGGCATTCTCCGTACTCAACTTGTTCTCATGATCTACGACCTCCGTGGATATCTATGTACACCGACCGGTCTTTGTTTTGATTGTAGTCCTTGTTGAAGGTTGTTGACTAAAAGGATTCGATCTCATCGCTGCTGGTGAAAAAGGATATTGAAAACTAGTAAAGAAGAAGCTGGAGTCATGGTGTTCGACACTGGATAAATCCCTCGCCAACCGGCGATACCCAAAATGTCTGGGTTTCCTTTAATTTACTTATAATTTTTTCGGCGAGTCTGTGAGTACTCTTAACCCTAAATTTTGATCTGGGAACCGGATTAAACCGGAAGAATGCATGCTAACTGACCGTGGAACTGTATTGAACCTTCGATGCAGCAACATTCAAAATCATTTTGTGCATGATCTTTCTATTATCAATGTATTTACATTTGAATATGTTTCGACATGATATTACTAATTATCACTCATATTAACGATATGATTTAAGTTATTTGGGGTTTTCTTTAATGTAAAATGTTGGCTATGTTTACGCCTATTAATCAATTCAAAACGAGTTATGTTGTACTTTTCATCTTAAAATTCAAATGAGATGTAACTGCTAAAATCTGATGTTACTCATTGACTGTGGCATCTAAAAGATATTTATCAAGCATTATATTATGGGTGGGTTAATTCTTATTGTTTTCGATTTTTGTGTAAGTTATCAGTTCATTCTGGAATAAGGTTAGTTAGTGAGAAGAAAACGGTTCATTTGACTTCCTTGGTTGTTAATGGGCAGCCATTTGCCTGGGGTCATGTGACCCGGTTTCTATGACGACACTTGTAAACATTACTGTGATGGGAGCTCTCTGTTACGAGCTAACAGCTGACTCTCGTTGTCTGTCGTGAGTATTATTTGAGGTTGTCAAGGATATGATGTTGATTGATTTGGATGATCGTGTAGACTGCTGAGTCAACTGCGGGATCCGTGTTAAGAGTTTAATGTTTATTTCCTTTCTTGTTTCGTTCTTGCTAATTCTTAATTAATTGAAGTAATTCAATTTCTCTGTTTGGCCTTGATGGAACTTATTCTGAGGAGATTTTGCTTGGAGTTTACTCTTCTATAAACAGTGATTGTTTCATAAGGAACCGTTTTCTCCTCTCGTGCTGCAGTCAAGTTTTACCTTTTGCTGCATTAATTTACTGTAATTTACTAGCCGTAATTCTGGGATCCCAAGGTCTGTTTAAGGGGTTTTCTTTACTTTTTACATTTTAATAAAAAACGAGATCTCGCCACATTTTATCTTTAATTTTCTTCAAAAGAATTATCTTAATAAAAGATTTTAAACATTTCTTTTCCAATTAAATTCCTAATTTCCTTCAAATCGTTGTTTTTATTTTAGTCAGTAGTAATTTATTTTATTTTCTGGTAATTTTTTTCTTTATCCACCTGACCTCGGTGGGCCCTAGTAATCTTCCACGTGTTGCTACGACCTTCTATTGGGAATTTCCCTGTTTCTTGTGCCCTGGGTCGTCCAAATACTATCGTGCTATACCTCCTTGAAAGTACGCGATAGTGTTTTTGGTAGCAGAGCGTTCTATGTACGTGTGTGTACCTTTTCTAGATCGGTGTGCATTAAATTTTAATTACTACTCGGTGAGCTCGTGTGATTTTTGTTCACCGCGTGAAGTGCAGTTGTTTTTCTGAGTTTAACGAGTGTTTACACGTGATAGTTCGTGTTCTGGGAACGTCTTATGGTATTATTAGTTCTGGCATTATGTTTTGATTCCCAGATTTAATGTTGTGATTATTATTATTATTATTATTATTATTATTATTATTATTATTATTATTATTATTATTATTATAAAAGTTATTTCCTGGAAAGTGTACTGGTGCACGCGAGTGGCTACTTTTATGTGAGAATCTACTGTCTCTAAGTGTGTTCTGCTGTGTTGAAATTACCGTGTGAAGTGAAATTGTACTTAACCTCAAATTAACCGTTAATGTAGTGTGTTATTCATATGTGATAGTGGTATTGTACCATCGTATGTCGGAATTTATTTTCTCCTGGTCTGGTTATTTCCGGTGGCCACTTATTTTATTTGGTTCTGGTTTTATGTGATTTCCCCTGTGCCTGAGTTATCCGTGTCGTTAGTGAATATTTATGAGAAATACTGGCCTTAGGCTGGTTTGGTTCGGCTTTCATGCTAGGTGTGTTTTTCTTTCCTAAATTAAGTGAAACCTAACTGTGGTGAACTATTCAAGCTGCTTTTGAATTTAATATGCTCTATAGTATACCAGTTATCTTGGCCTTGTAACCTCTTCTCCTATTATTATTTAATATTTTTCCCTGCGGTGACTCGTTGGCCGGTCACGTTATTTACTGGTGGGATAGCTGAGCAAGCCTATAATGCTTATATTAACCTGTGTAGCATTTATTTTAGCCATCTGTGGTTTGTGGATGTGATGACTCTGTCTTTGTTCTGTGTTTGCTGATCTGTGCTGGCTGCGGAGTAGGTATTTGCGACACTGCATGAATAGTGAATTCTATTTTTACCCTATCTCGCGGCTGGTACGGGTTGGTGATTTGCTGGGCAGAGATTTGAGTAATTCACATCATCCCTAATATTGTGGAGTTATGGGGAAAGCATCAGTTATGGTGGTATGAGGTTAACCTGTGAGCATTTTGCCTGTATTTTATGTGAATATGTACAGGTGGTACCTACGTTAGGCCTAACTAATATCGTTATTATGCTCGCCTTGCTTCTTTTGAAAATTTTATTGAAATTTACTGTTGAAAATTGTTTAACTAACCTTCTATTTGATATGAGCTGCCATGTATTAGTAACTTTTGAGTTATAATTATTTCTGAATTGCTTAAAATTGTTTACCTTTCTGGGCTACTTGAGGTTCGGTCATATTTTCTTGTGGTGATATCTTGACTGAGTATTGAAATTATATCTCCTGTATAATTTATTCTGGTCATCTGGGGACTGTCATTGGTGGTGTGTTCCTGTTCCTGCTTCGCTATAGCTGGCCTGTGCTGATCGTGTGGCTGTGAGTTGTCTATGGCATGAGTAATATTCTACTTTTCCCTGTTTCACGGTTGGTGTGGGTTGGTGCGTGGCTGAGCGGTCGCTCGAGTCATTTCACCGAGGTTTCTGTTTGTGTGGGGTTATTGTGTAGGCTTTCGTTGTTGTTGAATTCTGTCAGGCAGTAAACGTGTGGATGCCTTGTTGACCCTGTGTCTGGACCTATTCAGGTCTTTACTAGTTCATCCGTGCTGGTTATTGGTTGCTGGTAGTTTTCTATTTCTGATGGATCCTGTGCCCTCTAATTAATTTAACCTGTTCTCTGGTTATGGTGTAGTCGCCTGATGTGTAGTCTTCCTCGAGTTTCCAGCTCATGTATTTTCTGTCGTGCTTTTGAAACCTAACCTGCTGCATCCGTGAAATTCTGCCTGTCAAACCTCTTGCGTTAGTTCTGGTTCATGTGTGGATATTCTTAGGTGACTAGTGGTTTTCTTGTGTAGTTGGTGTGGTACTCTGCCGTGCTCATTGTGTTCATGGAATTCCTATGTTGTGAAAATTTATAACCTATTTGTATTTAATTGCATTCCATTTTGAGCTGTGGATTCCATCGGCCTCCCTACCATTTCTACTGTGTTGGATTGCTGTTGAGCTAATGTGGTCTGTAGCCTGAGGATGGAAAAGCCTCTTAACCTAATAGGATTGGGTGCAGACCGGTGTTGGGTGATGATATTGGTACCAAGTATTTGTCGTTTGGGGTTTATATTTCGGGGTGGGCATGATAGTTTCGCAGCATGTCGTTGAGGGTTGTAAGTGTCCCTTTATCCCTATTGGGGCTGGCGCATGCATGTTGGAGCTAGTCATGGTTGTTTTACGGTTTCTGTGTTGTCTTGTTGGCTCATTATGACATGTCAGGTATGAACTGGTTGTTGGTCTTATTATTGTACCTTGTGTCTTCGTAGATTTGGAAATACCCTTCGGTGTGGGTCTATTGCTCTGATGGAATAACTTTAACTTGTGTCATGTAACTTGTTGGTTTTGTGTGTCCTGGTTTCTTCACTTTTGGTCTCACTGCGTTACCTGTTGACCCGACGTTATCTTGTGTTCTATTGGTACTTCTTGTTAAAGCTCAGTTAATGTTTACCTGTCACTCTTTGACTTTTTTTTCTCTTCAGTGGATCTAATTTGTCTTTTGACAAGGATGTTTGGTCATCTTACCGTTCTGTGGAGTCATTAACTTGGTATGGGACTTGTTAATGGTCTTTAGATGGTACCGAAGTCGCCCAACTGTTAGATTATGGGGTCTGTATGTTGTGTTCCTTTATTCTTCATTATCGATGAGCATTTTTCTAACGTCCTGCCATCTTTTCTGCCATGTACATTTTATTTTACCTTGTTTCCTGGTTGTATGGAAAGGTACCTGCTTAGCGGTAATGCGGCAGTATGAATCTGCGGATGTCATATATTATTAGCCCCGCTAGCAACGAGGTCTTGTAAAAGGCAACCGGTAGATTAGGTTGCGTAGGTCATTGCTCTAATTTCCTGATGGTCACTTGGTTTGAGGTGGATTTCATCGCCTTTTCTTACTTAATCAGGTGTCCTGCGTGAAAGCATGTTGTTGTGAATTCAATGAAGTTGGAGGTTTTGTGACTTCGGAGTGGTTTTCCCTCCTGAATATCTTTTATCCATTTTCTATTCTGTTATTCCTATGGTGTTAACGAAGGAACCGTTATGTGTTTATTATTATCCATCCCAATATTAATCTTGGCTTGGTATTGTTGTTGCTTGTTCGGTTGTTGATGACAAACATTTAGCGCACCTCACCATCTTATTGAATCAGAAGTCTCCTTCCGTACTACCAACGTTATCTTGTCTCGAAGATTTTTACCTCTAACCCTAGGATATTTTCATTTTCCTAAACTTGCAGTAGGTGTGTGATATTGTTGAAGTGTTGTTTCCTCTCAGTTCTCTTGTTCAATCTGGTAATGTGTTGTGATTGGGAATGTTGAACCAGTAATAGTTGCAAATTTTACTTGATGTCTGTGATAAAGTCTTGGGAAATTTTAAAATGCATTAATTGCTCACCGAGCAGTAGTATGGAGATGGTTTTACTCTAATTGTTTGGAATGAAGTGTACCTGAGAATGTCAGCAACTGTAATGCGTTGTGGTTACGAAAGTGTACTTCTGGATAAATGGAGGGTTCTGTTATCTTCACGGTGGTTGATCTTGACCTGGTTTGGTAAATACATGTGATGTATGCTTTAACTTGGCGTGTTGTCAAGTTTAGAATTCTATGGTGGTGCTGGTATTTAACTTGGGGATGTAAATTTTGATATTGTGGCGTTGTTGATTAGTGACGGACTTGCACCCTACGGTGAATCTGAACCTGATTATTGAGTTGCTGTATGAAACTAGTGTCAGATCACTATTGCCTTAAAACCTTGAAAGTATGCACGTACGTGTTTTTCATTCGGTGTTGCCAGTACTTTGGCACGTGACTTAATCTTGTGGTGATTGCTCTTGTAACTGCTCTGTCGGTAAACCTAAGTCTTATGTGGTATGCTTTGGCCCAGGTTCAGTCGATGTAAGGTTAAAATTTAAAATATAATCTGTTAATTGGATCCTAGTTATCCGTTGAATGTATTCACCAATTTATCCTATTCTTCTTGTTTTCTTTCTTTTGCCTTGCGGCTTTATCTCGCGGTGTTGCCAATTTGATTTGTAGTGAAACAAGAGGCTGCACTTCTTACTGCTTAAAAATCTGATGAAAATATATCTGTGGTGAAAATTTAATCTTAATGTATGGTCAAAGGTATTTAAAAATTGTAAAACACATTTAGGATACCTTTTCGTGAAGAATCTGATGGTTATGTAGAACTAATTACTAATGATGGTGATGCCGAAAACGGCTAGGTGTTAAATTGGAAGGTATGTCTCTGGACATGAATGAACTTTGGTAATTATGAATGGTGAATAATATAGATGAACTTTAATTTGCTTTGAAACATACTGAAATTAGTAACCTCTGATAAAAAAGGGTGTAGAAATGAAAAGGAATTATACTCTGTTCATGCAAGGTGGGTTTGTGGGTAAAAGTTATATTTGGTGATTTAGCTGATGAACTTTTGCTGCATAGGTGATGTTCTCTGAACTTTGATCTATTCTGGTGTGTAATGACTGATATTAATGTTTCAAAATGGATCTAATCTGGCTATTCTAGTGGTGTATTAAGATAGTTTCGGTGCAGTGATCATTATCTTAAAAGGACTAATTATTTAAAATTTTGTTTGTGTCTGGATCACTGGGCGTGAATGGAGATTATCTTGGGTTTTCCAGGGGGAGGCTGTGCCGGTGTGCACACGATTTTAGCTTTCTCTACTACATTTTTGGCCTGGGCTAAATGCCATTGAAAAGTATGTTATTTGGAAATCTTTTTCCTATTCACCTTCATTGGTGTACTGTGCGACTATGTCGCTGAATCTGTCTGTATTCTGTCCATCTGTCCGTGGAGTGCCTTAATGTTTAATTGTTGTACGACACCGTTTTCTCTTTTCCTTCTGGTCTGCTGTCTGGCCAGCTTGGGAGCGAGTTTGTCTTGGTCCGGTAGCGAGCCCTAGACTCTGTTGTGGTAGCTCGCCTTGTAGCGTGTTTGATTCTATTGTCGGGAGCCATGTTGAAGACAAGCTTCATGTTGTTGCTCGGCATAAGAGTGTCTATCCACCGCAATATGCCTGGGTAATCGCATAATGAATATGGGCCTACGGCCCTGAAGTGATTTCTTTTAATTTCTACTTTTCCTTCTAATATGTGGTGACGTGGATTATTTATTTAGCTTATTATATGCTCCTCAAGAATGTAAGTAGCTGTTTAACTATCTGACGCCATGCGTTAGCTGGACCTCATGGATCAACTGTAAGTTCTGTTATTCAAACATGTTTTATTAAAATTTTCTACTGGACCTAAATTGCATCTTCTAGAAATCCAAAACCGAATTTGTGAACATTACGACGCTCTACGATCTCCTTTTCTGGGAATCCTTCATTTCGTGCCTACTTGGAAACTTCATATTTTAAAAAGAAAATACTCAGCTTACGGACTATGCAGTTAAAACAGCATCTCCAATGAAAAAATACTTTTCGACATGTGTTAAAATGCTATGACCTTCTATTTCAAAACGTATGGAAGAGGTTGCATTAATGTGAATTTAAATTTTACTGGGGAAAACATGTAATGTTTAATTGTATGAGATCGCAAGACTATCTCTGAGGATCAGATTTTGTTTTCTGTTTAATTTTACTCTTTGTGTTAATTTTTCTTATTCCTCGCGTAACGCTTTCTTTTATGTTTCCATGGATACCGTCACCCATAGTAATGATTGTTTCTGATTATTGAAAATTGTTGATTTTATTTAGTTTTGAAATCCAACCACGTCACTCTTTGCTAATCTCCACTGATTTCCAAACATAATATATATTGTTAAATAATTTTGTTATTTGAATTTACTTCAGAGTTTATTTTCTCAACCTATCTTTAAGCTATTCATTCAAAAGTTTTTTTTTGGGGGGTGCACCTCCTCAGACATTGTAAGTTTTCTTCTATTGCCATGTGTTAATTTAGAAAATAATTGTGAATTGAGCAATATAGTTTTTTTAAAAAAAGGAAATTAAGCAGTGTTTTTCTTTCTTTCTTCAAATACTTACCGCCACAAAAACCGCGAGGTTTCGGTCTGAATTGCCTCTGTTTATGGACCTCTGTCTGCATTGGGTGAGTATCTACGCTTCCTGTTAAATATTTTTCTTGTTTGTGTTATTTCTTGTCCTTGTTTACTTGTACCAGTAATTGCCGGTACGACCTGGTACACTGTAGTAAAAGTTTGAAGAGCTTTTGTTTCAATTTTGAACTTAATTTTAACCATAAACACTGTTTCCTTTCTTCATGAAAAGTTAACAATTAGGTAAATACCTTGACCAAGACATTTTTAGGGAAGAGATTATTACCTATTATGACTCATACTTTCGACAGTGGAAATCTTCTTCTTCTTTTACCAACTACATGGGATTGGCACTACTTGTTGATTAAGCCCAGTTTTATAACCGGATGCCTTTCCTGGCGCCAACCCTATGAGGAGGATGTATTCATTATTGTGTGTGTCTATTCTGTTGGATTGTAATATGATGTGTCCTATGTAAATGCAGATGTGTATTAAAATAAACACTAACATCCAGTCTTCAAGCTGGAGAAATCAACCAGATGTGGTTAAAATCTCCGGCCTCTTCAGGCAACGAACCCGAGTCACTCTCAACGGAAGGCCACAAATTTACTATTCAGCCAAGGAGCCGGTAAATAGTGGAAACATAATGATAATAAATAATCGTATATTATAAATATTACTTCTCAGCCCGTACGGGCCAAAATTCCGGCACGACGGCGTCTCTGAAAATCATAAAAAGTAGTTAATGGGACGTACAGTAAAACCATTATTATTATTATTATTATTATTATTATTATTATTATTTCAACTACAATCGGTTAAGGCATATCATAACTTTATATAAGCAGAGGTTGTTTAGCATCTCAGAAAATCTATTTATAGAGGTCACATCCACTTCTGAATGCCAAATGAACGTTCTTGGATTCGAGGGATGGACTAAAAATTAGATAAATCAATAACTTGTAAAATGAGAAGTTTGGACTACTTCTGTCACACTTGATTGTTACAAAAACTGTGCGGTAGAAGCGTTAGACATTCTCCAATTTTTATGATCTACTTTATTACACTTTGGACTTAGCATGTCATATCTCAGGAAGAGGTATGTTTCAGTTACACAGGTTCATTCATAATTTGGCCGGATGTATGTTTGGTGCGGCGCGCGGGAACATCAATATTGCACGGAGCTCCGCCGGTGTATGAGGTCCAACAGCTGGTGCAACAAGCTACGACGTCGCCGAACACACAGCAGAGCACCACGCGGCGATACAGTGTGGCGAAGTGACTTACGAACGCTCTGCAAACAACTCAGTGATAAAACAAAGAAGCAAGCAAGCTTGTATAGGTAGAGCAAAGTAACACTGGCCCGGAAAATACTTATAATAGCACTGACGCGAGACTGACCGGTGTTAATTAACATCACAGAAGATGGTGGAAATGGCCTCATCTGAAGAAATGAAAAACTGACGATCCAAAAGTCCTGACTCCAGGTCATTCAGAAACAACCGACAGAACTCAGCACGCGAAAGTTTGTCTGAGTGGTTTAACGCCGTATGTTGGATATTCAGCGCGAAGGCTGGTTTGATCCTCCACAGCTCCGCCAACAGCTGTCATAAATAGCCTAGGCGTCACTGAAGAGCCATACTGGGGAAATGAGGAGTGAGGTAGTTTACCGTTGTTTTCCTCACCGAGCCAGAAGTTATTATTGCATGTCAGTCTGCCAAGCCCACTGAAATGCATGCACCAACCGACCCTATGAGCGATATTTTTACATAATTCATAACAGGAACTGGCTGCTTAAAGAATGGTATTACTGTCATCACTCATACCTCAGTCACTTGTCAAAGCCAAGGATGAGACTGAGACAGGTCAATGAAAGTAACAAATATATTCTAGTCCATACCAGAAGACATAGTGCACTGTAAACACTACATCTCGCCAGCAAAAGCATGCACAACAGTAAATTTGTAAGTATACAGATGCATCCTTTTTGATAATATTTTGACTCGAAGATCTCTTAATTCCCACTTGGACAGACAAACGGCGTTGAGGTTTCGTCGGACTTCGTCCCACGCTTTCCCTCACCCGAATAATGTTTTCTGGTGTTCAAACTCTTTTCGGATAACTGCGCTACAGAGCCAGTTTCACTTCATTTTGCCATTTCATTTTCAATTGCAGACTCTGCTGGAGGTTTCGTCTAAATACTTCCAGTCTTAAACTCTTGTGTGCCGGGCTGAGTGGCTCAGACGGTTGAGGCACTGGCCTTCTGACCCCAACTTGGCGGGTTCGATCCTGGCTCAGTCCGGTGGTATTTGAAGGTGCTCAAATACTTCAGCCTCATATCGGTAGATTTATTGGCACGCAAAAGAACTCCTGCGGGACTAAATTCCGGCACATCGGCGTCTCCGAAAACCGTAAAAGTAGTTAGTGGGAGTGAGCATTCGTGCATTCACCTGGACCCTAAACACTTCTGCTCCTCTCATTCACTCACTCACACGTAATGACAAAGCAGCGCACTCGGGAGATGCGCACACGAAGACATGTGATAGCACGGTTTCCAGCATTTCCTCTGATGGGCAGTTTTCCTGTTCATTAACAAGTGTCAATTCCGCGCCAGTCTTATAAATATTTACTGGGCCAGTTTTATTTCGCCAACCCGGGATTATGTGACCGAATCGTATCCATCGAATTTCATGATTATTTCTATCTTAAATTTAAGATAATAATTGTTTTAGCGTAAATCTTGAGTCAGATTAGCGATTTATTAATAAATACCATTGGCTGCGCAGTTAGGAGAGCGCGGCTGTGAGCTTGCATCCAGGAGATAGTGGGTTCGAATCTCACTGTCGGCAGCCCTGAAGATGGTTTTCCGTGGTTTCTCATTTTCACTGTGACGTGTTAAGTCAATGTGGGGTGCCAATAAATATTTTATTCATACCAGTGGCAAAAGGAACGAAAACCTTAGCATAGAAGATGAGATGGTCGACCCACAACAACAAAGATCGTCAAAAGATAATCATTGGGACAGCCCAACGCTCAAGGTAAACCAAAGTTATTTCACTGGTGGTGATTTGTCGGACCACGGAAAGACTTGCGGTCAATGCCTCGTTGGGTGGAACCTAGTATATCAGATTTTATCATTCACCAATCAGCAGGGCCAGTGGACGCCACGGCGGGCTACCCGAGAGGGGTGTCCGTGGTAAGTACAATTTTTTTTATTAAGAAGAAAGACAAAGGGAAAGGTAAAGAATGAGAGAGAACGCACAACTGAGCAAATGTAAGAAAAGGAAAATGGTTTTAAAAACAAGTTGTATTTTAAACTCCAAATGACAAGAATAAGCAGGGTACAACAAACAAAGAAGGGGAATTACAAACTTTTGATAAGGGCTCAGCCCGTTTGACAACCAACACACAATCAAGAATAATAATTGTTAAGATTTCTTGGGAACTATTATTATGACTTTCAAGAAAATCCCAAAAGCAAGGTTCAACAGGCAAAAGTAGAATCAACACCTATGTAAGTACACAAACACATTAATTAAGAAACAAAGCCACTAAATCTTTATATAAACCAATGATTTAAGGCCACCCTTACAATCTCGATTTTGCACCCAAAGGAGGGCAGGAAAGTTATAACGCATCGGAGGATAAGAATTTTTAGAACTCAATATCCGAAAGGTAGAAAAGGAAAGAAAAGGAAAGTGGAGTAGGAGGGAAGAAGAGAAAAGAAAAAAAGGGGATGAAGAAGGGGGGGGGGGGATCCTTCCAGGCTGCTTAGACGCTATCACGTTGGCAATGTAAACGACCACTCGGGTCAGTGAAAAGTTCAAGGTGTGGCAACACTACTCTCACTTGTCCATGCACAGTTGATTCTGGCGTAAGAGGTTGATAAAGGTTCCAGTGTGAAAGTCTTAGTTAGAATTGAAACCACGAAACGCCCAAATAATTTAACATTCAAAGTTCAAATCTTGATATTGAGTGCGTAAGATATAAAAGGTTATAACTTTTGCTCACCCAGTCTGTAGGTACATCAATGCAGCAATTCACAAATAAAAATAAATAAAACGTCGCAACGGACCAGCCGTTGGCGAACTGTTCCGCTCTCTCCACTCAAGTTGTTTTCCAACTGAATGTCTGACCCCCGAGAGTAAGGAATAGCTTGCTTATATAGGTGGTGAACATATTCGAGAAGTTACTCGATGAAAAATACGTAGGTGTGACGTCACAACGAGGAAGCAGCAGCAGAATGAGATAGCAGGCCAGTTAGTGAACAGCTGGGCGAGCAAGCAGAAGAATGCGGCAGAAGGTAAGACGTAATAGAGCGGTCGTAACATCACACCACGTAAATGCTGGGGCTGTACCTTAATTTTTTTTGCTAGGGGCTTTACGTCGCACCGACACAGATAGGTCTTATGGCGACGATGGGATGGGAAAGGCCTAGGAGTTGGAAGGAAGCGGCCGTGGCCTTAATTAAGGTACAGCCCCAGCATTTGCCTGGTGTGAAAATGGGAAACCACGGAAAACCATCTTCAGGGCTGCCGATAGTGGGATTCGAACCTACTATCTCCCGGATGCAAGCTCACAGCCGCGCGCCTCTACGCGCACGGCCAACTCGCCCGGTGTGTACCTTAATTAAGGCCACGGCTAGTTACTTCCAACTCCTAGGCCTTTCCTATCCCATCGTCGCCATAAGACCTATCTGTGTCGGTGCGCCGTAAAGCCACTAGCAAAAAAAAACTTATCTTAGAAAGAAATAGATACATACGCACATTGCCGTGTACATTAGGAGTACTACATTACTGCACTTTAGTATATATTTTATCTTTTGCTTGTGACTTTTGCCCATAATTCAGAAATAAATATTATTATTGGTCCAGGGATGAAGTACATGATTTAGTCTTACGTCTTGCAATTTTCGTAATACATTGATCCAGAGCTCATATTATTTTTGGTGAAATACATGATTTAGTCTTACGTCTTGTAATTTGCGTAATATTATTACTGGTCCAGGGGTCATGCTAATTTTTGTTAAATTCGTGATTTAATATTAGGTCTTACAATATTCGCAAAATACGCTAAATGTCCTCGCTTAAGGAGGAGATCATATCCTCGACATTTTCCGCCTCCATTTTTCGGTTTGATCTGCCCGCGTTAGTCATGATACACAAAGATATTGAGAATTCACAGACATAGCATTCTGATTCGTCAATGCTAGCCCTGGACCTCAAGAAGGAAACAAAAGATGGCACGATTGAGTGGACCACACAATGCTTGGTACATTAAGAAATTTGGCAGTCGCTAAGACGCAAGATTTAGAGTCCCATAACCACATTAACATGAATAAAATCCTGATTTCTAATTCTGAATAACACTTCCATTCGTCGGTGCTAGCCCTGGACCTCAAAAAGGAAATAGAAGACGGCGCGATGAAGCGGAATGTCACAGAAGAGAGTCTTGCCTACAGCGACATACTCGCCATATATTTCTTTAGTAATAATGGTATTGATTAATTTACCGCTAATTTGCTGTTGATTTGCGTGAAAGCAATTAATATCCTCCATTTAGGACAATCATTGTAATGACATTTCACGGATACAATTCGTTCACACAACACAACCCGATAGTTTAACCTGACTGTTAATATCTACAGAGCCTCCTGTTTTTAAGTGGATGCAAACTACAGAGACGCGACGTTTCATTCCAAAAATCCTACATGTATTGTAATCGTTCATCACCACGCCATAGGCATGCCAAAGGCCCAGTTAACAATATATGCCATTTTCCGTGACATTCTGCGACATATAGCGTCTTAATGAGCAATTTATGCATAGTCCAGGATGGGAGTTGCGGTACGCAAGCTCGAAGGGTGCAGGTCTAATTGTTTGTAGCGAGAGGAAGAAGTTGCATTACAGTGGAACATTGAAATCACGCTCTCTCTTTGCGGGCAGAGAAAACAGGGACAACGCCATGCGTAGAAGAGTATTTGGTCAGAAAGTGGGGTGGATCACGGCGTGTTAACTCCAAAAAATAAAAATCCTTACCGATTTACCCGAACATTCATTGGTGCCAACCCACCATATTCAACTATTAATCATAATAATATGTTTTGATATAAACTATGGAAATTTACGAGTAAGGACTCATTTGAACCGGCGTATTTCATACAAATTGATGATGTATGAAAACGTAATACTTTAAGAATGGAGCGGTAATGACGCACGTCATACAGCAGTGCGTAGATTGAGGCCAAATATTAGGATCTGGCAACGTGAGAGAAATGTGGGAGT
Source organism: Anabrus simplex (assembly GCF_040414725.1). NCBI lineage: Eukaryota > Metazoa > Arthropoda > Insecta > Orthoptera > Tettigoniidae > Anabrus > Anabrus simplex. Next base: position 128,218,097 of record NC_090272.1, on the reverse strand, counting down.
CGCCACGAGATAACCCATGACGCGTGGATTTATGAAAAGGACGCTCTTGAGATCACGAAAGGCCCAACGATTGGATCTACATGAAGTAGGGAGGATGGGACTTCGACGCCCGGGAGGTGATGTCCGAAGTTTCTCATCCAAATATTTCTATTCCAATGATTACTTGTGAGACTGAATTACTTAATTGATGCCCTGTTGAACCCAGGACAGGTGCAGGATTGACAGAGATTCTAACTCCGTACGCATTTATGACAAGCCAGTGACTAATTTCAGTGGTAATTTACAGTGGGGATTGTATACTGAAATGCAGGGAAACAGTTCCGTTTTTAATTTCGTGTGATTATTACCAACCTGAGAACGCAGAATCTCCGACGAGGGTAGGAAGTGTCTGTTGTGTATGGGAATATGCGTGACAGTGTGGTGGAGGACTGTGTTGTATGCGCTGTGTGAGTTTCAGGAATGTTGGAGACTGCATAAACCATAAACAGCCACTCACGCAGAGCAAAGAGAATTAAAATTCCTCAACTTGGTCAGGAATCGAACGCGGGGCCTCGAGGACCGAAAGTCAAGACGCTCACCACTCAGCCATGAAGCTGGGCGGGAACAGATAGTGATATTGTATGTAAATTCCTATATGATGGTGTCATATTTTACTGTAACGCTCAATCCATTGTTAATTGTAGTATTAAGGCATCTGACTTGTTTAAGGTGTGTGTGAATTTGTATATGAATGTGTTGTATTTACGATGCTTAGATGATAGTAATTGGACCGCTGAATATACTGCAAGTCATAGTGTAAAATTGTTCAATTCTCAGAGGTACGTGTGATTTTGTATACGACGGTGTTGTATTGTTAAGCTAGTAGTAATCTCAACCTATAGTATTGTAAGCCATAGTATTAAACACTGGAAATACGTAAGTTGTGTGTAAATATGTATATGATGATGCTGGATTAGGAATGTTAAACTAGTAGTATTTATTGTAATATTTTCCTTCCATGGAACTGCATGTTGTACCATTCTTATTATTGTTTTATTGTAGTTTTTGTTGTTGTTATTGTGTAATTATGTTTCAACTTTGTTATCGCACTTCTGTAAGAGATCATTGCCATCAGGATATTTCACAGTTGCGATGTATTTGATAATAATAATAGTAATAATAATAATAATAATAAAATGGTAAAAATAAAATGATTATGAACAGCAATAAGAAAAACTGGAAGCTAGAAACGTCTTTAGTAATTACTAATTACATGTTTATTTTACGACCTCGAAATATAGCTGCCAATAAAGTCATGTGATGGTGTTATTTCTAACTGGAACGGAAATAATACTTGTGAATCAACGAACAAAAGGCGAAATATTTCTCCTTATCTAAAGAGCCATAGATAAGGATCAAATTACGGGAAAAGTCTATGTTCTATTAGTACCATAGAGTATTTCATGGCTCTCAGTCATTTGTGTACATCCAAGCAACGACTAAATTGTACTTCTAAGATAATGTTAACATAAATTCACCCGTAGCCTTCCTACATATTTACTCATCATGTTACATAATATTCAATTAAAAATATGCAACAACTGGAAAATACACTCACTCATATTCCACAGGGGATGGAGAGACTTAAATTTAACAAACATAGCGGATGGTTGAATAAAAAAATATTCAGCCAGACGTGATGTGAAGGAAACATACAGACTGATTTAAAAGTAATAGTATAGGGATAGCATTTTCACACCAATACAAGCAAAAATATGACATTAATGTGGGAGGGGAAATGAATTATTTGAGAGAACCTGACGTACCTGAAAAGACTCGGAGGAAAGAAAAAAAAGATCTATCCACGAAGATCCCTCGGCTTACACGTTAGTGTGAGTTGGTGATTGTTGATTCAAGGGGAAGTACAGCAATCAAGCATCCTCTGTTAACACTGACAACAAGAGAAAAAGGAAGAGGTTCGTTCCCTCGAAGAATAAAGGTAACGGCAAAGGAAAGGGAAGGACAACGAACTCCCTAGTTCACACAAGTACTATGTGGGTCGGAAGAAAACAAGAGTTAGCCGACCGGGTCAGACAGGAAAGACGAAGGCGATGAGCCAGGCACAAAGTAGTAAGAAACATTACCCCATTCAGCGAGGGTCTCTGTATTCACAAACTCACAATTCGTAGTTGATACATCTTGGGGCCAATCACTTTTAGTTACCCCTCTCAACAGGCAAGTGATACGAAACCACAGGAGTTTACTCTTTTGGAAGCGTTTCAACTTCGAACTGACTCAGGTAGGGCTCTTGGCAATGATGGGGTAGGGAAAGGCTAGGACTAGGAAGGAAATGACAGTGACCCTAATTAAAGTACATTCGTAACATATGCCTGGTGTGAAAGTGGGAAACCACGTGAAACATCTTCAGGTCTGCTGACATTGGGTTTCGAAACCCTGTCTCCCGAATGCAAGTTCACAGCCACATGGACCAAACCTCTGCTATACACAATGGGCTAGCGAGGCAAGCGCACGCGCCGGTCACAAGCGCTGTCAACTTCTTACTTTCACCACTATTTCTACGGGCTATATCTTCGAAAGTACACCTCGTAGGATTTTGAAACAAAATATGTTACGTTTTCCTTTTCAGAGAATGTTCATGTCTCTTTGGCTTTTCCTACTATTTAGCAGAACTCTGTATACAGAGTCTGTCATATAAACTAAGGGCAAACACACGGTGTTTGTTCTCTGCGGTACGGCAGCTCCTTCAACCAAACTCATGTTGCGCGCGGCCGCCCTGCATTAAGCGCGTATATGAAATCGTACCTTATAAAATATGCTGGAAATATCAAACTTTCTGTGTTATACAGGCATTGTGTCTGGTAACCACAATCTCTCTGACGCGAGTGATTTCTGCACAGTAATAATTCTGATTTCATTCGTAATGTTTTCTTTCAGTTCCTTCAATGTGTGAGGATTTGCTCGATGCACTTTTTTCTTTCAGTTTACCCGACAAGTAAAAAATCACTCACGGTTAGATCGGGAGAACGAGGGCGAAATAGACCAGTACTGATCACGCTGTCTGCAAACACTTCTGAGATTGTAAGAAGATGGAGTATTCTGCTGTATGAGCAGGGGCTGAATCTTGTTGAAACCACCCATGCGATTCTTCTTCTTCCATTAACTGACGGAAGAACGGTGTCAAAATATCATCTTGGTAACTCTCTGCATTTACTGTCGTCTCGAAAAAAATACGCCTAATTATTCGTCTTGCACTAATAGCACATCAAACACCAATCTTCCTATTATAATGAGGAACTTCATAAACACCATTAACATTTCCTGCACACTAATAGCGAGAGTTATGACTGTTCACACGGCCATTAAGAAGAAACCAGAACTTTTACACACGAAAATACGGCGTTGCAATGATAAATGTCTCATCATATTAAGAGCTGAGATTCAGACTGGCGACTGATGCTTGCCAGGTCGAACACGTGCAGGCTGTTTGTAAGGTCAAGAACTGCGCACGCGTCTCCCGTACATTACCTTACGTATCGGAGAGTATAAACGCCGCTTCGACGGTCTTAGTTAATGAGTAACCCTGTACACCTTGTATGTATGTTCAGTCTTCAGCCCTGAGGCTGGTTGGATCCTCAACAGCTCTGCCATCACCTGTCATACATGGCCTAGGCATCACTGAAGAGTCATACTAGGAAAATGAGGAGTGAGGTAGTTTCCCGTTGCTTTCCTCACCGAGCCAGAAGTTGCTATTACATATCAATCTGCCAAGCCCACGGAAATGCATGCAAAAACCGACCCTAAGAGCAACATTTTCATACCATTCATAGCAGAGACTGGTTGCAGAAGGAATGGCATTACTAGCATCGTTCATACCTCAGTCACTTTCATATTGCCAAAGCCAAGGATAAGACTGAGACAGATCAATGAAAGTAACGAAATTGCTCTACCCTATACCAGAAGACATAGTACACTGTAAACACTAGGTCCTGTCAGCAAAGGCAACTGTACACCTTAGCAATGTAGATCAATAGGTTCTACTACCTTTCTATTTCCACACGTATTTCATCCATCCCTGTTGCCTTTCCTTTTTAATTTATTTAACAGCCATGTCCACCTCTTCCATTGCAATACCAATCTCAATTTCTGGTTCATCCTCATTTGCCACTACACTCTCTTCTTCATCATTTCTCACGTTTAAGAGGTTATTGAAATAATCCGTGGTTTCCCATTTTCGCGCCAGGAAAATGCTGAGGCTGTACCTTAATTAAGGCCTGCTTCCCACTCCTAGTTCTTTCCTATACCATCGTTGCCGTAAAGACCTATATGTGTCGGTACGACGTAAATCAGATTGTAAAAAAAAAAGGACACTTTGTTTAGAATATAGTGAACTGTATAAAATATGTTTAAAGAACTAAAACACTGTTACGCTATAATAACTCTGAGAAGGAATTACAGAAATTAGTACAACAATTTGATAATGTGTCACATGGTGGGCATATTCAATCAGAATTTCAGGAAACAACAGAAAGAACGGCTTGTTGCGATTCCGTAAAAGGTGTTCTTGCCAGTGTCGAACAGAGCAAACTCTATAGAAAGAGGAAGAAACGTAATGCGAGGACACCACCCCGTCACGTACCAGTGAAGGTTTTACTCTAGCAAGAAAATTGAGTGTAGCTGTGACGTTTACTCAGTGACTTGCTTTCGTGAGTGTCCTTCTTCTTCCTCTTCTTCTTCTTCTTCTTCTTCGTCTTCTACCACTTTTCCCAGATCTGTGGGGACGCGGGGGCATACTGTGTCACACATATGTGGATTTGGAACTATTTTACGGCCGGTTGCCCTTCCAAACGCCATTCGTATATGAAAGAATACAATCACTAGTGCGTGTAGTGTGTTATATGAATATGTAGAGGAGATTGTTGGGATAAACAAAAACACCCAGTCCCCGTGCCAGAAGAATTAAAGATTAAAATCCCCAACCCAGCCTGGAATCAAACCCGGGATCCTCTGGACCGAAGGTCTCAATGCTGACCATTCGGCTAAGGAGTCGGACGACTTGCTTTCATGACTAACATCTATAAATATAAATTCGTTTTTCTGTCTGTACTTTTTGAATATCAACTTGTTAATTGGTTTTTATGTAAGGCGTGATCAACAATTTTCCATTTGAGGGTGTTGCTGCGGCGGAAATGCAACATAGCGCGATTCCGATGCGGGTACATAAGCACAGACATGTAGGCAAAAGGATTAGTGTGGCAGTCGTGTCGTGCCGAAATGCGTGCGTCAAATGCGGCTACATGAACTATGGCGACGTTATTACCAAATGCGTCCAAACAGGACCAACGTGCTGTTATTCTGTTCATGACAGCCGGAGGACAAACACCAGTGGACATCTATCGGAGAATGAAGACTGTGTATGGGACAGCATGTCTGTTGAAAACTACCACTGTGGAATGGTGCACCAAGTTCTGTGCGGTTCCCGTTTCGACACAAGACGCTGGTCGATCTGGAATGCCAGCCTCATTCACTACATACAACAACAAGCGGGCGGTGGACGAGCGTCCGATAGTCCTGATCTCTCCCCATGCAATTACCACGCTTTCGGTCCCCTGAAAAAGGCCTTGAAGGTTCGACGAGGATGTGCGCATTTCTTCGCGCAGCAGGACCACACGGGATGGGATGAGTGCCTCAGAGCTCACGGCGATTTTGCCTGATTGGCATCCCAATTCAGGATTGTATGTTCGTCTAACGGAAACTTTTTGATCGCCGCTTATAATTACGGGACAGGACAAATAATAACCTACGCAGGCTTAGGCTTAATTTTTCTCTGTATGTCTGTTACGGCAACACGGGAGAATGGTTATGTGCATTTTCAATTTACTTGGTATTTAAGTTTAGGATAAGCGAGAGTAGAATTTTTCAAAAACATTCAGCAGTTGAGGGGGACATAAACATACAAGTCGATGTATCTTTTTTACGGTTGGTTTACAGGAAAATTGCTCTACAAAAATACTTTAGAATAAGTATTTGTTGTATACTTTTTACCGATTAAGTTAAACTAAGGGAAATGTCAGTGCTGACTGTGTGAAAGTTTAGGTTCAAGGATCGATAACGCTCTCTCTGAGGAGAGTTGCTATGAAAATTATCCTGGTAACGTTCAAAAGGCTTTGTACATTTGTCTGTAGTCTACTTTTTTAATTTTAACGTGTTACTAGACCTTTTTACTGAAAGAAAGAGGCGAAATCAAGAAGAGCAGTAATGCCAAGAAGTAAATAAATGAAACTGCGAAGGGTCACAGAGTGCTGTTGACAGCCCCATGTCCACCTATGTGTCTCCGAATTTTGCAAGCAAATTGATGGGTCGACAAAAATGAACTTATGCACATGCTAAGTAATTATTCTGTCACCGACGGGTTTTGCAGCTAGTTATAACATAAAAGTACTATATTCCGTTCATTTGTTGTAGTAAATATATTTTAAAACTGGAACAAGATTAATACTGTGATGCTAAATTTATATCGTATTATTTGAATTCACTCTATTCAAACGAGTATTCACGTCAAAAAGAATTGTGGCCGTGACATTACCTAGCCTACTACCAGTTTATTTATGTATTTAATAGTCATGTTAGACATTCTCAATAATCTCGGGCTGTTGTCCCAACGAACCACCAGTATAGGATATTACAAACTCCATGGCTGCTAAAGCCTAGGTGTCAGCTAATGGATTTCATCCTTGTAGCACTTGGAGTAGAGCAGTAAGACAATGGCAGGTGTGCTGCGAGAGACAGTGTCAGGTAAACCGGACAACATTAGCGAGACATCCCGCAGGGAATGGATACTCACCCGCGTTGCAGATGAGCACGGCTAGTTGAGCTGACCGCAATGACAGGCGACTCTTCCATACAGGTTCAATAATTCACAAGCAAGTCTTCACGCAGTTCGGAGATAATGTATGGGAATTCAACGTACATAGCTCCAAGGCATTCGGATCAGTAGCCAGGTAATTATGTTTCTTTTTCGTCCAATGATGATTTGCTAAGATACCCATTACTTTCAGCCACAGTGTGGAGGAATTTCCGCTGGTATTTATATTACGGTAAATTCAATAAGGTCATGTCCAGTCGAGTTGAAATTTGGGTCTTAAGTCCCCTCGTGATATGTCAGTAAATGTGCAGCTATAGAGTTGTGTCAATCATCATGATCATCATCATCAGCAGCAGCCACAGCTGCCACCGCCATTCTCCCGCTAGCGAGTAACAGTTACCGATTATTGGTTCTTAAATGGCTGAATTTCTGTGTTGATCGTAGTGGTAGAATACATCCAGCATAATACATCCATCCCTGTCTTTCGTAAGACATGACTGAAAGGGGAACTTCTTCTTTCCATGTCCTAGCCTTTTCCTCTCCCATAATACACTCGGTATTTTCAATGGTTTGAAACTTCACATGTGTTGGGCGCAAGTTATTTGCAAATTGTATGTATTGAGTAATTAAAAACCAAACCCCATGGCACTACAGCCCTTGAAGGGCCTTGGCCTACCAAAGTGACTGCTGCTCAGCCCGCAGGCCTGCAGATTACGAGGTGTCGTGTGGTCAGCACGACGAATCCTCTCGGCCATTATTCTTGGCTTTCTAGACCGGGGCCGCTATCTCACCGTCAGATAGCTCCTCAATTCTAATCACGCAGGCTGAGTGGACCTCGAACCAGCCCTCAGGTCCAGGTAAAAATCCCTGACCTGGCCGGGAATCGAACCCGGGGCCTCTGGATGAGAGGCAGGCACGCTACCCCTACATCACGAAAATTTGTATGCAGTAAAATATGCATAGAACTACGCGCTGAAAACTTTTTACATACGCTCTTAAATATATGACAAAAGCAACTATGAAACGCAATCTTGCAGATGAAGCAGCAAGAATGTAAGAATGACGCAAGATGACGAGATAGAGCTGGGATAAAAAGTATTTAAAATTCGGCACTTAAATATGAATATGAATTAAAAATTAAAAGTAACCAGCGTATGAAACTCTTTAGCGCAGTTTAAAACGACAACTTGCAGTATAATATTGGTATAAATATTCACGAGGTAGAGACTGATATATTCAAGTAAGTCTAACCATACTATAACTGCGAAAATAATTGCTTTTGTTTAATCATAAATTTATTGCAAATTAATTTTTTTTGTCATAGTTCAGATGTCACTCAACCACCAGAAATTTTCCCAAGTTTTCGGTTTAGTTGGAATGCTGTATTTCAGTAAATACAAACCTGTGTCGTGAAAACGAACGTTCAGTTTCACAGATTATAATTAGGGCAAAATCAAAAAGAGGAGATTTTGAAATTTCCCAGTATTTAATCAAGAGTCTTACTGCTCCGTTGCTGTCAATGTTTTGGAAATTTTAACATCAAAGCATAAGTTATCACAGTTGCATGTCAATTGAATTAATTCAGTGAATAGTGTATTCTTATATAATAATTTTCTTAATATTTCTCGCCATTTTCTCAATTACTTGGGGCCGGTACTTTGAGTTGATTTGTTCCACTTTACGGCCGGATATCCGTCCTAACGTCAATATTATGTGGAGGGATGTATTCGCTGTTGCGGATTTTTGTGACGATTGGTGGTGTGTTATATGTGTGAAAGGAGATGTGTGTGTTAATACAAACATAATCACCAAATCCCAAAACCAGATAAAATAACCGCACAGAGTTAGAAACTGCGGCCTGGCCAAGAATCGAATCCAGCGCCTTCTGCACAGAAAGCCACGACGCTGAACTTTCAGCCAAAAAGGTTTATATTTTACGTCAGTTGTTTTATTTACTCTGAATTCAATATTTACTTTGTTTTTATTTGCTCCGTTTATTTATCCTTAGGGTGTGGGCAAATGTCTGCGCAAGTAGACAGGTGCCGTGTCCTGCTCGTCCCCATTGCCGGATGGGATCGTCCACTGTTTCACAGGATGGGCTGATAGAGAGCGAGCTGTGCAGGAAACAGGGCGGGGACGAGAAAGTTCAGATGTAGTGACCGACTTGTGCGGGCTTGAATACCGGATACGACGGTATGCATGAGCAGGCCGTTACGTTATGAGCTGATTGAAAGTTGTACGGTGTTTTTGAGAGCAGAGGGGCGAAAGTATCTGTTTTCAAACAACCTCAAATTCAAACGTTAAATATTATACTATAAAGGGTTAGACATGATTATTGTACGTGGATTCACCGCTAAAATCAATAAATGAACACTTGGAACATTACGTAACCAAGTGACTTATACAAGAAATTAGTATTTTTTCCTTCTGTTACTGCGTCATATCTCTGTGTGTAGTTGCAGGGATATATTCTTGGCTCAAAACAATACCTGCTTGCCCGCATTTCTATTCGTCTTATTTCCGTAGGAATATACGGGACAAATAAGGCCGGAATGAGGGACGGGCCAGAACGGGAAATGCGCGGTGCAGTGGCGGGCAAGGCAGGAAGGACAGGCCGTGCTTCGCCCCAGGATGGGATGTAGCGCACGAAGCTGGCAGGACAAGACGGCAAAATGGGACGGATTAGTAGAGCTCTGTGTTTTGGTGATGTAATGCCTACCATCTGAATTGGATTTCCAAATTATCGGGCACGAACTGAGATATATTAACTGGACAATTCAAGAGCTTTAGTGGGAAATTAACGTAACTACAAAAACCGAGACTAACCGATTGCAAATTCGTTCTTCCATTTGGTGACAAAAAGGACTGCCTAGTGGAGGTGGTAAAGACGTGATCGGTTCACGTGGACGGACGTGAGTTCCATTTCCCGTCAGAAAGTCGAAAAATTTAAGGAACGAAATATCCCCCTTCGGAGGTGCATATGGTCCTGAGGTTCATTCAGCCTACACCAAAATGAGTACCTGGGGGCAAAGGTGGCCGGGTGTAGAGCTAACCACTCTATCCCACCAAGTGTCGATGTTACGGATAGTGGAAGCCTTTACCTTTCGCCCCTCCCAGAGCTTCCATGACCAGTACGGTGATGATTTTGTTTAGCTTCGCTATTTGGTGAGAACATATCTTAACTCAGTTCTGAACACTCTTGCATATAATAATACTATTCGTTACTGCAGAACGCGATGGACCTAGCGAGATGGCCGTGCGGTTAGGGTCGCGCAGCTGTGAGCTTGCATTCCGGAGATAGTGGGTTCGAACACCACCGTCGGCAGCTCTGAAGATGGCTTTCCGTGGTTTCCCATTTACACACCAGGCAAATGCTAGGGCTGTACTTTAATTAAGGCCACGGCCGCTTCCTCCCTACTCCTAGCCCTTTCGTTTACCATAGTCGCCATAAGATATACCTGCGGCTGTGTGACGTAAAGCAACTTGTTAAAAATACCCGTGATGGTATTATTTCATGTGAGACGAATTTATTGCATATCTGAAATTTTGTTGTGATTTAATGTGAAAGAAACTAGGTATCCAAAACCATAATTTTCACATTTCAGTAAGGAAAGAAAATATCAGTCTCCTTGGCGGAAATGTTGCTGAAATTCGGTTCAGAGGGCTCCGGATTCGATTCCTGGCCGGGCCGAGGTTTTAACTGCATTTGGTTAATTCCTTTGCCTTAGGACTTGGTGTCTATGTTCATCCTGAAACACTTCTTCTCATCAACATGCAGCACACCACACTCCAAACATATAATAATAAACACATCCCTCTATACAAATTTGGCGTCAGGGAGGGCATTTGGTCATAAAACTCGGCCAAACCCACACCACGTGCCGACTCCTACAAACTGTGAAAACAGTTAAAATGAAAATGTCGTATGGCTTTTAGTGCCGGGATATCCTAGGACGGGTTCGGCTCGCCAGGTGCAGGTCTTTCTATTTGACTCTCGTAGGCGACCTGCGCGTCGTGATGAGGATGAAATGATGGTGAAGACAACACATACACCCAGCCCCCGTGCCATAGGAATTAAACAATTAAGGTTAAAATCCCCGACCCGGCCCGGAATCGAATCCGGGACCCTCTGAACCGGAGGCTAGTACGCTGACCGTTCAGCCAACGAGTCGGACACAGTTAAAAGGAATCAAGATACAGAATCTAACAGGTGGTGGTGGTGGTGGTGGTGGTGGTGGTTGTGATTACTGTTTCAAAAGGAAGTACAGCTGGACAACATTCCTCTATTAACACTAATCAGAGGAACATGGAAGAGGTCGGACACTTCGAAAAATGAAGGTATCGACCAAAGAAAGACAAGGGCCACGAAGGGCGTGAAAATGAAAAACTCCGTAGGATTCGCAAACTTGATACCGTCCGTGTCAAACAAAAACAAGGACAGGCCAAGAGAGGTTTGAGAGGATAGATGAAAGGGACAAACCTGTTACAAGTAATTGGACGTAATGCCAGGGACTCATATAAGGTCCCCGTGATCGCCAACAGATACTCCCAAGTTAAGAGCCCCTGGGGCCGCCCCTTCGTCGCGTCGCCTCTTACGAAAGGCAGGGGTACCGTGTGTGTTATACGACCGCCCCCACCCACAGAGATATAGCAGATGAGAAAGAAGATTATATGTCTCGTAACAGCATTGAAGGTAGCTGTATTACTTTGTAAAGACAGACTTAATGTAATCATATAATTTCTTCAACCTGTTTGGTAACATGAAGACACATCTCTGTAATTATAAATATAATTAATGATGTTGCTCATGTTTAAATAACATTCTAAACATACCTTATATAGCACACTTATATATTTCCTTATTTATTTGTATATTATATATGTTTGATTTTTAAAGAAATAATGCATTTTATTTTAGTTACATGTGATATTAGCAATCTTGCATTCAAACAATGCTGGTTTGTCTCTCTCCTGAGAAGCTTTAAGTTTGTAGTTAAGTTAGTTTTACCACAAAACTGTGAAGTACTTTCAGTTAACCTTCGATACTGTTTATTTGCTCGGATGTTAACCTTCCTTAGATCCGGCATTTGTTGTATGTTTTATACGGTTACACACTGAAGGTTCATAACAATTCGAGTTCCTTTAGATTCAAGAAAGTACATTACCCGTGGAAAACTACAAAGATATGCATAAAACGCCGCACAATATGATAGCACATATTTAGTATTTACAGGGATGAGACAAATGAGATTAATATTGGAAGCCGGAAACCTAATGTGATTAAATCATCGTGCTTTCAGTGGATGATATTACTGCGTCGACCTTTTCAAATAGTATCAAACTAATTACAATATTGTATTATTATAAAGATTGGTTTTTAAACATGCTGATGAAGTTCACATTGAGGGGATATTTATGATAATTATTGGTACTGTGTATATTAAAATATTTACTGAACTCGATTAAAATATTACCATATCAGCGCTTATAGTGCCATTATTCTTGCTCAAATATCAAGCGAACGAACCAACACATTATCATCATATATGGTTTATATAACCAGCATCATTTCAAAGTCAGTTCCGAATTTTGTTCATTGGGATTTAGTATCATAGAGTAGCTTCACATATTCATCACTTTTAGGGCGACACTCCGGGGATAATATTTTTAGCTAATACATAGGTTTTCACGAAACTCGGTGGGAACGTCACCTACAAAAACGTAGAGATATAACGAACATTTATTTCATATACAAATAATAGTTTTTCCAAAATAATTTTTTGAAATTTTTAATTACATTTTTCATGAAATTTAATTAACATGTTAATGTAAATTCGTAATTAGGTAGATAATACTTCTTTTAAAAGCAATACGTATCGACTTTTCTGTAAATAATTTATATAAGGAGATATATCGTACTAAACTTTGTGTAATTTTTACGTTCTAAAATTTTGAACTTAAAAATCCCTACTATTTGAAAATTTTTGAAATAAAAAAATCCATACACATTTTTCTTAATATAGCTGTGATTCATATACCATACAAATTTTGTTACACTTGGTAGAATATTATGGGAGTAAATGGGTTTTAAATGTAAAATTACAATTGGCAAACAAAGCATTATTACAGTGATAAATTGTTTGAATTCAGCGGAATACCTTCGTGACGAGAAAAAAGAAACTCAATCCTTTCAATTTCAGTCATTAAAAAATTCAACAAAATGACCAAAATATCGATTTTTATCTCTGGAGTGTCGCCTTAATTTCAATGGCTGCAGTACAGACCTTTCTTTCATAAAGACCAGTGTAAATACACTCCGAATACCATTCTCTGTGTGTTCACAGAATAATGCGCGAAACTTCCGAACAGACAGCAGAGCTCTTTCTGTCTAATGTGGGGTTTGTTACATGTTTTACTGGGTATATGATGCGTAGCAACACCTTTAAGACCATAATACTGTATGTAGATCAAATTAGATAAGCAATAAATGTATTCTTCTCACTTAGCAACTCCTTCAAATCGGTAGAAGATATTACTGTAATTTAAAATTTGTCACAGTCAGGATAATCGTGGACAAAGGTCGGTCGTCTTGGCGTATCGAGAGAGTGGGCTGCAAGTGATGTAGCTGTAAGCTTACTAGTATTACAAATTGTTCTCAGTCCGTACCCTGAAGGGGATTTGGAGCGGTGGAGAGGATGTTAGGAGAAGGTGAGGGTGTTGGCGGCCGTGCCCCGTACTAAGAACTGTTCCAGTATTCGCGTTAGTACAGAAGAATGGAAAACCACGGAAAACTATTCTCAGGACAGCCGATGGTATGAGCAGTCCCTCTCCATCTCCCGAATGTAAAGTTGTAGAGCCACGGTTCAGCCGTGACTACTGGTAAGCTGAAGCTTACTCCGCATCTGCCGACTTGTATTATTAGGCCTATTATTATGATTATTATAATTAGAAATCTTTTATTCTCCACCTTCTTGATGGGGTAGGGCGGGCCACCTAATGAGATGCGGGTTGTAAGCTTGTAGATGCAAAAGCTGCTACCTTTCCAGGAAATGGCGACCAGTGCTTAGTAGCGTGTGTTTATCTCCAGGTTTATCAGTGATTTGAAGGTGTAAGATCGGCATTTACGTGTGGAACTTTCAACTAAGTGATAAGTAAAACTACCGTGCTACGAACAGCCAGTTCAAAGTGTATCACAAGTAATTAAGAACATAATCCTTCTTGTAAACAGCCATGCCAGGGAAAGGAAAGGTAGCAACAACAGACAGCCCAGTGAAGCGCGCCCTACAGGAAGATCTGAGAGACAAGGAAACACTCGCCACGCTAGCAAACATCATACAAGACCAGGTAGCCAGGGCCGTTATTGAGCAACTTAAAGCTACGGTAGATTTTAATACGAAAGTAATCGAGGAGATCAGGGAAGCGCTCGAAGCCAGAGACAAGACACTATCAGACCTCAGGGAACAGCTCGAAACTAAGATTGATGCACTCGAACAATATCAGCGGCGGCAATCACTGCGTGTGTTCGGGGTGCGGGAATCGAGTGGTGAGGACACGGACAAAATTGTCATCGAGCTAGCTGACAGTATTGGAGTATATTTAACGCACGAGGACATAGACAGAAGTCACAGGGTAGGCAAGAAGAGTACAGATAAGCCGCGTCCGATAATAGTGAAATTCGTGTCGTACCGCAAACGGAACGAACTATTCAAATCTAAAAAGAAACTGAAAGGAACGGGCAAAACAATTAGAGAAGACCTCACGTCAATCAGGATGAAACTGTTGCAAGAAGCGATCACTAGATTTTCTGTGTCCAATTGTTGGACAATAGACGGTACAATTATTGTGAAACACAATGGTGTGAAATATTGTGTGTCGAGCCGAGCGGAATTGGACAGGATTAAATAAACCGACAGACCGAAACTAACATGACACTACACATTTTACAGTTTTAACTAACTTATAGTCTATTAATTAAAAGTCTAGTGTCTAAGTACTATTCAAACTTTTACTTTTAGAATATATCTTCATTAGATTTACATATAACTAGGCAAGATAGCGTACAGGTTGGGAACTCAAAGTGAGAGTGCTGAACATGCTTCTATTTTCGGTAAGGTTACTGGTGGTCAGCTGAGCGGAATCTCCGTCCCCATACCTACACAGCCCCCTAGTACTAATCCCCTTACAAATGCTTTTAACAACTTTCCAAATTCCTTACAGGTAGTACATGCTAACGTTCAAAGTCTAATTCCTCACTTCCACGAACTCCGTAACATAATTGCTAATGTCAACCCTCACACCGTCATGAACGGGGAAACCTGGATGAAACCTTGGTCGTCAGATTCTCTTGTCCACCTCGAAAATTATATCTTGATCCGAAATGATCGCACAGGTAAAGCCGGCGGCGGAGTAGCTATGTATATTACGAACGACCTAAAATATAAAATAATTTACAAAACAACTAGTGAATACTGCGCAAGGCCTGAGTTCATGTTCATTGAAATTGGGGCTTAAGTGTAAAATGCTTATCGAGTATTGCGTATCGCCCACCAAAGATTGGATACATCACTGACCTTGAGGACATCTTACTTGACCTCTTACCCAGGTATGAGCATGTTTTATTACTAGGAGACCTCAATACTGACATTCTTAACGACAAAATGACTGAGACTAAACAACTAATCAACATATTTAAATCTTGTAACATGACGATTTTGCCACTTAACCCAACACATCACACAGCCACGTCACATACATTACTGGACTTCATTGTGACGAATAACCCTGACAGGGTACTGACCCACGGACAAATGTCTGCTTGCGGACTATCCAATCACGACTTAATTTATTTAGCTTATTCACTTAAATGCCCCAAGTACAGACCTAAATTAATTACATTCCGAGACCTAAAAAGTATAAATAACGAAGCCCTATTAGTAGACGCTGCAAACATACCTTGGCATAATGTCCATATTTTAGATAATATAGATGATAAAGTGGAGTTCTTGAACACACAACTGCTAGCTCTTCTTAATAAACACGCGCCAAAGCGCACTGCTCGCGTAACACGCCCTGCGGCTCCATGGATGACTCAGGAAATACGAGACGTAATGACAGAGAGAGATAAAGATTTCAGAAAATTTAAAACTAGCCAAATACCAAACGATTTTGACCTGTACAAGACCCTTCGTAACAGGACCACACAGGCCGTAAGGAATGCTAAAATAAGACACTCACAGAACATTTTGCTAACCCGAAACACGACAACAATCTGGAAAACCGTTAAAAATGGGCATAGGTGGAAATAAAATACATACTGCTGACATTAAACTATCACTGGATTATTTAAACCAATACTTTACTACAAGACCCGTTAACATTGACGAGACAACAAAAGAACAGACGATTAACAAAATTCTACACAATGGCAATACTAACAATGGAGGAGAACAGTTATATTTTTCCCTCGTAACTCCTGCAGAAGTGAGACAAATTGCACGACCAATAAAGACAACTGCGACAGGATGTGACGAGATTGTTCCACAGTTACTGTTAAAAACTCTAGACGTAATCCTACCAACTCTAACCCACATCATAAATACCTCACTGATAACGGGCATATTCCCTTCCCTTTGGAAATATGCTATTATTCGCCCACTATCCAAGACCAACAAGCCCGTGGAACCCAAAGATTTTCGATCCATTTGCATTTTGCCATTTCTGTCCAAAATTTTGGAGGAAATAGTTCACAGACAAATAACCGCACATTTAAATAACAATATGCTTCTTGACAAATACCAGTCTGGTTTTAGAAGCAATCATAGAACAACTACTGCACTGCTTAAAGTTACAAACGACATAGGAGTAGCTATGGATAAGGGAGAAGTTACTGTTTTAACTCTTCTAGACTTTAGTAAGGCCTTCGACTGCGTTGACACGGACATACTAATAACAAAATTACGTGCTCTTAATTTCTCACAAAGCACACTATCCTGGATGTATTCCTATCTCTCAGATCGCCGGCAGTGTGTATCTACAGGTGAAAATTTCTCTTCATGGCAATCTGTAGAGCCTGGAATACAACAGGGGTCAGTGCTAGTGCCACTCCTATTTTCTGTCTTCATTTCAGGACTAACGCAATTAAACATTGTCAATATCATGTGTACGCAGACGACATACAGATATATACACATGCACATCCTAGTGACTTACCGACTGCAATAAATAATATGAATGACGACCTAGGAAGAATATGTAGGTGGACCGATGACCATGCACTAAAAAAAATATGCCCAAAAATCGCAGTGTATTCTTTTAGCTACCCAAAAAACCCACGCACGACTTACAGACGTCCATACGCACTCAGTAACATTAAGAGGTACTCAGTTGCAATTCAAAGACACAGTTAAAAACTTAGGGATGATAATATATAAAAACCTTAGTTGGAACGATCATGTAACAGGTATATGTCAGCGAGTGTTTTATTCCTTACATTCCCTTAAAAAACTCAGAGATTTACTCCCCCAAAATGTAAGAAAACTGCTTATCCAAAGTATGGTAATGCCATTATTCGACTACTGTGACGTAGTATACAGTAACCTGAACGCCTCACTTTCCGTCAAGCTCCAAAAGGCACATAACGCATGCGTTCGATTTATTTCAGATATACCAAGGTTTAGCCATATTTCTCCCACATTTGGTAGGCTTTCATGCTACGCTTAAGAGAACGACCAAAATTACACATTCTTTCCCTGTTACATCGTATACTGAACCTTAACACACCTGAATACCTTGCCACACAATTCCATTACCTAGCATCACCTTCTAGTATTCCTACCAGATCATCATCCACCTCAGTACTAAGCATTCCCATTCACCGCTCAACTGGCTACAGTAGATCATTTATAGTCGCCGCCAGCCGAATTTGGAATTCCCTACCTGCTGAAATTAGGAGCGTGTCAAACCACCTCCGCTTTAAGAAACTCTGTCAAACCTGGTTAATTAATAATAATAATAATAATAATAATAATAATATAATAATAATAATAATAATAATAATAAAATAATTTCTTATAACATAGTAGGATTAGATTATAGCTAAGTTATTAGGTTAATTTTATTAAAACATTTAATTGACACCTTAAGATATTAAACTGTAGATAATTTAGTGTATATTTAACTCTTCATGTAGGTGTATGTATGGTCGGACAGAATAGCAGGCTTCATAGCCTGAGTCCCACCATATAAAACAAGACAAGAAATAAAATAAATAAAAAATAGCTCTTTCCCATACCAGTGTCACCAAACACCTGAAACTGCTAATGAGACGTTAAATCACTAGAACAAAAAAAAAATGTTTTGACGAAAACATTATACGAAGAACACTTGCTTTTTTATAACAATAAAGTGACAGATATGTAAACGGATAATTGTACACCACATTATATAGTACACAACCTTTGTTCCACTAATACTTTATTGTGTTTCGTCGTTTCGTTCTACACTTGAAAAGGAGTAGGCTGAGGAAAAGCTTCTGCAGATTCAGAGAGGAATCATCTTTCGAATTTCTCGTGCCTATCCCACAATATCTACACAAGCAGCCCTTGTCATCGCTGGAATAGAACCGCTGTTATTTACTGTCATCGGAACGGCCAAACTCACGTTAATGAAGGAAAACATAACATTACCTGCAACAATTCTCGGAACCACAGTGGAAAAGAAATGTCACTTCCTGGAATCCGGTCACCCTAGTAACTTCAAGAATTACGTTTGCAGTAGCTGCTGGCTCAACTATGACTACTCTATCTAAACACACGGCTCTCGTACACCTGATAACATTGACTCAGACAAAGTGGGATGTGCATTTGTTGTCTACGAGAATAACAGGGGAGTGTTTTCAGCTCAATACAAATTGTCATCCAGTTGCTCAGTATTTCAAACCGAGCTATGGGCCATGAAGTCTGTTGTGGTGTGGACACAACCGTAGTAGCGCTCGGATACTAAGTGACTCGCACACTACATTGAACACAATCAACAAGCACAATGTCAATCAAATAGCTTCTGCTATGAGATCTAGAGCACAGCAGTGCTTCCACGCCTGTCTTTCCTGGATCCGAGGACACACCGGTTCTCTTGGAAATGAAAAGGCGGACATCCTCGCTAAAGCAGCCTTATCATCCGACATATAAATCTCCTACAATACATCACTCCCAAGCTATGCAAAATCCCAAATCAAAGCTCATGTGGTAAGGGAGCGGAACAACCTCTGGACATCAAGTACAAAAGGGTCTGTAACAAGATAATTTTCTTTTTTTTTGCTATTGGCTTTACGTCGCACCGACACAGATGGGTCTTATGGCGACGATCGGACAGGAAAGGGCTAGGACTGGGAAGGAAGCGGCCGTGGCCTTAATTAAGGTACAGCCCTAGCATTTGCCTGGTGTGAAAATGGGAAACCACGGAAAACAATCTTCAGGGCTGCCGACAGTGGGGTTCGACATATAGCCGACTCCAGTGCAAAACATTAGTGCCCGAATTCTTCCTCACTCAGTTTCTCTCCGGCCATTGAAAGTTTAAGTGCTACTTTGAATGCTTCAAAATTAACATTACAGGTGATCACTTGTGCTGCTTTTGTGGATCATCATAAACGGTGGACCATTTACTGTTCGACTGTGCCATGTTTGGAACGACAATATTCGAACTTGAGTGTCACCTAAACAGTTGTAATGTCAATCTTTCAAAGCTATTATACTGTACAACATGTTTAGGAAATCATGCTGCTACAAGCAGTTCTTTAAGTTCATTCACCACATCTGGTCAGTGGATGAGTATTAGACTTTTAAACTGCCATTACATTTCGTCTCATTTCGTACCATTAGGGGCCGATGACCTAGATACTAGGCCCCTTTAAACAACAATACTCATCATCATCATAATCATCATCATCATCCATCATCATCATCATCATCATCATTATTAAGATATTGCTATTGCGGGGACTGCGTTTCTTAGTTAAAATTATCACAGATACTTAAGAGCCCCTTTAAATTGCGCACGTATTAAATACAATAACCAATGGGAGAACTAATTATCATACTTCGCACTAATTACTCCAGAGTGAGCGAGGTTTACTCTCGCAATTGCTTTGAAATAGCGGAGGCACAAGGTTTGTTATGAATGGATCGAACTACCGCAGATAAAAAGTCTTGTGTAAATTGGTTTAGTACATTAAAGCCGGGCACGGAACCCCACCTGCGCAATATTATAGGGCAACTAGTAGATTTGATTACAAAGCAAACAGTCTCCTCCCTTATATCCACCTCTAGTTAACATCAACTGCTAGGTGGTGATTTAAGGTTGTTTATAGTAAATCCCTATTGACACTTGTGATTGTTGCTTTTATTGTAGACGCTAAATCCCTATTGACACTTGTGATTGTTGCTTTTATTGTAGACGCTGACGGATTATTCAACAACTTGCCACTATAGGAATTATTATTTTTGATAGGTCACTTTTCCTTGATCCAACTATCAAACAAACTGAGAGACGAAAATTGAACCGAACCTCTGTAGCTGCATACCTATTCCGAGATAAAAGCGAAATGTGAGGCTGAAGTGTACAGAGAAAATAGCGCTATAACCTGACAAGTTCATCTGAAAATCCGAAAGATATGCGACTTACTTGAACCTGTCCTATCCCCATTGACGGCTCCCAAGTAGCTATACGTACAGCGGATATGCCGGCGCCAATTCTTTATATAAATGAATGAATGAATGAATGGATAAATAAACAATGTTATGATGGCGCAAAATCGGCAAAAGAAAAACAATTGGTACGATGTCTACGTTTTATATTGTAGATTTTTTAACTAAATCATAAATCGTCAATCCTCCTATGAGGGTAACCATTCCGGAATACAATCAGGTTACAATTGAAATAGAATTTACAAACTTCATAACTTGGAACTTTAATCATTGTTAATGCTGTTACTGTCTCCTTTTCTTCGGGGGGAGTGGGGGGGGGTAGAAGAGAGGAATGTTAATGACGTTATCAGGTATAGATCGAAATGAACGATCATGTGTTAGGAATGAGGCAATATTTCCGTTTGCTTGATGTGTGATAAATCGGGAATATTTTCCATTTATTTACAATTTGCGTCACGTCGCACCGACAATGGAGTAGGCCTAGGAGTGGGGAGGAAAACAGCCGTGGCCTTAATTATGGTACAGCCCGAGCATTTGCCTAGTGTGAAAATGGGGAAACCACCGAAAACCATATTCAGGGCTGCCGACAGTGTGGCTTGAAACCACTGTCTCGTGGATGCAAGCTCACAGCTGCACTCCCCTAACAGCACGGCCAACTTGCTCGGCGGAATAGAATCAAACTGAGGCAGAATTGTGCTGCATGCCTTTGTATATCTCAAAATTTCACTTTATAATATATCTCAATATAAGACTCTGGTAGCAATATGTGATTTAGTAAATTGTTATTTTATTTCCATTATTATTATTATTATTATTATTATTATTATTATTATTATTAAGGTTTTTACGTCCCGCTCCCTACTTTTGACTTTTTTCGGAGAAGGAAACGATTTGAGTTCCAATATTTGTTTTGAATTGTCTCAATCATCAAGATATGTCATTACTACATTCTTGATTTCTTTCAGATGTGTTTATTTATATGCTATTTATCTTATTTAAGTGTGTGTGTGCCGATGATGGCTCCAAGATCCACTTTTGTTAAATATAATTACTTTTTTTAGATTATATTGTGAATTGATTAGGTGGTTAAACTCTCTATTTTTTCTCAACTTATATAGTCAGTACGGCCCAACATGAGCATGATTACTTATAATGAAGAATTAAATCCACAGGTTACTCGCTCACAGTTGTCAACAAAACTACTGTACTACGGTATATCCACTGCGAGTCTCGAAGTTGGCGCAGTTCAGGTTTAGTCTAACTGTTACGAGTTCGATTCCATCTCTTCCAGGAATTTAAGAATGGTTTAAGGGTCCGGATATCGGTGCACGCATCAGTGAGAATAGAAATGAGATAACAAGGGGGTACTTTATGTAATTTCCAGTTTCATCTCCATGCAAATGTCAAGATAATATCCAACATACAGGCGGCAGCTGTTGATTTCTCCAATTAACTACAAAATGGACACACATATTTCACATTCTGGAACTACCAAGTACTCTTCTCCATGACGCCTGGAAACCTTTACGTTAACTACAGAAAATTTATAGCAATTTTGACAATTAAATGTAAATACAGAAATACCCTTGATACCTCTCCAATGTACTAAGCGTGTTGGTTACACGCTAGGGATCGTGCAGCCGGAAACTTACTGTCGGAGAACGGTGGATTCCAATTCTATTGTTGGCAGCCCTGAAGATAGTTTTCCGAAATATACTGTTCTCATACCTGACAATTTCCAGGGAAAAATTTTCATTAGTAAGGCCAGGGCGGCTATTTTCCCAGTCGTAGTCCTTCGCTATCCTAACGGAGCCGAAATCCTGTACGCATTAGTACAACGATACAAATAACAAAATGAATCCGTTAGGCATAGCTAATATCTATCAAGTGTCATAATTGTATTCCGTGTGAACAGGTCCTGTAAAGGTGCTGATGTTCCTGTTGGGTTTTTCTTTCTACAGGATCCACCACCACTACAGGTCGTGTAAATACAGAATCTTTGTTATTTTCATTATGGATGGACGATGCAGTCCTGTTCAACGAATTTAGTATCCATACCGTCCACCTCCATGGCTAAATGGTTAGCATGCTGGCCTTTGGTCACAGGGGTCACGGGTTAGATTCCCGGCAGGGTCGGGAATTTTAACCATCATTGGTTAATTTCTCTGGCATTGGAGCTGGGTGTATGTGTTGTCCTCATCATCATTTCATCGCGCAGGTCGCCTACGCGAGTCAAATCAAAAGACCTGCACCTGGTGAGCCGAACATGTCTTCGGTCACTCCCGGCACTAAAAGCCATACGCCATTAAATTCCATTCCAGTATCCATACCACGTAATGTTGAGCTCTCGTCTTTAGGTTCGTCAATATCTGTTATATAAATGTCATTTGGGCAGTGATGAGTATACATCTATTTATCTTGTCTCCGGTAACGACACATCGTGATTTGTTAACAAACATGATTTATTACAAAACAAATCATCCATTCTCCAAACAGGCTGACCACAAGTATCCAGAAATATACAGGATGTTCACACCTAAGTTTTTCACCTCAAATACACGAGTATATTCTTACTAGTTTAAGATGGTGTGGGTGATTTTTTACCTATAGTCCGTTTCAAATGGAAATCATTATCAGTTACGGTCGATGTTATGATGTAAAACAATTTGGTCTAGCACAAGTAATATTTTGCATAGTGTGCAATGCATTGAGTGGGTGGGATCATGCAACACCATAGCATCTCCTTACTTGTACAGGGTCCGGCGGAATGAATAGCCTGGTTTGAGTAACGTAGAACGGCTTCGCTGTTGCGCCTGTGCGAACTAAATATGCACACGCTGAATCGAGGAAGGACTGCCATTTGTAAGTATGGCCTTGCAGAATTCAGAACATCGAGCATTTGCCGTTGAGACGTATTTCAAAAATAACGAGTCTCCCATCACCGTTCATCGACTCTTTCGTCGCCATTTCCAGTTGGACCGACATCATAAAGTCACGGATCATCAGACGATTGTACGGTTGATGCAACAATTCAGGACTACTGCATCGTGTGCAAAGAAGGAAATCCCGGGGCGAAGAAAGACAGCGGACCCCAGAGGACTGGAGGTGGCCCGTCAAGCACTTATCCGAAGTCCTCTGCGATCTTCTGCTAGACATGCCTTGGCGCTAAGAATGTCAGATTGGTCCCTGCGCATCATCCATGATGACCTGCACTTCCACCCATACAAAATGCAGGTCGCACAGAAACTAAATGAGCAAGATAAAGATGCCAGACGAAATTTTGCGTTGCGTTTCCTGGAAGTATTAGTAGCCGAGCTACAGATGCGAAACAACATACTGATGTCGGATGAGGCTCATTTTCAACTAGACGGTGGTGTCAATAAACAGAATCACAGATACTGGGAACCATTTAATCCTGTTTGGCTGCATCAGCAACTCCTGCACTGTGAACGTGTGACAGTGTGGTGTGGCGTGACTTTGTTTGGTGTACCGGGTGGTACACCTCCGCGCCGCTAATTCAAACATTGCGCCAGTTGAAACTCCTCTACTGGAGGAAGCCTGAACTTTAACAACCATGTTAATCCTAAGTTTCTCAGAAGATGTCGCTATTGTAAATTTTGGAGAGTGCTGAACTGTGTCTTTTTCGATTTATTTTTGTTTTCTCTGTAGTGAGAAGTGTGAACATTCTCTTCTAGATGGCACTACTGAAGAACTACTATTGTGCACCCTGGTGCGAAGTGAAGGAACTGTTTTTGAGAAAATTTTGTGTTCATAAGTTTGTTCTTTGTTAAATTTCTTTCAGTCATTTCTTGGGTTGGCAGTATAACCCTTCTCTTTCCGCTTGTTTTGAATTTAGCCAATCCCGAATTTCTCTAATTTTTGACCAATAATGTGTGTCTTCCCCGATATGATAGATAGATAGATAGATAGATACTTTATTATTATTTTTCTCTAGATCTACAGTAATAATACCCATTTGATCCTTTAAATGAGAAAAATAACATGTTCAGCCCATGCCAAAATTCACTCTTTCAAACTCTACATACTGTACAGAAAAAGAAAAGAAAAATAAAACACGCAGAGAACAAAACTGAGCAAACAAAACAATATTAATAAGAAAGAAAAAAATCAAACGTAGCCTACTCCATGGACATGCCATGAAATTCCTCAGATACTCCGGAAACGTAACCCCCAAAGTGAGGGTCACCACGGTAGTCATCCTCGGCCCTTTCATGCCACGTCCAACGTCTTTGCTGAATATTCCTGTTGTCTTCCCAGAATGTGTAGTTTAAATAAACATAATTAAAAGACATAATAAAGTTGAAATAAAATCAGCAGTATTAAGAATGTCAAAGACCTTCATGCCTCTCTTAACTAGACACGCAAACTCTTGCACATTCCATTCCTCCTAGCTTATTTTACTTGACCCACTCTAGGTTGCTGAGTCCAGACTTACGTTACATTCTGCCATTGCGTATTCATGCTCACGTATGCTCACTTTGCAACTTTATCCTTGTCAGCCATGCTTAATCAATTTAAATACCAAGCCATACTCCACCTGAAATTTGTCATCACGTCCACCAAACCAAAGTTTACAAACAAACACCAATTCTCAATTCTCATCCCTCTCAACACTTAAATTCTGCCATTACATATACCACCCTTTCTCCATCTCCACATTTCAGCAATAAATTACCGTCTCTACTGCAATTTAATACCAATACATCACCACTTAACACTCACATAATATAGCAATAATTAAACGTCCACCATCCATTTGTCATCACGTCCACCAAACCAAAGTTTACAAACAAACACCAATTATCTATTCACATCCCTCTCAACACTTAAACAAACACCACTTCTCAGTTTTCGTCCCTCTCAACACTTAAAATCTGCCATTGAAAAGTACCATCACTTCTCCATCTTCCCCGATATGGATATGTTGCTTGATCCTAGCCAATAAAATTGAGGGGGGTGTAGGTTCTCATTCTTGAAAGGTCTCGAATGTTCCGCGAGGGTATTTAAACTGCTGATCTTCTGGTCTCCGGGCCACTTCAGTAACATCTTTCCTTGAGTGATTATGTAGCAGGGGGCGGGAAGCGCCTCTTTCTTCGGGCAGCAGTTCGTCCATAAGGTAATGGCCTTTTAATAACTTCTTTTCTTGCTAGCTCAGCAGTTTAACCCTCGGGGCAGGTTCGAAACTTTTATCATGTAACCTTCCTTTAAAATGTAAAAGATACTTGATATTAATTCTGTCTCTTTAACTACGAATTGGGATGGAGAGTGCCTAACCCTCTCGAGCTCCCACTCATATTGTTTTGAGGTGACTACGTTTTTATAACAGTTTCCCATCTCTTCGTAATGTAATAAAGTTTTTATATCGTGTCACCTCCGTAGTATGGGATTAGCCCTTGCATAAGCGGCCTAAGAGCCAAATAGGTTTTAAAAAGGTGTATTAGGAGTGCAAGTTACGCCTCCACTCATGTTGGTATTTTGGGGCCATGTAATTATCCTGTTTCTTCACTGAATAGGCCTCAGTAGGTTGGGTATTTTTACCCCTGTTCTTATGTGCCTGGAGGGCAGCTTAAAGGTGGAGTTCGGTGTGGCCTTTGAAAAGGCTCGAACTTTGAGAGCGGGTTGCTCTTTCTTAAATTTGGTTTCTGTGTGCCTCGAGCAGGCTTAACTAGGTAATCGGGAGCTAGTGCTCCCTGGCATGATTGGGGTTTTCTGCCTCTTTGTTGAACCTTACACATAAGTAAAGTTGGGCTCATTGCTCAAGGATTGTGTGTCTGGGGGCTCGAAGCCCAAAACCATTAACAAATTGTAATTGTACATTCTTAATTGGTTGATATGCTACTGAGTACCTGTTATACTTGTTATTTCTTGATCTCGAAAAGAAAATATAACCTTTGTTAAAGTTTTAAATTAACTTTAATTTCGTAAGTTGAGACCTATTCATCCCAGCACCTTCTTTCACCTCTAACTACCACGGATAACTCCGTAACATTTGGTATCATCGGTCCGTACTTTTTTGAGGATCCTCATGATCGTGCAGTAACGGTTAATTGCGATCGCTATGTCCAAGTGTTAAATGACTTCTTACTGCCAAGGGTGAACAACGACATATGGTTCCAACAGGACAGAGCAACAGCTCACACGGCGCGCCAGTCCATGACTGTCTTGCGGCGTAATTTTCCTGGTCGATTGGTTTCGCGACTTGGCGACATTCACTGACTAGCACGGTCGCTCGATTTGACTGCCCCTGACTTCTTTTCTTCTGGGGATACTTGAAAAGTCAAGTGTACGTTACACGTCCTCATACCATGGCTGAACTGAAGGAAAGGATGCATACAACTGTGGTGGAGATCCCATTGGACATACTGGAGCGAGTGATGCAATCTTCCGTTCGCCGCCTGGAGGAATGCGCTGAACGTGATGGCGACCATCTGTCGGGTATCACATTCAAAACCAAGTAAATGGCATATACGGTATGTGATGATATACATTCTTTGTTTACAATGTGTTCCGATAAATCTTTCTTCTTGTTTCGACGACCTGTCCTTTTTATATCCTATTATTCATTCCGCTGGACCTTGTACAATTCTGAGTAGAATCTCATGGCATAAAGCGCTTCCTATTTGACACAGGCTGTACTGTAGACAGAGAATCGTAATAATAATGGTCACATGAAGGAAAGCGTAATATGTGTCCCGTGTTTTAATTAGTACCAAGGCAGAGATACCAAGCTCCGATTTTTAAATGGAACTGTACCCATTTCAGAAGGTCTCGCGGTCTAGCGGTACCAAGCCATCCTTCCCGGAAGGCCGTGCATACGTTTCCCGGCCAGGTCAGAGATATTTACTTATATCTGAAGGCTGGATCAAGGCCCCGTCAACCTACGGAATAAAATATTGAGGAGATAACTGATGGTGAGATAACGGTCCAGGTCTAGAAAGCCAAGAATTTACACCAGCCAAAAGTCATGGGAAGACACTGAATGTGATGTTAAGAACGAGTTCCTCCTCCGCGAGCCCTCAAAACGACAGCAATACGGTGCGGCATCGATTCTACAAGTTGTTGGAATCGTTCTGGAGGGATGTGGACCTATGCATCCTGCATTGCTACCCACAATTGGTCTTGTGTAGTTGGTGTGTGGTTAATGGAGTGTAAAACAGCATCTACAGCATCCCATAAATTCTCAATTGGATTAAGATCGGGGGACCTGGAGGGCTAATCCATGGTCGTAACTTCATTGGAGGGCTCCTCCAATCACCTGCGTGCCACCACAGATCGGTGACATGGCGCATTGTTCTGTTGAAACATGACATCTCCATCAGGGTACTCTAGGGCCAGAAAGGGATGCAGATGGTCTGAAGAGTGTCCGCATAACGTTCACCTGTCAACTATCTCTGCAGCCGGACAATGGGACTTAATTGCGATCACGAGAACGCCACCCAGACCAGAACAGAGCCATCTCCCGCCTAGACACACCCTTCTTGACACGCATGATCCATAGCTTCATGAGGTATACGCCAAACTCTCACGCGCCCATCAGCTCGATATAACTGGAACCAGGATTCATCGGACCATACCACACACCGCCACAATTCCGTGGTCCATTGCCGATGTTCGCGAGTTCATTCACGTCGTTGAGCTCTGTGTCGAGGTGTCAGCAAAGGGACACAATTTAGTCGTCGGCTGGCGAAGCCTATGTGGCGCAGTTGCCTCCTTACAGTCCTAGCAGAAATGGGTTCATGTCTCCCAACATTCAATTGGGCGGTGATCTGACTCACAGTAGCCCGTCGAGTGCCCAGTATGGTTCTGCGGAGGCGACCGGATGTCCGTTCGTTAAACATCTGTGGTCTTTCCGTGCGGCGGTTTATGCGGGTGATAACATTCTCTCTGCGATATTGAAGATCTACCCTCGACAGTGTTGACTTCGGAAATCCGAATTCGCGTGTAATCTCCACAATCCTATGACCCATGTGCCGTGCGCCGATGATCATCCTACGTTCGAAGTCGGTTAACTCGCGACGTGTTGCCATCTTCACGTCACTGGTGTCTGTGACAGACTGCTGAGCTACGCCACAGCAAGCCGAAACGCTTAGGGGTCAACACGGCACATTTTTTATGAGACACCCCTTTCTCTGACATATGGCCACTCAGTGTATAACATCCGAGGAGTTTCGTCGAGATGATGACACGTGATATCGCAATCTTCAAGTCTTCAGGCTAAGCAATGGTCGCTTGTTAGGCCAAGAGTTTGGCTTCTGTCATAATATATAGAGTTGTTCGTAAGCAGCCACATTCAGGGATGCAATTTTTCCCACAGACAGGCATGTAACACTAACAAAAAGGACTATTAAAGGGTGTACATTTTTAAATGTGGTGCCAACATTCTGAACGTTGAAAGCATAGTGAGTGTGGTGCACCAGAGTTGTTTATATGTTCGCTCTCCATGGTGCTATCAATACGAGATATGAGCCATTTGGTAGCTTATTTTATTCATCAGACTCCAATCACCAAAAGTATGCGCCGAAACAGAAACATTATTTTCTAGGGAATTGTTTGAGTTACGAACAAAAATTCGTATAAACATTTTTCTGGCAAATCGAATTTCAGGTACATCTGGTGTGTTCCATTGCTCAATAGGACTAACCGTTTAGGCAGCGTATTCAGTTTTAAGGGTTCTAAGCGTGTTCACACGACCATTAAGATGAAACCAGAACATTTGCATACGTAAATACGGTGTAGCGAGGACAACTCTCTCACCATGTTAACAGCTGAGGTTCAGACTGGCGACCCATTGCCACGTCGAACACGTGCAGGCTGTTTGCAAGGTCAAACTATGTGTGCGCCTCCCATACTACAGAACTCCAATCGGAGAGCAAAAACGCCGCGTCGACCGTCTTAGTTTATATGGGAGACCCTGTAGAAACAAGTTATGTGTATATTAGAATAGATAGATACCGTATGGATTCATTATTAGAGTTACGAAGAAAGTTTTGCAAATGGCATTTTAAATACGCTGCTCCGCTTAGATGTTTAATAGGATTAACCGTTCAGGCAACTTATTCACTTTAAATTGCCCCAGATTTGTTCTCTGACTTGCTTTACATTTTCTTTCGCTGTATGACCCGATTGAGAGGAATGTTATAGTAAAACACAGAAAATCATCTTTT
The DNA here is from genome assembly GCF_040414725.1 of Anabrus simplex. Lineage (NCBI taxonomy): Eukaryota > Metazoa > Arthropoda > Insecta > Orthoptera > Tettigoniidae > Anabrus > Anabrus simplex. The sequence goes on along the minus strand of NC_090272.1, from coordinate 128,188,350 downwards.
TCTGGAATACTCTTAAAATTACGAAGAAATGTTTATAAACATTTTTCTAGGAAATAGAATTTTAAGTACACTCTTCCGACTCGTTGGCTGAATGGTCAGCTTACTGGCGTTCGGTTCAGAGGGTCCAGGGTTCGATTCCAGGCCGGGCCGGGGATTTGATCGTATCCGATTAATTCTTATGGCTCAGGGACTGGGTATTTGTGTCCATCCCAACACTCTCCTCTTCGTATTCAGACAACATACCACAGTACCAACCACAACAGAAACACGTAATAGTGATTACATCCCTCCATATAGGGTTGGCGTCAGGAAGGGCATCCGGTCATGAAACAGGGCCAAATCCACGTGTGCGACGCAGTTCGCATCCCCGACCCCACAGGTGTGGGGAAAAAGCGGTAGGAAAAAGTAAGAATTTTAAGTACATTCTCTGACTCCATTATTAAATAGGACTAACCGTTTAGGCAGGGTATTCACTCTTAAGGGTGCCAGGGGTACATTTTCCTATGAATTACTTTACATTTTATTTCCCTGCAGGGCCCTCTTAAGACAAACTGTAATAGTAAGTAGCCTATATGTTAAAGAGGACTACCTGGCCGAGGCGGTAAAGGCGTGCTCGGTTCGCCCGGAAGGACGCGGGATCGATTTCCCGTCAGGAAGTCCTAAAGTTTAGGAATCGATTACCACTTCTGAAGGTTCACATGGCCTCGAGGTTCACTCAGCCTACACCAAATATGAGTACCAGGTTAATTCTTGGGGCAAAAGCGGCCGGGCGTAGAGCTAACCACTCTACCCTACAAAGTACCGAGGTTAAGGATATATACAAATTTCATGATTTATTATTGCTGCCTTTTTCCCTTAAATCACGGTTTCTCGCGGAAGCCTTTGATATTTCGAGATTAAATTAAATTTCGTGTGGCTATTTCTAGCAGAGTCCAGCCTTTGTAAGGCAGACCCTACGATGAGTGTGGGCAGCATCTGCCATATTTCCAAATGATACATAGCCTATGTTACCAGGAAGGATATTAACTTTCAAACGGTGAAAGGAATTTCAAAAATCGGTCCGGTAGTTTCTGAGATTACCCGTTACATAGCTACCAAATTCACGGTCTCTCTTTATATAGGCATGGGTTTTAATACAGGGAATGTTCGAGGACAAAATCGGCTTGCTTGGTTCATGTCTTTCTATTTAATACCCATAGGCGACCTGTTGTTCGTTTGGGCTGATATGATGGTTATGATGTCGGAAAAGGGTAAAAGATGTTGTCCGGACGTATCCTACTCCAAGCGATTAACACCAAGGGGTGTGTTCAAGGCTTAAAGTCTCTATCCGACGAACGAATCCCTATCGACAGCGTCATATACTCTCACTCCATAGGAGCACTGCCGGGATGTTTGGAATTGAATCCTGGTTTTTGCCACGCAATTTAGTGATTAGACGTTGTAGACTATACGGCCAAAATTCTGATGGTGAGTGTTCTTTTCCGTTTTTCACCAACGAGACTCGAACCAGCTAACCACGGTGTCACACCATACATAGTTGACGCCTTTAACGATCATGGTCGCCAGGCGGGCAATGCAATGAGTTTTGAATGTTTTGTATATATAGGGTGTTTCAAAAATACACGGCATAATTTCAGGATTGGTTTCCTCAAATATAGAGAAGGAAAAAAGGTCGATATAAACACGGACCGGGAAATGCGTACTTTTCGAGATATCAGACTCCGTCGTGGGGTAGAACCTCAGTGATGTGCATGTACTGATGTGCTCCGGTCATTACCTTACAAGAGGTGTTCAAAAATGCCCACTTCCTGCCATACTGCAGGCTTATACTTGACGTCGAATAGAGTTACTGAACACGCTCGAATATATCCGGTGTTGTACGCAATGTTTGAACGTGCCTCACAATTCTGCCATGAAGTGTTGCTTCATCCTCCACAGCAGTTGCTTACGATAAATATTTCGCTTAAATCTACAAAAGGAAATCCTATGGGTTTAGATCAGGTGATCATGGAGGCCAAAAGTATGCATTTCCGGACGGATGTTCACATACACTACTTCTTCTTCTCTTTATGTGAGGAAAAAACCCTGAAATTATGCCGTGCATTTTAAACACCCCGGATACAAAGCTGTGCAATTAACAATAGAAGCTACTATTACATATTCAAAAACGTTTACAAGGAGGTGAGGTGGCAATAGTTATTTGTTTATCGCAGTAGGAAGATTACCGGGCGGGGTGAGGTGGGGGATACTTCAGTGGACCCAGTACAGCCATCTTTACATGAGACTCGCATTACTGACGGAACACTGTGCATTTTGGAGAAGAATTTGTGAGTGCTACAAACGCAAAAGGAACTGAGTGAATTGGGAATGGGTGTGCTGATCGTTCAGGAGTTAACAACGTTAGAGTGGAAAGATCGACTGTATCACCAAGGACTGAACGTTTTGCTAACTGAGCAGTCGTAAATTTAGCGCGCTACTGTACCTGATGACAGAGGCAGATAATAGATCACCGGAGGTAAACAAGCAGTACCTCCCGTGGGTGGTACAGTGCAATCATATTTTAACACATACATATCACATTTCACTCTTCTCATGAAGATTTTGAGACTCAAAAACCACTTTAGTGCTGTTTTGCACCGTAAATCTTAACGGATCAAGCTGAGTGTAAATTCATGAATTCTATTTATCTGTTTGTTATTTCATTCCGTGTCACGAAGTTTTTTTCTTGCTAGGGGCTTTACGTCGCACCGACACAGATAGGTCTTATGGCGACGATGGGATAGGAAAGGCCTAGGAGTAGGAAGGAAGCGGCCGTGGCCTTTATTAAGGTACAGCCCCAGCATTTGCCTGGTGTGAAAATGGGAAACCACGGAAAACCATTTTCAGGACTGCCGATAGTGGGATTCGAACCTACTATCTCCCGGATGCAAGCTCACAGCCGCGCGCCTCTACGCGCACCGCCAACTCGCCCGGTCACGACGTTTTACTAAGTCGGTAGCTAAATGGCAAGTCGTATCACAAAACACATAGCGCAATCGCCGCTCAATTTGTTTACACGTACAACTTAGGTCCTATGAATTTTTGTCGTGTCTCGATTCCTTATACGTTAGATCGAACTGCATTTCCAAGTTATAATCAAAACTCCCCAACTCTGTTGTGATTGGCATTAGGAAAGAGGCCTGTCATAATGAAAACTCCTCAACTCGATTGCGACTGGTATTAGGAAAAGGGGCCTGTCATTATAAAGAAAACTCCAACTCAAATGTGAATGGCAGTAGCAAGTGAGCCTGCCATTATAATAGAAACTCTCAAACTCGATTGAGAATGGCATTAGGAAACGAGGCCCGCCATTACGATAAAAACTCCCCTACGTGCACCTTACATCGGAAATAATGTATGGCGAACTCCCCCTGGTGTTTCTCGGATAACGCTAAGAGACATGCAATTTAATGAAACATTACTCACTGCGTGTACAGTAATTTACAGTGAGATCCGTGTACAATTTAGAATACCGTGGCGAGCCCCCGAGTACATTTGCTTGTTCAATATAAATTTTGCATTTTTCGTAAATAATACTGACCCTATATCTTTATGGTTAAAGGTCTACGTTCCTCCTCAGAATCTGAGTATCTTATTTACAGCGACTGGTACTGAGACTAAGTTTACACCAAACCAAACCCCATGGCGAAACAGCCCCCGAAGGGCCTTGGTCTACCAAGCGACCGCTGCTCAGCCCGAAGGCATGCAGATTACGAGGTGTCATGTGGTCAGCACGACGGATCCTCTCGGCCGTTATTCTTCGTTTTCTAGACCGGGGCCGCCATCTCACCGTCGGATAGCTCCTCAATTGTAATCACGTAGGGTGAGTGGACCTGGAACCAGGCCTCGAACCGCAGGGCCGGCGTAAGACTACACCGTTCTTTTAAATGATGCTGCGAGAGAGAAGGTGACATAGATTCCCGTTGGATCGTGTGTATGTTTGACTGGCCATGAATATGACTGACATTACGGAAATGAAGTTTGGATAACTTTCACCATTTAATGCACTTCGGTTTATTCATCCCTAGGCAATAATTAGCGATAAATGTAACTGAAATTCAACTCTGCCTTCTGCTCCCGTTATCAGAGCAGGTCAAGCTGCGGGATGTGAAATATGGCTGCACAGCAAAATGCTCGCGAAGCTTTACATAATGCTTATGCTTGCTTTATTTTAGGGGTTTCCTGTATTGTGGTCATTAGTCAACTGTTCTTAGTGCATGCAAAGTCTGTTTATATTATTGTACAATTGTCTGTATTTGAGACAAGATTTGAGAAGGAGTTTACCTAAAATCTAAGTTGTACTTCCCAGTATTAGGTCAGGAGATGATACATTCTGTTCATTTCTGTCTGTTTAGATTTTAGTCCAATACATTACTCCAGTAATCTATTCAGGAGAAATTCCTCTTTCGACCCGTAATTTTGTCCTATTTTCTTTACGTATATTATTATTATTATTATTATTATTATTATTATTATTATTATTATTATTATTATTATTAAAGCGTCTTTATTGTGGCGAAGTTAGGGCTCTCGGCCCTTTCTTACACTTAACCACTTCATGTATATACATTGTATATTTTACATAAAATTTAAACATATGAAATCTTTACAACCTAAACTATAACTAAAGCAACTAAAGTATCACTAACTAAACTAAGGTGAGTAAAGTAAAACTAAATTATATACAGGAACACATTGCAATAAACAACCATATTCACTCTCATTCATGCATCCCATTCACACTCAAGAAAGACTGGAAGTGCTTAAAAGATGACGCTGGCAAAGGATTTTAAATTTTGTCTTAGATTTAGCTTCCCTGATGTCATTGGGGAGTTCGTTCCACCAGCTCGTGGCGGTGATAGTGAACGATCTGTTGTAGGTTGCGGTTCGATGCACAGGAATTTCTAGCGTACAGCCTGACCGGGTATTGAACAGGTGCAGGGAACTAAGGTAGCGAAATCTGGTGGATAGGTAAGGAGGAGTGTTTTTAGAAAGCACTTGATACACCAAAGTAGTTGCGTGGAGTCTACGTCTGTCATTCAGTCGTAACCAAGATAATTGTGTATAGAATGGGGATACATGGGCGTATGGTTGTATGTCGAATGCATACCTGATGCATGCATTTTGGGCACGTTGCAGCCTCATGCTTTGCTCGTTATTGATATCAATAAAAACTGTATCACAGTATTCGAGAATTGGAAATAAGAGTGATTGAATGAGCTTTATTTTCAAGGACCGAGGAAATATATTTTTAAACCGCTTCAGAGGATGCAGGCTTTGATATACCTTTTGGCACACTTTCATCACATGTTGCGATGAGTTCAATGTTTCGCTTATAGCCACACCAAGATTCATAACTGTTTCACAAAATGGAATAATGGTATTGTTTAGTGCTACAGGAGGAATTTCATATTGTTTTAAGACGTGTAAGTTTTTTGAAGTACCAATGATTATTGCTTGCGTTTTAAGAGGATTAATTTTGAGATTGTTACTCAGTGCAAAATTACTTATGAGACTTAAATCAGCATTAACTTTTTCTACAGCACTCTGAATTTTATAAGTTCTTGAGTGGTAGTAGATCTGCAGATCATCAGCATAAAGATGATACTTGCAATGTGTAATCGATTTGGCAACATCGTGTAAGTAAATTGCAAACAGCAATGGTCCAAGTACAGACCCTTGGGGGACACCGAGGGGTTTGTTAAGCCACTCAGATCTGCTATTATTTACTTTGACACACTGACGGCGATTTTTGAGGTACGAACTGAAAAAGTTTATTGCCGTCTTGCTGAAATTTAATGAATCCAATTTTGAAAGTAGCAGTTGAGGAACAACAGTATCAAAAGCACTAGAAAAATCAAGTAGGACCAGTACAGTCACTTGTCGAGTGTCCAAACGGAGGGATCAGCATCATTTACAGTAAAACAATGGTGTAAACTTAGGCCGGCCCTACGGTGTAGGGGTAGCGTGCCTGCCTCTTACGCGGAGGCCCCGGATTTGATTCCCGACCAGGTGAGGGATTTTTAGAGGGATTCAATTCAATAATAAGTTATTTATTATAAAAACGCACCGAGCGATTTAGCCGTGCGGTTAGGATCGCGCAGTTATGAGCTTACATTCGGGAGGTAGTGAGTTCAAACCCGACTGCCGGCAGCCCTGAACATGGTTTTCCGTGGTTTCTCATTTTCACACCAGGCTGTACCTTAATTAAGGTTGATCCTGTTTGTTGAAGCTTGCCGTCGTCTTGCAGTCAGAGCCATCATTGACACCGTTCTCGCATTGAGAGCACCTTCTTGCAAGTGCTGCTGCTTTAGTAAGCCAGTAATTCCTCATCATATTTCCGCGCTGCTGGGCTGTCTGCCTGACGAGCGAGAGGGCTAGAGAAAAGCAGAACAATGCCAATAATTCCATGCATCGTTTGAGATCACACGATGTGTGAATTCCACCGTGGTAATAAAGAAAAAAACGAATTTAAATGTAGGACTTCCCACTGAAATCCTCTGTACGTTACGTTATAAATTCAAGAAAGCAGGGATTATGAATAACTAACTTTACTCACAAACGTCATTATGTAGAATATGATAACGTTATATGAATTAGTTAATTTTCATGAGAATTTTATAATATCTATATAAATCAATTCTTTTTCACACCATCCACTTTTGAGCTACGTATATTACACGGAACGGTACAAAATACCATCCATACTTCGTACAACATGTACTGTAAGAGTTCTTCTAAAAAATCTCCTACTGAGCTGCGCGATTTAGGTCACGTAGCTAACAGCTTACATTCGGGAGATAGTGTGTTCGAATCCCACTGTCAGCAACTCAGAATACGGTTTTCCGTGGTTTCCCATTTTCACACAAAGCAAATGCTCGAGCTGTAGCTTAGTTAAGGCGCGATTGCTTCCTTCCTACTCCTAGCCCTATCTCATCACCACCATAAGACCTATCTGTATCTCCCCCTTCAGGTGGGGGCGGTAGAATAACACTCACGGTATCTCCTACCTGTCGTAAGAGGCGACTAAAAGGGCCCCAGGGGCTCTCAATATGGGAGTGTGATTGGCGACCATGGGGCCATTAGCCTGGCATTGCTTCCACTTACTTGTGCCAGGCTCCTCAATTTAATCTATCATATCCGACCTCCCGTGGTCAACTCTTGTTCTTTTCCGATCCCGACGGTAATAGGTATCGATTTCTAGGGGGTTTTCATTTTCACGCCCTTCGGGGCCCTTGTCATTCTTTGGCCGAGACCTTCATTTTTCGTTCGGTGTGTCGGTGCGACGAATAAAGAAATCCTACTTTTTTATAAGATGTGTAGTTGTTTGAGCAGGGATGATCTGATGATTTATTACCTCAAGTGACCCGCTTGTCTGAAGTGACCCTCACATAGTGCGTGGAGTACCTCTCTGTATTCCATTGTGTGTTCTTATGTCAACAACGCACTCTACCTCAGCGTTGGAGCATATTAATCACTTTCTGTGTTATGTAATAAGTCACAAGATGCGATTAAAGTCGTAACGAATCATAGAGTTACGAGATAGAAGTGCCATGGTAGTTAGGAATTTGAAACATTACGAATGTTTAAGTCCGTCTAACTACTACCAGACTTAACCGATGCCACAGTGCCAGAATTATGTTCTGAAGGTAAGGTAAGGGTTTTTCTGCCCGAAGGCAGGTCCGAACCTCCGCAGAGGTGTTCCTGAGCCGGAGTTTACGTGCGGTAGGGTGGCCAGTTCCTTTCCGCTCCTCCATTCCCTTACCCCCCCCCACCAACAGCGCGTGGCAACCCATCCAACTCCTGACCACGCCCAATGTTGCTTAACTTCGGAGATCTCACGAGATCCGGTGTTTCAACACGGCTACGGCCGTTGGCATGTTCTGAAGAGTAGTAATTAAACCCTTTCAATGCTAGTTTCTTTCTATGTATACGTACTCGCACTGTGCTGGTTTTTTCTTCTGAGAATATGTGATTATTGAAAGATAGCTTCACTACTTATTTAACTGACGTTTTAAGGTAATACATTGAGTTAAAGCATAAATTGACAATGATGATGATTATGATAATGTTCAAAGTCTAAAAATGGACATTACTCTGATATTGATCAAAGCAAGGTATTACACACAACCCTACGTCATATGGCTCAGAAATAAGGTTTTTAAGATTGTCATGACCATTTTAAGTGAAAAAAAAGGAAGCCTATAAATGTTCGTTCATGTTCGGTTAATTCCACCTCTCAAGTCTACTATTCGTAGAAATTAGGTAAACGTTTAAGACAGTTTGTAATATTCATTGGTAACATTCGCAATAACCTGTACCAGTTCAGAACTAAACAAAAACACGAAGAAATCTATTTTCGGCGAATCATCATGTACTATGTCGTCTACAACACTTGAATTGCGTGAACAGAAAGTGGTGTGAAGTATTGCAGTAAACTGGCCAAATCAAGAAAATTATGATGAATTATTTATTTAATGAATTCATTTCCATTTCACTGGTGGAGGTCGACTTTTTTCATCTTCGTTTCCCTCACTGATATTGTAATTGTCCGCATCTTCACCGTCACGTTTTATCACAACATCTCCAACATCATATTTGCCGTCACTTTTATTGTCCAGAAAGTCATTATCTGCGCCACTATCGACTAGAAATTGCTCAATTTCATCATTGCCAAGGCATCTTCTCTTTCACGGCGCAGATATTTTTGTTGTTGTGGCCGGAAGTACAGAAGACATTATGTTCTTCACCATTGCTAGGGAACAAAATCCTAACGTAAATACGAGGAAAAGCGAGATATCTTTCCTTTAGAATTTTCCTGAACTTCTGGTGCAACTTATGAACTTATCGGTCAGTGCGCGTATTTCTAAGGGCTTAGCAAAGCGCTGTTCATCAACGAAGTGCCTTATCATGACTCCTGTTTATCATAGTAATGAACTAGATCATACAATTTATCAAGGACAATGAACCGAACACCTTATTATTTGCTGATTATCCGTTGATATGCGGAGAAACAGAAGCTGAAATACAGGAGAAACTGGCTCCTTGGAATACAAAAATGAAGAATTTGATCGAGTGAGTTGGTCGTGTGGTGAGGGGCGCCCAGCTTCCAGCTTGCATTCGGGAAATAATGAGTTCAAAACCCCACTGTTGGCAGCCCTGAAGAGGGTTTTCCGTGCTTTCCCATTTTCACAACAGGTCCTTTTTCTAATCTAGGGATTTTAAGATTATACTTAGTCAATACCGGAACCCCGGAATTATTCCTGGAATTGATGGTTACAAATAAAAAGGTAAGGTAATTTTACAGAAATCATCTGTTTTAAATCAACGAGTCAAAATTTAGAGAAAAATCAACGTATTTTACGATATACACCTAGCTAAGCTAATCACTTTAACCAATAAGACTTAGAGTCTGACTAACCAGATTTAAAATCACTCGGTTTCTATGTTAAAGTTATGCCTTTTCAAGAGTCAGTGAGATCTGTTGAAACTTCCATAAACTTAAAAAACCTTATGTAGCAAACTATGCAAATCAGCTTTGAAAATTAACAAAAATCTCTCATAACATCGACTAAATAGACGACTTTCATGTAACAACGTAGTTCTGATAAAAAATTATTTAAAAATAATATTAGTCAGACAAATTTCTTTTAAATATAAAGAAATCTCATATAATAGGAACACTCTTATTTGAATTGAGAAAATATGATCTGAGAAATAACATCGCGCTCAGCGTCTCATCACAAAGCTTGCTTCTCAATTTGTTGCATATATATATACACTAGTGTCCAACATTAAGCATAATCACTAAACGAGGCCATACCGCCTGATAGGAATGTCAGACGGATTGCTGAACAAACAGAAGCTGACTCACACACCTTGTCCCCCCACCCCCACCCCAAGAAAAACAGTGTCAGAAAGATTCTGATAGCTAAAGTACCTTTGACAACAACTAACAAAACTTGGCAATGTCTTCCACAACAAAATATGCTGTTCATAGGGTGTATGGTTACCCCTAAGGGCCACATATGCTTCGCAGCGACGTGGCATGCTCTCTATCAGATGGTCCAAGAACTAGAACTAGAACATTTCTTTATTGCCACCCTAGTTTACACCTTCGGCTTACTAGCAATAAAGACAAAATGGATACAAAAATACAAAGGCAAACATACAATATCTACTATCCTCCCTTAAAATCTACCTAAACTACCTCACTAAATCTACTACGATGCCCCTAACAAAGGCGGATGACCTGTCCATATGTTAGGGCACCAAACGATCACAGGTAATAAATAATGCAAAATACATAGAAATAAAAGAACAAAACTATAGATAAGCAATCACTACTCTACACCCCTTCAACTACTACCTACGTCCCTCCTAATTTAGTAGCGTCACCCAGGCGGATAACCATACCATGGGTAACTCCATCCTACACTAAACAAACCATTAACTACCTTGGTGGCGCTGCAGAGGGGTTAGCCAGACCATAAGCAGCACCACCCTTCACTACTCTAATTTGGTGGTGCAGCAGAGGCGGAAAGCCGGACCATAAGCTGCACCACCTTTCACTAAAACTAAAGTTATACTACATACATCTAAAATACCTGCCAAAAGGAAAGCAACTGGCTGCTCGCAGCATCCCCTGGTAATGAGGGAACCCCTTCCACCCATGATGCCGCTGTCAGCCACATTCGTGGGTCAGATGTCATACCCACCTAAATCTCTATCGCATGCGATTCGTCTCGCTCTTATCTTTTGCCCCGTCTACTAGTCTGTATCGTCTTACTACACACTGCCTTCTCCCATCATCACTCTCCGTTAATATGCGGACATGTTTGTTTATCTCGACTATGGATGGGTCTTTCCCCCCATCCTTCCCTCTTATGTCCCCCCTCCCTCCCTTTTCCACATCTTTCCAGCTCCCTTCTATCCCTACAGCTGTTCAACTCTCTTATAATACTTTTACATAGCTTATCCACTATATTGACAACGTTATAACACGAGGTTCATATTTTGTACATCATTTATCTACATAAATTGTCAATATGTCTATATTTTCTTGTTCCTCACCGATCTTTCTTCTTATTTACATCTCTTCGTCATAATGATATAAAAAGACCCACTACTTATTTCTATTTTAATTTTACAAACTTTCTTTCTGTCACTCATTTACTGGTACATGACATCCTTCTATTGTTCACTTAATTTCTTTATAAACCTAGCTCTAACCAAATTTAAATATTTCGATAAATTCGATCCTCTTTCCCATTCTCTGCATAGCCATGCCTTCATCTTATAATCCTTTTCTACTTTCTCTCTCTCTTTATTATTCAACACTTTCTTTCTCAACTCTTCTAATTCACTACATTTGGAAAATATATGCAAATCCGACCACCCCTCTCCACATAAAATACATCTATTCTTATTTTCTCTACCTATCCATCCTATATTTTTTGGAATTCCCATAAACCACCAGTATAAACCTCTTTTATCCCTCCTACCCTCAAATTCAGTTCTCGGGTTTGTAATTTCTGCTAATTTGTTTAATATTGATAATGAGTTCCTTTCCCTACATTCCATTATTAAACTCTGTCTTTCTATATCAGCCACTCTCTTTTCCGCCTTGCTCAACACCCAATCTTTCCTCTCTCCCCATCCTTCAGTCCATTCTCCTAACCCTATCCTTCGTAATATCGTTTTGCACTTATTCACCCAGTATTCCTCATTTTCCATATTTTTCTGGAATCTATACACCTCTTGAACTAAATCTCCTCCCTTCCCTTCTTCCAATCTCATCCAATACTCATCCAATTCTCTTTGCTATCGTAATATCTACCGATTCTTTACATACTAGTCTAGAACCCACATTAGCTGTACAGTTAGGAACCCCCATCATAATCTTACTAAATTTTGCCACCACCCGGTTTAATTCCTTTCTATTTTCTTCCAATCCCCACACTTCTACTCCATATAGCATTCTTCCTTTCACCATTGATTGGAACACCATTCTCTGAATTTTATATTTAATTTCCGGGAATTTGTTTTCTAAAACCGCCACTACTGCAAGTGCTCCTCTCCCTTTTAATAAAGCTCTTTTGGTCTGTTCCTTCCATTTTCCATTGCTGCTAATTATCGCTCCTAGATACTCAATTTTATTCTTTGTTCTGATTTCTTCCTGTTCTACTATCCAATATTTCTTTTCTTTCTTGCCTTTTTTTTCCTGCATATCATTATCTGTGTCTTCTGCACGTTTATTCCAAGTGCCCATCTCTTAGTATATTCCACCACCTCTTCTAGTCCTTTTCTCAACCCCCTTGGTGTTAGCGACATAATCAATAGATCATCTGCAAAAAGCAGACCCGGTATTTCCCGATTCCTTATCCAAGGACATTGCCAGCCCTCCCCTCCATGACTACTAATATATTGTTAATAAACAATAAAAATAAAATCGGAGATAGTTTACAACCTTGCCTTACACCCCTCTTGGATTCTATGCATTTACTCAACCCACCCCCCTGTAACTTAATCATTACCATTACTTCCTTATATATCCCTTCTATTGCCATCCTCATTTTTCTTGATAACCCAATATCCCTTAGCCTAGTAAACAGCGCCTCCCTATTCACTGCATCAAAGGCTTTCTCCAAATCTATTGCTGCTACATACAATCTCATCCCTGCTATCTTGACATATTTCGTGATTAGGGTATCCACAATCCATATATTATCTACCGTATTCCTCTCTTTTCTGAACCCATTTTGAAACTCCGAAATCCTCCCATACTTCTCTGCCCAATTTATGATCCTATTGGCTAAAATTCCTGTGTACACCTTCGATAGCGAATCCAGGAGTGTAATTCCTCTGTAGTTATTAGGATCACTCCGACTCCTTTTATTCTTGTATATCGGACATAATACTCCTTTTCTCCATTCTCTAGGAAATTTCGCCGATTCCCAAATTTTGTTAAAAAATTTTACCATCACCTTCAGCATCGATTCATTTGTTCCTACTTCCTTCCAAACTCTGTTGTTTATACCATTTGCCCCGCCCGCTACTTTCGTTTTTACTTTACTTAACACACTGACTACTTCTTGTATTGTTATTTCTCCATCTAGTAACTGTACTCCTACTTGTAAATCTCTTCGTATTGATGTCATACTTCTTTCCTCTTGCCAGCCACCTCGCCCACCCAAAAGACCCGTAAAGTAGCCTACACACTCCTTTTCCTCTATGTCTGTTCCCTTCCCCGTATACCTATCTCTCTTAAGATAGTTTATGGTTTCACATATTCTATCAAATCTTTTCTCTTTGCAATATCTATTCACTCTTTCCGCTTCCGTCTCCCTCCAACATTTCTTTTTCTCTTTCAGTAAATTGTTGTATTCCCTTCTTAATTTACAATATTCCTCTCTTTTCTCCTGTTTCCCTCCTTTCTTAAATTCTGCTAGTGCTGTCATCACTATCTTCCGTTCTCTGCTACATTCTTCATCAAACCATCCCATGGCTCTTCTTTTGTCTCCCTCCTCTCTTATCTTCACTCTCTTTCCCACCTCCCATACCGGACGTTCTATTACTTTTAACGCATTATCTATGTTCTCTTCTTCTAGCACCCTTTCAGCTTCTACTCTTATACTATCACCTCTCACCCTTAACTCCCTTCTCAATTTCTCGATCGTATCATCATTCCAAATATACTTCCATCTCTCTTTATGTTTCATCTTATTTCCTAACCCTCTCTTTTCATCACCATTTTCCTCTCTCAATTTCATCTTAATGGGCAAGTGCTCTGTTGACCCACATTCTATCACCTCAAAACTTATAATTTTCCTTAAAGCTGTTTCCGAGCTTACTCCTATATCTACCACACTCCCTCCCTTCGATGTGATGAACGTCAATTCTCCTGTACTGTCTCCCTCCATCCACCCATTTAAAATATATAATTTTTCTATAGCACACAGCTCTATCAATTTTAGACCATTACAATTTATCTCTTTGTCTTTACTGCTTCTTCTGTAACCCCTCACTTCAGTATCCTCCCTTCCATAATTCGGTACTCTATTGCTCACTCTTGCATTCCAATCTCCTAATAATATCATTCCATCCTCCATATATGTACCTTTAATTGTATTTATTTCTTCCATCAGATCTTCAAAAAAGTTTTTATTCGCATACACTGAATCTTTCGGGTGATTGTACAAAAGAGCTAGACATATTGCCTCCTCCTCTTCACTTCCCATTTTCACTCTATACCACACCACCCCTTCTACCTCATTCTGTATTCTCTCCACTCTCCCTACTACTTAATTTTTTATTAAGACAGTTATTCCTCCAGGGTTCCTTCCCCTCCTCCCTATTTTTTCTTTGTGATATTGATTACTCTATAATCTTCCCAATCAATTTCTTTCCCTTTCCCTAACCAAGTCTCTACAAAGGCTATTATCTCAAACTCTTTGACTAATTTTTCTATTTCTTTATTTCCTAACTTCCCTATCAATCCCTCAATATTCCACAACCCTATCGTCATCTCTAGTTATTTTTTACCTCTGTTTCTGAGCTTCCCCACTTCCTCCCTTGCTCCTAGTCATTCTTTCTTGCAAGAATTCTCCCTCTCTCACCCCTTCTTCCTTCCCCTCTTCCTTCTTCCCTTTCTCTGTGCCTACTCTTTTTTCTTTCCCCATAAATCCTTCAAACTCAATGATCTTTCCTTGTTTAGTATCTGTCTTCTTTCCATTTTATTTTCTGCATTACTTTTGATCGGTGAGGCTGAGTCCTTGTCCTGCTTCCTATTGACTTCACTTGCTCCTTTCACTTCACTTTGCACCACTTGCTCACTCCCACTATCTTCCATTGTACTGTTTTCTTGCCTCTGTGTTTCAACTCTGGATACCCCATTTCCTCCCTCATCCTGCGTGTGCACTTGTCTCTCTCTGGGCCGTTTCGCGCTTTCCTCTTTTTTCAGCTCTTCTTCCATCTTCTTTAGTTTTGCTACAGTCCACACGCGCCACCATACTCCATTAGTTACCACTAGCCTTTGGTTCTTAATAAAAGCTTTCAGTCCCTGATGTTTGGCTCTTCCTAAATGTTTTCGTAGGATTCTGTTATTCTCTATCCCGTCTTTTCCTAAGTCTT
This sequence comes from Anabrus simplex, assembly GCF_040414725.1. NCBI lineage: Eukaryota > Metazoa > Arthropoda > Insecta > Orthoptera > Tettigoniidae > Anabrus > Anabrus simplex. The sequence continues at coordinate 128,173,179 of NC_090272.1, read as the reverse complement.
TGTTAATCCAAATCCTTTCCCCTTGTACGTTCTTTGCGTTCTTTAATACTATGTCCGCCATTATCGTTGATATCATCTTCACTCTCACTGGTCTCTTACCTTTCTTTGTTCCTACTCTTTCTATATCATCTATATCCACTTCACTAAAGTTTAGTTTTAGCTTATTTTGGATGAGGTCCACCACTTTATAAATAAGCTTCACTTTGTCTTCCTTTCGGTCTTCCTGCAGCCCATAGATGTATATACTTTTCATCATCCTAATTTGGTTGACGCGTCCGAGCTCATTCTTTAGGAACGTCAGTTCCTTTTCCATATTTTTAACCTGCTCTTTCAGCACACACGTTGCCCTTTCGTTCTCCTCTATTCTTTTTTCGGTGGCACCCCACTGCTCCTTGAACCAGGACTTCATATCTTCGAAACCCTTGGCTTGTTCCTTTTTGAGTTCATTTACCAATATCTCTCCAGTGCTTGTTTTTATCGCTTCACCTATCATTCCCTTAATTCTCTCCCAGTCCTCCCAGCTCATGTCAGGACCGGGATTCATCTCTACACCTCCTATAATTAGTAGCACCGTTATTACCGTTGCTACCAAAATGACTTCACCAATCTTCCCCAGTTCTCCATTATTCGCCGCTTGCTTTGACGCCTTCTTCTGCCTGCCCATCCAGCCACCTATCGCCGCACGATATTGCTCTATGCCGATCATGATATGCTGCTCACACCTTACCTTGTCAAATACTCACTTAGTCTTGAGCTTGAAAACTCCTTTCTATCTCTTATACAGGACCACACGAGTCCCCACACAACTTGGTTCACCCAGGTGATAGACACTGCGGTTGCACTAAGTGTTAGCATGCAATAACCAAGATTGCATGCACTGACTCACTTTGGTAAGGGAAGACACCTATGCAATAATGGCACTCAGTCGTTCACACTGGCGAGAAAAACCACCGTTGCAATCTGTGCGGCAAGACATTTACTGGTATCACGGTCGTGGGATGATTGACCTTGGCAGGCTCTTTGTTCAACTAGACGGTATGCAAACTTACATTACTTAACCTCACTATTAGCCCAGATTCACGTGCAACCAAAATTTCGCTTCCTACTCCACTTAACCCAAACTTTACCACTTACTACCACCTCCTCATATCCAGAACACTTAACTGTATCTCACTAATCAACTAAACATTACGTCTTCACTCGATCCTTCTTCTATTTCACTTATATATCACTCATTGCTCCCTCGCCTATCTGTAGTACTCCAATGTCCGCCGAAGAGTGAGATGGTCCAAGAGCTCTTGTGGCAATCGATCCCATTCCTCAAAAAGGGCAATGCGAAGGTCTTGGACGGTCCTTGGTGGAGGCCGACGGGATGCAATTGGCCTCCCAAATGCATCCCAGGCATGTTCTATAGGATTCAGATCCGCAGACCTCGCTGGCCAATCCATGCGATGAATGTCTTCCCCAGCCAGAAATTCATCCACCAGAGCAGCGCGGTGCATTTGGGCACTTTCGACCATTATGAAGAAGTCTGGACCAACCGCAGCTCTGAAGAGTCGAACATGTGGTCTCAGTACCTCATCCCTGTATCTCCGAGCGATAACAGTGTTCCTCGGACCACCCATAAAGATGTGCAGGTCCGTACGGCCATTCAACATGATGCCTCTCCACACCATGACGCCGCCACCACCATACTGGTCCCGATCCACGATGTTCCTGTGGTTGTATCGATTACCCAGTTCTCTCCAGATTAATGTGCGACGGGAATCGTTCTACAAACTGAAGCGGGATTCATCTGTGAAGAGCACATGCCTCCATTCATTCATGGTCCAGTTTCCATGTTGACGGCTCCACAGTAAACGGGCTCGTCTTTGTGCTGGAGTGAGCGGGGAGCACACCGCTGGACATCGGGCAAACAGCCCTGCTGTTCTGAGCCTCCGGTACACAGTTTGCCGGGAAATGGCAAACCCTGAGACGGCTGAAAGCTCCGCAGACAATTTTATTGCAGGTGCACTCCGATTTCGTCGGGCGGTTAAGGCCAGATATCGGTCCTGCTGTGGGGTAGTTACTCTTGGTCGACCTGGTACTGGCCTACGACTAACATCTCCTGTGTCTTGAAATTGTCTCCCAAGACTGGAAATGACACTTTGTGGCTCATTCAACGATACGGTGACTTCGGTCTGTGTGTGGCCTGCTTCCAGGCGGCCGAGTATTCTACCCTCCAAAACGGGGTCCTAATGGCGTCGTTGTGCCATTATGTTGTCACGTTCACCACCGGGGTACACTCCACACACTATAACAGGGCAAATACGACTGAGGGAATATGCGGCGCAGGCACTGGCTGTGTTTACCTTGCGGTTACGCCGCTAGTCAAAACAGGGAACACTCCTTTGCTATACACAGCGAACACGTAAGGTTGGTAGGTGCATATGTCGTGCGATTTGCGGACTATTTGCTGTTGCCCTGCTTACTTGTAACTTATGCTTAACTTTTGAACACTAGTATTTATGCAGCTGCTGAGAAAGCGCGTTCAGATTCGATGGAAGTTAATAATAATAATTGTTACCGTGTTTTAGTGGTAGGTAGAGGTGAAAGAAGGTGCGGGCGTGAACGGGTCTCAAACTACGGAATCAAAGTTAATGTAAAATTTAACAAGGTTATATTTTCTTTTTAAAATGAAGAAATAACAAGCATTGCAGGTACAGAGTAGCAAGTCAACAAAATGTAGGTACAATATTTACTGGATTTGGGCTCAGCGCCCTTACATCACAATTCGTGGGCAATCAGCCCAACCTTACTTCAAAATAAGTTTTACCAGAGGGGCAGAAAACCCCATTCATGTTCAGGAGCATTTGCTCCAAATTACACTGAAAAGCCTCCACGAGGCATACAACACTCAATTTTCGAAAAAAGAGCCACTCGCTCTCAACTTTAAGCCTCTCAAAGGCCACACCAAACTCCACCTTCAAGTTGTCCTCTCAGGACATAGACACAGGGGTAACATACCCAACCTACTGAGGTCAATTAAATGAAAAAGGGTAATTACTATGACCTCTAAAGAAAGAATTTGAGAGGAGGCGAACTGCACTCCTAATGTATTTGTTTCAAAACCTAATTTGGCTCTAGGCCGCTGATGCAAGGGCTAATCCCATACTACGGAGGTGACTTTAGAAAAGAAACAAATTTACATAATGTTAAGGAAGAAAAGGTTGAGAAAATAAGTTCACCTCAAAACAATATGAGTGGGAGCTCGAGAGGGTTACGCACTCTCTATCCCAATACGTAGTTTAAAAGATAGAATAGATACAAGTTTCTTTACATTTTTAAGGAAGGTTACATAATGGAAAAACTTCGGACCCGCCCCGAGAGTTAAACTGCTGAGCTAGCAAAGAAAGAAGTTATTAATTGGCCATTACCTTGTTGTCGACCGCTGCCGAAGAAAGAGGCGCTTCCCGCCCCCTGCTATGTACTTTACACACTGAAAGATGGAAGAGAAGTGGCCCGGAGACCCTAAAATCAGCAGTTTATATCCTCTCGCGGAAGGTTCGAGGCGTTAGGGGAATGAAAACACCCTCCCACAAACTCTTTATTGGGTAGGATACAGCAACATATTCAAGTTGGGGGAAGATACCTCTGATTGGTCAGAAATTAATAAAAGAAATTCGGGATTGGCTAAATACAAAACAAGGGGAAAGAGAGGGGTATACAGCCAACTTAAACAATAACAGAAAGAAATTTAACAAGAAACAAACTTTTGAAATAAAAATTTCTCCAAAAAAATAGTTCTTTCACTCCGCACTAGGGTGCACTATTGTTGATCTTCAGTAGTGTCCTCTAGAAGAGAAAGTTCACACTTCTTTCTACAAGCAAAACAAAAATATGTCAAAAATGACACAGTTCAAAAACTCTAAAATTTCCAGGTAGTGACATCTTCTGAGAAACTTGAAAATTAATACCGTCAATAAAGTTCAGACTTCCTCCAGCAGAGGAGTTTCAACTGGCGCACATTTTAAATTAGCGGCGTGGAGGTGTACCGCCCGGTACAATAATAATAATAATAATAATAATAATAATAATAATAATAATAATAATAATAATAATAATAATAATAATAATAATAATGTTATTTGCTTTACGTACCACTAACTACTTTTACGGTTTTCGGAGATTCCGAAGTGCCGGAATTTTGTCTTGCAGGATATTATTTTACGTGCCAGTAAATTTACCAACACGAAGCTGACTTATTTGAGCACCTTCAAATACCACCGGACTGAGCCAGGATCGAACCTGCCAAGTTGGGGTCAGAAGGCCAGCGCCTCAACCGTCTGAGCAACTCAGCCCGGCCGATGGAAGTTTTTTTTTTTTTTTGCTAGGGGCTTTACGTCGCACCGACTCAGATAGGTCTTATGGCGACGATGGGATGGGAAAGGCCTAGGAGTTGGAAGGAAGCGGCCGTGGCCTTAATTAAGGTGCAGCCCCAGCATTTGCCTGGTGTGAAAATGGGAAACCACGGAAAACCATCTTCAGGGCTGCCGATAGTGGGATTCGAACCTACTATCTCCCGGATGCAAGCTCACAGCCGCGCGCCTCTACGCGCACGGCCAACTCGCCCGGTGGATGGAAGTTAGACGTATCGTTAGTAAATACTTACAAGCCCGCTCTAGGTTATAGCTCCGAGTAGAATTTGAAGAATCATATAGGTTGATTTTCTTCTGAAGAATTTTGGAAACATCACTTTCATTTAATACTCCAGGAAACATCCTTTTCATTTTGTGTTTCCTATTTCCAGCTGAAACTTTTATTTGAGTGTCAAAAACTTGTCTCTGCATTTGTAGGCTCGACTTGCATATTTTCTTCTTCCTCTTCGTCATTTTTTGCCATTTAATATCTCAGTTAAAAGAAATAATCTATTTTTATAAGGAATTTTCTCGGACTTGAACACGTTCGCTTTATTTCATCATCGAGCGCTAATGACATATTTTCACAATGAGGATTTTGTAGGTAGCATAAAACGCACTCAACTCATTTCTTCAGCAATCTTTCATGCGATTTTGTAAATGTATCTCGAATTTAGAAGCCAGTCTGAGCTATTGTCATTTTACTGCTTAAAAATATATTTTTGCTATTTTGCTTTACGTCGCACTGACACAGATAGGTCTTATGGCGACGATAAAAAGAAATTTAACGCAGCGCCAGTTCTGCATAAATTTGCATCAGTGCAACAGAGTGCTTATACAGTTAATTTAACTGGAGCCAAGACTTCAATGATTTAATCGACGAGTTCTAAATCAGACTCTTCTAATTACACTGGATTATTAAAAGATAGTAGCACCTTTTTGATTGTAACTTTCTAAAAGTCAAAACCTGCGAGCATTGTGTAAATGCTGTTCCATAAGGTTTTGAAATCGAGCAGTAATCTTAGCTCTTTGCCATGCTCTATGTTCATATATTTTTGAAAAATGGTATCATTCTTCAACGACGCTCTTGAGAAAATAAGAACTATTTTGTGAACTTTTAAAATTATATCCTTGATGTTCTGGTCATTCGTCGAATCCGGGCAATTTTTTTCTTTCTTAAAGGGCTAATCTTGATTCAATATCTTCGTCACCGTCATTTAAGTCTGCATCGTGGAGCTCAGTGGACTTGTTTTCTGAAGAGGGACTATACTTTCTTTTCTTTATAGAGTAAATCGCAAACGGCTAAGTGAATGCCATGAGGAAAATAAACTTGGTGTTCTGCATTGAAAAATTTTCTGACTTTGAGCATGATACTTAAACCGTCGGTTACGATTGCCACGGTTTCGCTGTCGAGTGAAATATCGAATTGAGAAAGGAGTTCTTTTCATACATCAACATTTATGTCTCCGCCTTCAAAGATACATCAATACTAATAAGGCCTAAACTCAAAACTCTTTTCTTTGAATGAATAAATATTAATGTATCTTTTGTTAGAAGTGGATGTCCATTCATCAAAGCTCAAACTAAAGTGCTTGTTGCTTGCTTGTTGTTTAAAGGGGCCTAACATCGAAGGTCATCGGTCCCATTTCTTAAAGCAGTTAATTCAGATGTCATATGATTTTTAATTATGTAGCTTTAATTGACGATACGGTTAGGAACTGTTGAAGCAACTTGCGATAAGTATGAATCATTTTGATAAAAACAACGCCCTCAAATATTTCTAGGTTACAAGGACACTAAAGGAAAGCCACCTAAGGCTATCATTCGAGCTAAAGCTTCGTCTCAAGTATTAGTTTTAACAAAAACGTCGTCATGTGAGTAATGTTTTCGCTTCAACGGCGGTGGTTTCTCGCCACTTTGGCCGGTTGATGAGGACTTCCTTGCAGTACTAACTTGTTTCTGCGATGTTTGGTTGTAATATGAGTGTATAGTCCTTTGGTTGACCCTCCTAAGGTTTTGAATATAGCCGAGAACTATTTACACTACGCTGTCTCGCTATCTTTTGCAACAAAATAATGGCTCCACACCGACGTTGAATCTCCGTCTTTTTATGTTTGACGAAAGTACTTCCTTTAGGTAGAGACATAATCATTGCAGTCTGTCATAAATAACTTTAAAGTGAAACCAAAACGTTATGAGTGGTATATAAACATAATTTCTCTGAACTGGAGGAATTATATTCCTTTCTTATTGATATCCATAATTCCAATTACCTAATAGTTACAAATTAACTAAATAATAATGAAATATTCTACTCAACTCGCGTAATAAGAAGCGCAGTTTCTCGCAAAACACCTCTCAGTCTGCTGGCGCAAGCGCTACTATAATCAGCTGCCAAAATAAGATGGCTGATATCGGTGACAAATTTACGGGTAAAACGAGATAGTAGGCACATTAACAGTTAAAACGCACTGAGCATTTCGCTTCATGAAGTCTATTTTGCATATTTTAAAGTGGTATCAGTTCCGAAAACCTCGGGATCAGGAAAACTTAATCCCGCAAGTTTTGGAATTGAAAAGCGGTTGGATTCAGGATCCCGGGATAGAATCTTCTATTCACAATCAACTCATAATAAATATGTTACTTGTAACACTAATACTTGTGTTTCTTATCCAAAGTATATTGATGCACACACCCAGAAATCCTGGCAGGATTTATCTTGCACACATCACTGGTTACTCGGAATCAAACACCTGTGACGCTTGGAAATGCTGACCCGCAATACAAGTGCTCTTTTCAATCTTAAAGAGGTACTGTTTGTGTTGGGCCAGACTGAATGTAACAAATGTTGATAGAATGGTGTATTACGACATATATCCTGTTCATTCTACAAAATCCATACTACTACTACTACTA